>NC_140704.1:71625000-71975000 GCF_050655825.1 Lonchura striata
TATGACTACAACTAAGATTCACATAAAGTATTTTTAAGCACAACGATGGGTAGCAGGAACAATATAGCCATTACAGCAATTCTTGTCTGCATATCCAAGCAAGTCCAAGTCAGTAATCTGTTTAAGAATTCATGTGCATGGCTATTCCATTTCATACCCAGCTAGCCTTTGTGACCAGACCTTTATATATGGAAATGAATCATCTTCTTAACTCCACCAGCCACAGTAATTTACTATTAGTGGAAAGTATCAATTTTGTAATCTTGCTGTCCTTGCCACTTAAAACTACAATCCCATTGTGTCTTTGGAATAGAGATGCCCTCACCTCGCTCTAATCCACTAGAGCATCATAGCAGAAATCTGAAAAATTTTGCATTATATTATCAAATATCTTTGGATTATACTTTCCACATATTCTTTCTTTCTTTCCACATAATCTAAAATCATAGTTGAAGTTTACTGGAATAGAGCATCAGAATATGGAAAGAGCAGACCCAGAGATTATGTGTTCCTCTGTCTCATAATATAAATATAACCTCACTGTCTTCAGCGCCTATAGAAAAGGATTTGACAAGTTGAATTAACAATTCAGTAACAGGTTATGTTTAAAAAGTCTTGGAAGTTAATTACTCCCTGAGGAAATTTGTTTTAACTTGGTAGCACTACAAAAATATAGCATACAAAAACACTGAGAGCATGCAGTTCTACATATTAAACTTCAGTGTAAATCTGAAGTCACTGAGATATTTGAAGGGTTTTAATGGGTAAAAAAAAAACAACAACTGAGATAAAATAAGTTAGCTTAGTAGTTAGAAATTTTATATACAAATCTGCAAATGCTCAGTTTGGAACATGCACATGGAAATATTAAACTTCACAGAAAAGATATTACTCTGATCTCCAGGTAATTTCAACCGTACTGATTTTCTTGACCTCTGATTTAAACTGAGGCTGGTAAGAAGAGAATCAGCCCTAAAGAGAATACTAAGACATATTTTTAGATGGCAATATGACAAAATCTTGTTAAAGCTATTTGTCAGCAAGAGGGATAAAGGACAAACCACAGAACATAAATCCCAGAAGAACATAAAACTCAGTGTTTAAGGAAGATGTCAGTTTTTCATAATTTAGTGTCTCACGTCTCGTTTCCCATTTCAGATATTTTCCTATAAAACTACAGAGAATCTCTGTGTTCCACCTATGTGGAACATTTGTCCTCTTGCCACTACTTTAACACTGCTCTATGAAAAGACCTCCTCTAGTTTGCTTCTAGTTTCTTTTTTTAATCTGTCTTGAAAAATACTGGCACAAAAAAGAGGATATCTAAGGATTCTTACTGAACAAAATTTAATGAAAATAACAGAAGTATTACATTATTATCCCCATTAATTCAGTAAAGCAGATATTGTTTGATTGCATATTTTTTTAGTCTGAGTAACTTTGAGATAAATAGCTGTCAAAGCTCTCTTGCATCCATATTTTCAAATATTTAAGTAGCATTGATTACTTTCAACAACTTTTAACTATTAACAAATTTGCATTTGTCTTTTATGCTAATTATAAGAGAAGGAAATATTCTATAAAAATCTCTCAAACTTTATTGCTATCTTCACATGTATCATTATGAAGTACTATTGAGTCCTCAGTCTGACCGAAATGTCTGGAGGCCACATGAATTTCAGTAATGAATACTGTAATAGATATGTCTCTTCCTGTAAAATCCACCAGTTGCTGTGGTCTGTATTAACACAGAAATGTGGCCATTCCCATAAAAAGCTACCCCAAGTTTGCTGCCATGAGTACACACAGTTCTTCCAGCAAGCAGAACTAAAATGAAGAGCATATGATGAGTCCACACAGAGTGATAAAAGATGCATTGACATCTTTTGGTTGAGTCAGCTTTCACCAAGGACATGATTTGATCCCAGTAATCCTTTAGCTGTGGAGTTTCCTCTGTTGCTGAAACTCTGTTTCCCAGCTCTGCAGTTTTTCTCTTCACTTATGGCTATTCAGCCCTGAGATGTACCATTATCTACTTCAGAGCTGCACAACAAGTTTGTTAAAAAAACATTTTTCAAAGGCTTTTAAAAATCATGCAATTTCAAAGGGCGGGTTTATGCATGACTGTGCAAAGTGGCACTGCTGAGAGTACACCTGTGTTTGAGGAGTAGAAGTGCAGTACTGGACCACCACCTTCAAATCTGACAGGGTGCCTTAAACTTTGTGACAGGCATCACACCCAAAGAGCAGCAACTATGCTTTTTAAGCTCAGATGGACCTTGAGACAGAAGACTTAATGTCCTACCAGCTAATCTGCAGATATGAGCTAACATAGCTGTCCATAAACCTCAGCTGTCCTCTGCGCTGTGTAGTGCTATTTGATAGCTCACACCTTTGAAGATTTGCAACGTGTCAGAATTCTCAAAAAGCATTTTTTTGTAGTGGTTTAACACAGAGGTTCATTATAAATCTTAAAATTTAAAAAAATTGGAAAATATTGATACTATTTTTAATTTTAACCCGGAGGTATTCTTCTCTATACCAATGTATCTTTTTAATAACAGAGCATGTATACCCTGAATCAGTTTACAGACTTCACAAAACTTCAGAATAATTGCACTTGTTTTTTTAATTTCACTTCCCCATGTAAAAAAATACATATAACCTTTTTTTTTTTCAGTCTGTAATGAATGCTAAAGCCCTCAGAAAGTGTAATATAAATAACTGAACAAGTATCATGGACCTGAATCAAGAAAATAAGAAACTCAGCCTATTTCTATTTGTATATGCTGACTCCTCTTGCATCAATAGTAAAGCATGTTTTTATTAAAGAGTATTGTCTTTAGTATTGCTATGTAGACCCTCACATTTACAATGAATACACAGACTGCCAGATAAAGTTGGCATCATTATAAAATCCCATCCCATACAATACTGAACAGAGAAGCAGTTCTAGTCAATAACATAATGGCTTACTTACGACTAAATTGCTTTTAAGTTATTTATATGTGGTATATTAATTCCTTAATATGAATTTTAAAAAATCTTGTTTTATAAAAAATAAAAAGGTTTGCAAACTAAATTCTGTTTATTCTTCATTTTCCTCTGTTTAGTTTTTTGCTGATGTTTTGGGGGTTTTTGTTTGGGTTTTTTTTCCCCATAAATATATAAACCCAGGAGTCCCCCAGGACACTATACATTCACTATACTTGTTTAAACATAGGTCATGTGCCAGTAAAATATGTTTGAAATAAACAGTGTTAAAAGCAATTTTAAATAGTACCTCTTATCCCTAAGGGTAATAAAGAGCATCATGTGAATTAAAATCAGAAGACACTCTACTACATTGTTCCTCTTCCTCAATCAAGCTGTCACTGCCTGGTCTCAGCTTCCTATCCTGACTCAGCTGGGACCATACTGTGTTTCAGAGACAGAAGTACTGAGATCCCTTCCCTTTGCTGAGCATTAAGAGCTTGTTTTAGCTTACAAAAACTTCCAGAATTTGCAGGATTGACCCCTACATATTTTTTCAAACAATTATGGAAAGGGCATGCTAACAATTATTGCTGGTTTAGCATTTTAAATATTTCAGTCTCTACAAACAAATGAGGCTCATTTCTGATTCCTTCCCCCCCCCTCCCCCCGAGAAAAAACATAAGAATTTTGCTGGAGTAAGGGCCTTGAGGCACTGTCTGAACATTTATGCTTTGTACTGGCTTTTCCTCTATTAGAGAGTCTTCAAATTCTCATTGACTTTAATGAGAGCTCAGTAGGCAGGTAAATCTGAGAAGGTTATGCTTTTGGGAACTTCTGTACCAAAATTATTGGAAGATTTAAAATTTATTTAAAATATAAAATTTAAAATTTTATTTTAAATGTATTATATTTTATTATAATATTTTATTATTATTATAAGAATATATAATAAAATGTAATATTTTATTATAATATTTTATTTTAAATATATTTGTAATTATTTAAAATTAAAATAGTATCAATAGTTTCCAATTTTTTTAAATTTTAAGATTTATAATGCACCTCTATGTTGAAACTCTACAAAATTTCTTGCAAAATTATTCTCAAATTTGCTTTTTCTGTACTGTAGTAATAATATTGATAGCACCAAAAACCCTGCTCAGAGAGAATCACTGCATGCTCAATGCTTTTGTTCTAATTTTTTCAGTTCCAAAATCTGTCAAAGACTGAGGTTATTTTTGTTGCTGCTATTTTGGGTATTTTTTTCCTTTCCTTTTTTTTTCTGGTTTTTTTTGTTTGTTTGTTTTTTTTTCTTTGTTGGGGGAGAGGGGGTGAGGGGGCATGGTGAGAGAGAGATTCACAGACACAAGGATAATGAGAACAGCAAAATTTATGGTCCTTTACTTCCAAGTGTGAACACTTTATATCTGTATAGCATAGTTCCAACATCTAAGATTCACACTTTGGGAAGACAGCTGTCCTGTTTCCTCTGTTGGTGTTAGAGACATCATGTCTCCTGCATCTGCACACATACAGAAAGGGTCCAAAGGTGTTCCTAGTGTGGTACAATATGCAATACAAACTTACTACCCAAAAGCCATATATAACAAGAAATAACAAGAAGTGTATGTATATATATGTGTGTGTGTGTGTGTGTGTGTGTGTGTGTATACACTTGTTATTTCTCTCTTCCAAAACTTCAGCAGCACTTTCTGATATTTACCATTTAAGTATTCATTCTACAAATGAGCAAATTGTGGAGTTATTTTCCCTGTCATAAATAACTATTCCATATTAAGCAACATTCTAAAGGACCAATACCATCACCTGCATGGTCAATCTTACAAGCTGTTTTTTAATTTTCAGGCTATTTGTGAACCTTTTATTATGAATTGAAAGATATCTCTAAAGGCAGTTATGGGATGGGGAGGAACAAACAAATGAGCAATGGATGGTACACTGAAGTGTGCTTGACATTCCTGAAGATACAGAGTGTGGGGAGGTTTTCATTGCCCATTACAGGCATGGAAAGCAAGTGCAAAGAAGCTGTTTCCTTCACAGCCTGTATTTCTGCAGTTTAATTGTTGAACTCAGAGCTTACTCACCTAACCCCTATGCTCCTCCCCTGAGGAAATCTGCCACCAAATTATGACCCAGAAGAAATATGGGTGATTGCTCTGCTCCCATTAAAAAAAAAAGAAAAAAAAAAAAAGAAAAAAAAAAAAAAAAAAGAAAAGCAAAAGCACTAGGCTAGTATCAAGGGACCTTGGCAGGATACTTAAGAGAATATTTTCTGTAGAAGCCAACTGACCATCTATCTCCCTTTTTAACTAGTGTCAAGGCTGGTTTACTTGATGATGATTTGATGCCCAGCAATTGCTCCCCCTTGCCCACTGAAAATGAGTGATGACAGGGCAACAGCCGTCAAGTAGAACAAGCTGAGATATTGTAGCAGGGAGCTTAGCAGAGCTGAGTCCTGCAAAATAAAAGCTTTATAAGAGGATGAAGTTCTGGAGCGCAATTCTTTTACAGCCTGCTTTTAGGAGAATGTTTTCATTCAAGATTTGTAGGATATATTTATCTAGATAAAGAATTCCTGAAAGAAAAAAAAAAAATTACAAGCATGTTTTACTTGGAACAAACACCTCAGTGAGAATTTATTTAGAATTTTTTAGCCCAGTATCTGCTGGGTTTAACTGAACTTTAACATCAAGACAAGTAGGGAAGAAATGAGACCACTGCCTTTTTTTAAAACATCACTTGCTCAGTGGGGATATAAGAAACTAAAGAGCCTAAAGACCTTATTGCTTGGCAGTTAGCAATGGTTATATGTATATATTTATGATATTCCAGTATTTTCAGCTTTAGACATTGGATACCTTTTCCCAAGTGCTCAAAAATATCAGGCAACATCTAATACTCCACAAAAAATCAGTGGACACTCTCACCTAAATTACTTTGCAGAGGTCCAGGAGAACAATGTTCTCTCGTCTCAAAACTAGAAAAACATTGCTGTAGTGTAACAGTATAATACTACACATTTATAAATTACTTTCATCTTAAATAACTTGTAAATTGCTCATGTTTTACATAATACTGGCAAAATTTCTGTGCAAATATGTACACTCAAAAGCTTCATGTATTTATAAATAATACTAATATAAAGCTATATGCATATATTTTGTAAACTATCAAAATATTAGCCATGCTGAATGCCTCTCATATCATGACCACCAAGATGCTCCACTGGCTTTTCAAAGTCAACTATTAAATGGGGCTAATAAGCACCAATATATTGAGATGATCCAGTTCATGCAGTTTCTGCACAGCCACATATACCTTCTATCAAATTATTTTCCATAATTTTTGATACCTCATTTCCATCCCTAAAATATCCTGAATAACAGATAGTTGGCAGTACTTTGGTGCTTCAGCATCTTTCCAGGTCAGCCCAAAAGGCTAAAAATTAGTGTCAGAGAATAAATTTTTCTAACTCTAAAGGTAGCGATTCTGGAAACCCCTCTGTAATTCACTGTGACATGATTTTTCTTTACCTTGCTTTTCTCCCCAGTAAATATGGTGGAATTTTTGTTTTACTTAAAATTAAAATCTTTCTGAATCTGCTAATTCTTGGGTAAACTGTGTGCCAGATCAAATATTCTTTGTGGCACAAAGTAAGAGGAAATCTGTGGGTGTTTTGCTTTGTTTTCTCACTGAATTACAAATACTCATTTTCACTCCTTGTAGTAGGGGGGGCTGTTTTCTTTTTATGATGCTCTGCCCCACTGTCTTCCAAGTCACACATTTTGTTCCTGTTCTTATCATGCTCTAGATAGTGTTTCATTCCAAATTTTGCCAAATGAACAGTTTGTGTGACTGCTTTGAGAGAAATTTCCTCACGCTAACAGTCAGATATCATAACAGAGTGTTGTATTTTCAGAATGATTATCAACAATCCCTGAAAAACAAAATTAACCATGCCATTACTGATTGAGAGAGTTCCACTGTATAGTGGCATTTAAGTTTTTTTTGAGCTTGCAGTTTTTAACAATTTCAGAAATAAAAGGAAATAGTTTTGCGGAGGGGGGGGGGGAAGGAAGAGGAAAAAGACAATTAAATAGCATAATTTTAATTTATTAATTTAATTAGCTATCGTTAAGTGACTCGGCCTTGAGCAAGTACACCCTAAAAACAAGTTGTATGTATGATATGAAGCCTCAATGGCATCTTTCACAGAGTATCTATTTTTTACCAAGAGACTATATGATGAATGGATTTTTAATGAGGAAAAGTTATAGAATATCTTCTTAGAGCTTTTTTTTAAGAAACAAAGAATGCTGCAGTGAAATTGCTGATATCAAACATCTATAATTTAAAGCTGTGTAGTTTTTTATTCTTGTCCTTGAAAATTGGTAGTTTTTCTGGTCTTTCATCTCTTATGTCACAACATGCTCATGTCTGGTAGAGAAAAAGGTATTTCCATCTCTTCTGAACCATGGTTTCAGGCTGCTAGAATTCATCAGATTTTTAATTTGAATATAGTTTAGAACAGCCTCGGGGTCACTCCTGTTATGCAATGCTCTGCATTAATAACCAGACATAATTTTTAAAAAATCAACAAAACACCAGGAAATATATGTGGCAAGGAACAACTCTGAGTATCAATACATTGTCAGTGGTGAAAGCTACTCACTTTACTGCCTTTGGCACATGGGGCATAGAGCTAAGTTTATCTATATGTGTACCTGTGTTAGTCCAGGCCAAAAGAAGAGTACAGGAGATAAATGTGTTTGTGGCAGTTGGTTTTCAATACCAATAAATAGCTTTCTGTGCTAAAGGACATATATATGGCCAGCTTCCAAGCTTGACAATATGTAGTTTTTTTAAGAAAAAAATAAGATTTTTCTGTCTGATAATCACCCATCCAATATTAGGTGACTCTTTCACTGCACATGCAACTGTAAATAGATATGAGAGACTAATGTTTCCTTTACAGTATGTTTCCTGCAAATTATGGCCCTTTTATATATACCTAAGCCTCCACATTCATAGATTCATAACACAAGTCACATTCTACTGTTACAGTGCCACTGTTCAGCATTTGGGAAGTGAAAGGTTGAGAGCTCTAAAGATGGATTTTGGCACAGTTAACACTCAACTAAAATTTCACACTAGCTGATTTAAGCCTAACAGTGGTGGAACCTCATCCAATAGCAAGTCTGTGCCAAGGAGGTCAGTGCAAGACACCACAGAGGATTAGAGAGCCTTTTGGTGGTGGATATGGCTCTGGCTTTCTATAAAAACGTATTAAAATGTAGGCAACTGAGCATGTAGCTCTGGTCTATCATAGAATTTATTTCATTTCTCTTCTGTAATGTTAATGAGATATGAAACATTGTTTCTTCCTTTTAAGATACCAGCATTAATGACACAGAATCAGCTCCAGTGAATGGAAAAGAATGAGTTCATCTACACTATAATTTGTAATTGGCTCACTCAAGGGACTTGAGGCTTTTGCATGAAAACTAGAGCTGTGTGAGCTCTCAAATGTGTTCCATTCATGCCCACGTTGTCAAAGGAAAGATTTGAAGGAATCAGTTTGCATTTAATTAAGGCTTCTCTGACTTATTGTGAAAATTCTTACACAATATAATCATCAAAAGTTTTAAAGAGTCAGGTTAAAGGGAGACCTACGTTTGATATTGGAATCTGGTGGTACTGAGAACCTGTTGTAAATGAGATCATTATGCACAAAATGGCATTTCTTCATAACCTAAACACAACCAGATGCATAAACTCTGACACAACTCCTGTGGAACTCTCTGCACCTTCAGGGTGGTGACTATGGAGGAGTCCACTGGGTAATGACTTATTTTAAGTCAATCAATGGGTGCTAAACTGCTGTTAATTTGGAGCAGTGGCTTGGGGACCTATATTTGAGAGTCATGCACATATAAAATGATTCCATTCTGATTTGTTTTACTGCAGCAAATGCTAGTGAGATTTTGTTGAAGGGAAGCAGAAAAGGGAACAATACTCAATTTTCGTCTCTCTCTTTTTTTTTTTTTTTTTTTTTTTTTTTTTTTTGTTTGTCACAGCACATAGAAGTGCTGGTTTCAAAAACCCACACTGGTAAACATTTCTGCCTGGGTTCACTGGATGATCTGGGTGCCTGTACTTAAAGAGGATGCTTCATTTTGACAGTCAGCGTCAAGCACTATTGCCTGGATAGGTGCATGGGGAATGTCTTGCACTGATAGAAAACATGTTTAATTCTGACATGTTTAAGTATTTCAACTCCACAGATCATCAAGAGAAATGGAAGATTCTGGTTCAGACAGAGAAAGTGTGACAACTATACTGGAAAACTGAAAGTCCTTTAGGGATAGAAGGTATTATTCCACTTACTAATTCTAGGAATGTTCTAATTCAAACAAAGATAATAATCTTTATTTGAATAATAAAACCACAAATTAAAAAAAAAAAAATTACATCTCTGTTTTAGTACAGCCTTCCCCTTTTTTGTCACCATCAAAAAAATCCTTCTTTCATCAGTATTTTATAATTGTTTCCAAAAAGCAAATGTCTTACTTTTAGAATAAAGCAACAGATAGCAGAACTTTTAAAAGACTTTTCTCTTTATTCTCCCTTTCTGTGTACTACTCAGTTTAAAAATTTCCCTGGTGGGGAATCATGAAAAGAGACAGCACAAATTCAAGGGCAGCTAAAAGCCAGAACATAGTAAGAACAGAACTACGACTTGGTAGTTAAGTTGCTTTTTCCATGAAAAAAAGTGATGTGGCCAGTGACTGACATCCATTTTGGGCACAGGGATGCTATTCTTGGTATTGCCAAGGTTACTGTTAGATAACCTTTGGTAAGTCTTTGAGCCTTCTCAGATGTTAGTAAAACAGGAATAGTGATGTGCTGTTGAAAATCACCTAGCCTGCTTTCAATTCAGTTAATGTGACCAGGAGATCTCTAATCAATCACTTTCACCTAAAAGGGGATGGAGATTTAAACTGGAGCAAGGAGTATGTTCTGAAATTTGTCATCAGAGAATTTTTGAGTCGACAGCTGGGCACAGTCCTGAAGAAATTTCTTTTTAGAGAAGGGGGAAGGAGTTGGGCTGGGGAGAGAGTAGAAATAAAATTCAAGCTTGTGGCTGCTAGAAAGCCTTTGAAATCACTCTGTTTTCATCTCTAATTATCAGGCCAGCTTGGACTGAGCTCAGCCACTCGTACCATATATGCAGGGAATAGTATCATAGAATCAATCATAGAATCACAGAATGTTTTGGGATGGAAATGATCTTAATCATCTCATTCCAAACTTTCTACCATAGGCAGGAATATCTTCCACTAGAACAGTTTGCTTAAAGTCCCATCCAACCTGGCCTTGAACAATTCCAGGGATGGAGCATCCACACCTTCTCTGGGAAACCTTCTAGGGCCTCACCATCCTCACAGTGAAGAATTTCTTTCTAATATCTAATAGAAATATACTCTCATTCAGTTTGAAGTAATTCCCCCTTGTCCTGTCCCTACATGTTCTTGTAAATAGTCCCTGTCCATCAGTGTTTTATGCTCCCTTCAGTTACTGGAAGGCTGCAATTAGGTCATCCAAAGCTTTCTCTTTTCCAGACTGTACAATCTCAATTGTCTTAGTTTTTCTTTGAAGGAGAGGTGCTCCATCCCTCAAATCATCTTGGTGGCCTCCTCTAGACTCACTCCACATCCTTCCTGTGTCAGGGAGCCCAGAAGAGGGGGAAAGAATCCCCTCCCTGTCCCTGCTGGACACACTGCTTTTGATGCAGCCCAGGATGAGATTGGCCTTCTGGGCTGCAGGTGCACATTGCCTCTCACCCACCAACACCCCCATGTCCTTCTTGGCTGATCATCCCCTAGCCTTTGTTGGTACTGGGTTCGCCCCAGTCCAGGTGTAGCACCAGCACTTGGCTTAGTTGAGCCTCAAGAGATTCCCATGGGTCCAACTCTTGAGCTTGTCCCTCTGGATGGCATCACATCCTCCATGTGAATAGCACCACTCAGCTTGGTATAATCTGTAAACTTGTTGAGGGTGAACTTGAATCCTTTGTCTATGTCATTAATGAAGATATTAAATAACACTGCTCACAATGAGGGACACCCACTGTCCCTGATCTCCATCATGGCCGTGAGCCGTTGACCACTATCCTCTGGTTGAAACTGTCTAACCAACTCCTCATCCTCTGAACAGTCCAGCAATCAAATCCATATATCTCTAATTTAGAGAGCAGGATATTGTGGGGGACCATGTCAAAGGCTGTACAGAAGTACAGATAAATGACCTCTTCCTTTGTCCACTGATGTAGTGACTCTGTCACAGAAGGCCACCAGGTTGATTAGGCAGGATTTTTCCCAGCTGAAGCTGTGCTGGTTGTCCTAAATCACCTCCCTGTCCTCCATGTGACTTAGCTTCTAGGAGGATCTGTTCCATGATCTGCCCAGACATGGAGGTCAGATAATGGAATAACCACATAAACCCCCAGAGCTAAAAAGTTCTGAGGCCACTGCTGGGACAGAGAAGTAAGACTGATATGACCTAAGTTTTATTTATTTATTTTCCCTTCAATTCCTACCTCGATGAGTTAATGCTTGGTGTAGTTCTCTCCTCATCTTTGTCCACTGCCATTCCTGCCTCAACCACCTTCTCCCAGCCACATACCTGATCCTACTGGCTTGAACACCTTAAACAATACCATTCCTTACCCCCCACAAGATGTTGCTGGACTTTCAGCAAATCTTCTGTCTCCTCTTTCAAATGTCAAATGCAAGAAATGTGAAAGGACAGAGGTATGACAAGAAATAGTGAAACACAAACCACAGGAATTATCCTTTTTGGTATATTGTGTATCAACATAGAAACTATTGTTTCTATTTAATAATATGTGATGTGGTCTCTAGAACTGTGTAATGTGATAATAGAAAAAGCTATCCTATTGTCATGGTGTCTGTCAAAACCAGATTAGTAATCATTTATCTCAAGTCCACTTCCCCAAACTGTGATTATACTTTCAACGAACAATCAGAAATGGTCTACATCCATTGTGTTCCTTACCATATTAGTATAGAATCAATTAATGTGTTTGCAAGGACTGTGTTTTTTATGTATAAAAAGCTAGATACTGAGGTTCGAACTGTCCCTGCCATTTGAAAGAAGGGATAAACAATGTAGTGAACTATTCATGTCTAATTTTTTTTTTACTGTCTGGCAAGAGACAGCTTCACATTGCTGTGCCCCAGGGACATCAATATTTCTAAAATTAGCAAGGGACAGTCACTAATCCTTTGAGAAAAGTGCTAAAGTTTGACATCTTAATTAAGGATTGAGTTTTAGAATTGCTGGAAATTACCAGGGCTAAGTTATGGATCTGAATGGATATTCAGAGTGTAATTGAGAACATCCTGGACCCTGATCTGTGGTCCAGCCTATGCTAATCTTCCCAGCTGTGTAGAATTCCTGACAGCTTTTTAGCTGGAGGAAACAGAATCTATTTAAATTGAATTAAGATATAATACTAAGTTATAGTAATATATAATGTAGATTTGCATAGTTCATCTTTGAATATTAATGGGTGGAGGTGTCTCCTGTACTTTACATTACAGGGAAAACATTTTCTTACTTCTCACTTCTACACATGGCTAGTGTTAAAAACAGCACTGAGGTAGCTGGCAAAGAGACTTTTTACACTCGGGAGATCTGTGGCCTGCAGACCACCAGTAGCATTTTCCTTCCACACATAATCCCAGCTGGAGTCACCAGAAATAGATTTCCCAGTTAGCTGCAGAGAGCAAATGAAAGCTGATAATTCAGGGTGTCAGTTTAGAAGAGTCATCTTCTAGAGGATTAACGTCTAGAAGGATTACTCAGAAAATTTTGGCAGGCAAAAAACCTGGGAAACTGCCTGAACTCTGAGGGTAACTGGAAGTTTCAAGCATCCATACAGATAGGCCATTGAACTGTGATGCACCAAAGAGATAGTATCCTGAGCACAATCAGCACCAGACTTTTCAGGAAAAGGTATGGCACACCTTAGCAGAATAATCTGCTCATAGGCTGGAGGTGTATTTCTAAATCTTCTCTGTTGTGACCTAAAGCACGAGGGTTTATGTCCCCTTTAAAAATGCTTTATCCTGCCTGATGCAACTGTGGAAGCTTTTTATGACTGAGATAAATCTACAGTATTCTTCTTAGTTTTTTCAATTCATTGTAATTTCACAGCAAAGAGTTCCATAGGCTAATTTTGTACCATGTTAAAATGCATCCTTATATATCCTACACACCCAAAGTACCTTTGACATCCAACAAGTAATAAGCAGACCAGTACATTTTGGTACAAAGCACACTCTCTGTAAAATGTATTTTTTTTTTTTTTCAATTATAGCTGTATATACACCAAAATATGCTTGTCTGCATAGTTAACCTGTAGGAATTATGTTATGAAAACTGGAAGGGGTGACATAAGTTGTATCAACCAAAGGAATTTTCCCCAGTAGAACTGTGTGCTGAATAATTTATTTTCCTCATACTCTTTACTGATGCAGTATGCTGGCAAAACTTTCAGCTATGGCACAAACTACTATCCAATCTCCTTTTATTACTTAATATGATTTGGTAAAAACAATACTAATAAAAACTTACAGTAGCAATGCTTAAGTCTTCTTATGTACAGTCTTCAGCAGTAAAATTGTGTCTAATTTCTGTGCAATTTAGGAGTGCCTTTTATATACTTTTACAAGAGAAATGTATTATTAGGAGACTGGAATAGCACATTCACAATTTAATTTTCTGTCTCATAATTTTTTACTTTGTCTTTCAGCATTAGTGTGTTCCCTTTACTTGTGTAACCATATTACTGATAAACTTTTTTAAAATAAATTCTGGTTTGATTTTTAAAATATATGTTGGCTATAGCTCCCAACACTGCCTGTGCTATGGCTCCTGGGACATTAACTATGAATCATCCCCCGAGTTAATAACTGTTGTGAAGAGAATGAGATCCAGAATGGATATAAGTCAGCAGACAGACAGGCATTATATGGCTTTGCATGTCCTTACAGTTCCTGATGCAGGAGAGGTTCAGGATGAGAAGAGACATCAGGAGACATTAATTTTACTAGGATGTAATTCTATTATTACTTTGGGCCATTTGATAACATTATAGCTAATAGTTGTTTTTGTGGTGACTTAGTAGGTGATCCAAAGTCCCAACCCAAAATGTTGGAGGCACATAACCTAAAGCCACTTTTGTCTTACTGTGAAGCACACGTTGCACCCGATCTTCATCAAACAGTTTAACTGTTCTGAACTGATATTCTTGAGCCAAAACTCAGTTAAATTCACAGGATATTTTGCTACTGATTATGTGGCATTTGCATCTCATAGTTCTTTAGGGTGAAAATATATTGGACTGCTTCCATGTCCAGCAGTCTCAAAAGTATTTACAAATGGTGGCCAAAATGCTGCAAGTGAGTTCTGATTTTTGTTTCAGTAAGAGTAGATTCAGTCAGGAAACAATATTCACTCAACCAGCAAAGGGCAGCTGACTCTTAGGTAGAATTTGTCAGCTTTGAAACAGTATACACCTACACCCCCCCAAGAACTTATGGCAGGAAATGAAGAAGGATATAGCCAATTGTACATGTCAGGAAATACAGGTGAAGAACACAGTTGCTGAAATGAGATTTTTGTGAAGTATAATGCTTTTTCAAATGTGGAAAAACCTTTTCCTTCATAAACAGGTCACAAACTAATTTTATATCTCAAACAAAACTTCTCATGATCATGTTACATTTGATTCACTTAAAAGCCAGAAGCTGAGGTGCCAATATCCCTGCTATTGTCTGTGTTTCACCTGACATTGTTTGTGTAACAGTACAAGAAATGGTTGTCTTTTTTTCCTGAGAGATTGATATCATCACTCTCCAAAACCACAATCTATAATAAAAAAAAAAAAAAAGAAAAAAGAAAAGTATCTTCTTCAACAACAATCTTTGCAAATAGGGTCATGTAAGTAAGATCGTAAGTATAATATTTTCTGTATGTTTGTACAGACACAGACACACACAAACATGTATATACCTGAAAATACTAAAAAATGTTTTAGTTTTATATCCCAACGAATTTTCACCCACAGAAAACAATAGAAATTATCAACAGACATAAAACTTTAGCCTGCGTAAATTAAATGGTTCTGCTGCATTAACTTCATAAAACCATAATCCTCTCCTCCATAAACTATTACATGCACTGCAACATATCTGATTTATGGGGTGTAGAATCGATGGGAAAAAATTAATGCTTGAAAAACATATTAGAGACATTATTGAACAGATTTTAATTGAGATTTGATTTCAATACCCCTTATCCACATGATTAATGGGTCCTACCCCTTGACTCCAGCAGGCAGAAAAGAGAGTCTTTAATATGACAATTAAGTATCTGTCTTTAGGTTTTATGTAGCTCTCTCTTCAGATCACTTCATCAGTACAGTGTGGCTTTTGTGCAGATTAAATTGAGACTCAATTTTCTCTATTTTCCAGCACTTACTTATGTTTTATGACAAGCACTAAATCAATTTTATGCTATTATTGATTTTTTCTTAAATGGACACAAACCATTTCGCCTTTTGCCCTTCTTTTCTACTTTCCTTCTATTTCCTTTTTCACTGTATGCTTGATATACAACCAGCTGAAGAAATTTCAAACGTTTCCTTAGTTTTTTACAGGTCATGCCAATTCATTCACTTTTTACAACATCAGAATTGACAAAGTTAACCTAGAATTTTCTCAAAACTTAAGAACTTGTATATTCCTTTAATGTGACAAAGTTTACAGGTTGGGTTTCTTCTTCCCCCACCTTATCCTTCAAGGAAAAAAAAAAATAGAAAGAAAGACAGCGTTCAAGGTTAGAGACTCCTCTTTTTCAATTAAAAAACAAACCAAGACAAAACAAACCACAACAGACAGTCTTTCTAAGAACTTCTGAAATATTTGAACTGCAGCTTCAGCTATAATTTTTGAAACAGTCTAGAAATCTAATTAATACATCGATGTAGGGAGAACCTATTTCATGGCTTGCAGGGGAAAAGGGCATTATCTGCAAGGTGCAATAACTCCTCTGAGATGTGGCAACAGCTAGTGGTGCACCATGCAATTAAGAAGCTCTTGGCTCTTTTTAAAGCTCTAGCATGTCTGACCTATGGCAAAAATTAACAACTGCCTTGGGCAATAAAAGTTGCACAATTTCTAATCAGATAGCTTACTTTTTTGGCAGAGAATTATACATTAAGAAGGATCAAACAGAGAAAGAAGATAAGTAATTCAGCTAACCAAATGGGCTAGACTTTTGATTTTCTGGCTGTTTAGGATCATGGAGGAGGTTATGAAGGATTTTCCTCTTTCTTTGTTTGAAGTCCAGCATACCCGAGTTCATGTGATAAAACTGATCTCTAAGACAAGTACAGTAGCTTCATTTTGCTGAAAAAATAATAAATCCTTTCACTATGTTGTGTATTTACCTAATAACATTTTACTTGCAAACCCTCAACATTTTTAAAAATGTGTTTATAGATTTTTTCCCTTCTAAATAACACAAGCTTAGCTAATGAAATATAAAGTGATGCAACCTGAAGGATGTCTGTTATGACAACTTTGCTCAGCTTCCTTCAACTTGAGAGGAAAATCTATGCTTCCATGAATGACAGATTTTGGATGAAACAGCAATTTTTTAGTTGTACCTAAGTGTGATTCTAGAGTCTGTGCCCACTTGTGTTTAAAGTTAATATATGTACATACCCTACGTGTAAGGTGAATGGAGATATTTTCTTCTGGACTTTCAATACCTTTCCTACAAGAAAAAAAAAAAAAAAAAAAAAAAAAAAAAAAAAAAAGGTGCAAAAAAAATTAAGGAAAAAGCAACAACAACAAAAAAACCCCCAATCTGATTAAGAAAAGAAACCACACCATATTAGAGATGCTGGGATGAAATCCTCTATATGTAATGGAAATCAGATGGGGAATCAGTAAGTGGGAGAAAGTTTCGAGCTATGCCATTATGCTGTATTTCGCTTAATTTATAGAATGTTGTTCCCTTCATGTGACAAACATGCCAGTAACAATGTCAACTTCCATGATTAACAGGAGTCTTGAGGGTTTTTTCTTTATTTCTTAGCTTTCTCTTTGCATTGAGATATGGAGAGCAATGCCACAAATCAACATGTACACTCTTTACACTTCACGTAATAAGAAAGATTTCCTTGCAAGTGCCAGATGCATGCAATGCTGGGAATTCTTCATTTCTGTAGCAAAGAGCAGAGACCTGAAGTCTCTGCTTCTAGCTAGAATTCAGAGTCAGACTGCTCACACATCAGTGATCCCCTGGCTGCAGACTAATACAGAATGAAGATGCAATCCTTTGGAGAAACAGCTGGTTTGAATCTTAGATTAAAGGCTCATTAATTTGGTCCACTTGGTTCTGCTTTGGTTTTGCCATTTTCTGTTTTGACTATCAATGCTGTTAATATTGACATTGTTAGTACTACTGTTACTATAATAATACTAATCACCATATTATGTGTACAGGAATCTCATATACATACTGCAAACCAAGAAAATCCTGTAGTCGTTTCATGTACCCAAAAGCTGGTGTGACTTAAGTTTCCTAAAGCTTTCCTTACTTTATTAGCCTAATTTTCTCCTGTGATTTATTAGTTTCTCCATCAGTCTATTTATATTTTTTTTTCTTTTTAGAATTAGCTTTTTTAAAAGTAAATTATACATATAAATTAAGACCTCTTTAACAATAGAAGTTGTTTTCCCACACAGATACTAATAATTTGAGTGTACTGTTTAAATGTTTCTAGTTGCTTTCTCTGGCTTCTCCAACCTGTGTCATTTTTATTAACCTTACTTAGTTATTTTCTGGCCTTGTGTTTTACATGCCTGTGCTGTTCAGATGTATATGTAAGTACCAAAAAGAAACAGGGTACTACAGTAGAGTTTGTTCGTTACAGTGTCTTCTCCCTGACACATCTGGTGAGATATTTTTGTCCAAGTGCTTTGTAGAGCAGAGGTAGGAGGCAAAAGACAATTGAGACACGGTATTTGTCACTGTGTGAAAGAGCAATTGAAAAGAAAAAAATTAAAATCAGGTAAGCCTCCTTCTTAGGATATATGAGTTTGGGACAATGTGAGACCTATACGATTTCCAGGCTAAAAAAGCACAGGTACTGCAGAATTCCACTTAAATGCTCTCAGAGTGAAAAAGCCACAATAAAAAGAGCATACTAAATGTATGCAAAAAGAGCAAATTACCTCAACAGGCTGGTCTGCTGAAAAAAAAAAAATCAACCCGTTTACGGAAACAAATGCTTTGTATACAAAATGTTAGCGCAGATGAGTACATAGTCAATGAAAACTAATTTTTCTTGTACGTAAGCAAATGGTGTTGCATGCTTCAAGTTGAACAGGAATTTCTGTTTAGCGCTGGAGACAACAGGTTTGGTTTGAAGGCTCCAGAGTCCGTAAGGCAGCCCTTGAAGGAGAACCAGACAGTAGCCGGGAGCCACGAGGCTCGCAGATGATCCCAGCGCGGGCTCTCGGCCGGAGCCTGCAGAGACCCCAAGACCTTTGTGTTTCGCGCAGGCAGCGGAGATTGTCAGCTTTCTGAAATGAGCTGCGGGCCTCATCTAGGATCGCGCCCGTTCAGATCAATAACCAGCAGCAGCGCTGCGCCCCGGCCCCATACACAGCGCGCAGGGCCCTGCATTTCTCCCGCTCATCCCGGCCTGTGTGCCCTCAGCCTGCCTACCTGCGGGAAGCCAGGGCCGTGCCAGCCCGCCCGGGGAGCCGCGCAGCAATTACAATTTCGCCTCCGTGGTGTGCATACAACACGTTTCGGGTACCTGGGGCTAAGCACTGCCAGGCTGGGGCTGCTTCCCGGCAACAGGCGACCCCTCAGGGCGCGGCGGGGGGTGCTGCCGCCTCCCCCTTCAAGGAGCCCGGAGGGATCCATTTGGAAACGGGCTGTTGTTCCTCCTCCCGTCAAACCCGCACGGGTATGGAAGCGAAGTCCCCTCAGAGGAGACGGCGTCAAAATGAGCGGAATGTATAAAAAAAAATTAATTAAAAAAAAAAAATCAGAGGAAGAATTTAACGAGGTTCATCAAGTGGCCCAAGGGAAACGGTGCTGTGCCCTGGGGTCCCTGTGGCAGCCCTGCTCCCCTCGCCTCCCCGTCCCTCTGCAGCGCCGACAGTAAAACACCTTAACTCAGCTCCGGGAGAGACGAGGGAGGGAAGGGACCACCTTCAGAGTGCAGCTGGAACTGGAAGCTGTCTGCCTCAGCCGTTAGAAATATGTGGAGAAATTACCTATCATTCCCTGTAGAGACATCCAGCAACCATCCCAACCCAGCTTTTCAGTTCGGTGATAATATGCTCCTATCAGTTTTAATAGCCCCATGCTGGATTCAGGAGGTATTATGGATTGTACAGCAAGCATATTGTCATTAAATTAAATTTTCAGAACATTCCCCAGCTCATCACAAATACCACAGAGAGTAATCATAATCGGTTCTCAACACATGTGTAATTGCCTTCAGCTGGCGTTTTTTACAGTTGACATTGTTCAGCAGTGATAAGGTGATTGGTGATTTGAATACACAGCTTGTTTCATAGCTGCCGTAATTGAAATATGGTATGTGTGAATGGAAGATTACATTAAGACCTAGGATAATCACCTGACATGAGAGTAATTGAGTCTACAATCTGCCACTGAGTCTCTCAGGGAGGGCTGAAATGAAAAGAAGCCATTAGTAGATTATGCCACTGCTGGCTCGGCTCGGCGCAGCTCTGGAGCTCCGGGATGGCATTCCTGGGCGGCGAGATGAGCATTCCCGGCCGGGCCCGGATCGGCTGCCCCCGCCTCGGGCCGGGCGGCACCGCCGGGGATAACACAACTTTTCTTGGGGGCGGGCGGGGCAGGGAGAGAGCCTGGCTCCAGAAGAAACGCTTCCGGCTAACTTGGGAAATACTGCTTCTCTATCGTCCCGGTGGCAGAGACAGGGGTCCGATCCCTGCATCCATCACTTCAGGAAGGGCTCTATGTGTCTATAGAAAAATAAGAGTCTGAGTTAATCTTGATGGGTTCAGGCATAAGTGGTCAAACTCTTAACTATTGTTTAACTGCTTATGGGGGGGACCAAGCATGTGGAATCTAAAGATGCAATGAAAGGAGTGCCCTTATTTTTTTGTAGTTTTCAGGATGTGGGCTGCAAGAGATGCTTTCTTTAAAAATCAAATTTGGAAGTACAGTGAGGTTAATTATATGATGGGTAAGCAAGAGGAACAGTTGTAGCTAACCTTTAAATATACACGTAATAAGGTGCCTGCAAATCTGAAACAAATATTTACTCCAGGTGTCCGGACTTAATGGTCAAAAGCATAATTGCTTTTTAAGGAGAATATTTTATTTGTTAGTCACTGAGGATTATTTTGTGATGGAATAATCTCCCTTTCTTTATTTCTTCTTTTGGAAGGCGGTATGTTTTGGTAGATTTTTGTTGTGGTTTTTTTTCCTTTTTTTTTTTTTTTTTTCAATTCTACTGTACATACAGATCACAAACCCTGAACAAAGAAGAATTACAAACCCAGCTGAGATAAACGTGTCAGAATTACTGTTAAGAGGCTGATGCCCAGAGTGTTTAATGGCTTGAAAAGATGATCAAGCATTTATGCAGCTACCCCTTCAAAAATTATCATTGAGCCAATGATAATCCAGTTATAATAATGAGCACTGAGTCCATTAAGCTTAGCATGCAGAGAAACTACTTTTTATTATTAAATAACTAATTCGCTTCCATTTTTAAAAAAAAACAAAATTGGAATTATGAAACCAGGTATATTACTGAAAAGCCATAACATTCAGGTTAGAAGCCTATATAAAAAGCTACCTCTAGCATAGCATGACTAACTCTTAGGGTATAATTCCACCAGGATCTGAGATTCTCCTTTGTGATGTTATGAATCCCTGTTCTCTCATAGTTTAACAGTGTGTGGTAATTTTCAGAATCCAAATCCAGCTGTACTATCTTGGAAATTGCTATAGGACACAGAGCTCAGCACACTGTTTTCTGCACACAACAACTAGCTATCGCTAGTTAACAGTTGCCTGGCTAATTTCAGTTTTTTCCTTACAACCTCTTCAAAATAGATTTTGGATCTAGCAGAAGTATCTTGCACATTTTTTTTAACTGTTCCAGAAGTCTGAACTCTCTCAAGCACTTATTAGAACAAAACTAAAAATGCAATGGTAAAAGAATAGTGGGTTGTTTATCTTTGGATTCTACTTGCAATAACATTAGGCAGAAGGAAATTTTTAGACAATTAAGGCCTACATAATCCAATGCAGTATCACTAAAAACAGAAGGATACAAGACCAGATATAGCTGCAAGTAGTAATGTACAAATGAACAAATTGCTAAATAGTGCAGTATTTTCCTCATCACACCGTACACAGCATGCACCCAAGGTTGCTGTTTTGAAGGCTAACAGCTGTCCCAGTGAACCCACACCTTGGCAGAGTCAAAGACTCTCTGATTTGCAAAAAAAAGTGAGTACCAAATTAAAGTTTGAATCCCAAGCTCTTTCTGTAGGCTTGCAGTTGAAAAGTCCCCAGCTGTAGGGAAAACATAACTAATTTTATCTGGAAGATAAAATAGCAATGATAGCAATAAACATGGAATGGTCAATATATTTTCAATCACTAAAAAAAAAAACAAAAACCAAACAAAAACAAAACCTATTTAAGGTTTTAAGGAACCCTAGCCACTTAAGATATCCCACCACAACAAAAAAATATTTAGAAGTTTTATTTTCATTTATGCAAAAATGCTTTGTCTATGAGAACCCATTTATCTTGATTTAAACAATTATTGTGAAGTCACTTGGATTTATTCAAATATCAGAATGTGAAAGATTATTGTCTAAGCAATCAACTTTGAGTGTTTAAAAAGGACCACTCAGTTATGTTGTGAGTAACCTGCATGGTTCTTTTTGGACATAAAATCCTTCCTTGGCTTTGTAAAACTTGGTGGAGATTTTTTTTTCCAAATCAAGAGATACACTCTTGATCTGCATTCAAGAGTATGATGAACTGTAACTTAAAAAGGTTCTGAAACTTGGTCGTATTGAAGAGCAGTAACCATCAGGAGCGCAAGAGAACTTAACAAACCTCTGGAGAGTTTGCATGATGATCTGTTATGGGGGTTAAAGACCTGTGGTTGTATAATGAAAATATTTTGGAGAAGGTTGGGAGATAGAGAACAGAGGATCTTCATTCATTTCATTGTTACAGGTTAAAAAAAATCCTCATTGAAAAGAGCATCTGAAGATAATTCTGACCAGCAGAGCCTGAAAGGACCCTTTTATCTCATGACTCCCTCCAGAGGGACTACAAATTATCCTTTCCAGTAACCTGCCAGCATCTGATTATTTCACCTGATTATTTCTTTGGGGGTCAAAGAACCAGCCTCTACTTTTTATCTGATATCTCTTATAGTATGGACAATTCAGATGTTCTCATTTCTCCTTTTTGAGAAGTGTGTCTACTTTATTGCCCTTGTCAGGCAACTCTTTTGTGTCATGTTGCCAATGGGCATGTCTACTAAGCCCATTAAGAAAAAATATCCCAATTACAAGATTATCCCTGCACAGTTATGCACCTCTCCATATTACAAGTATTTTAAGAACCATGGTTTCAAGCCAGAAAAAAAAGTCCATCTTGCCCTGAGCTATGCTAAAGTTTCCTCTGTTAAAAGTTTCTCTAACATATATTGAAAAATTTAAGACAAGTCCCTGCAACTTTGCAAGTAGGGCAGACAGTCACGACTTTGGTTTGTTTGACTATAAATTGCTGAAACAATGCAACTTAAAAACAATACAGTAGTACTGTATGACACTGTCAATATCATTTATAGCACAATTTTACACAAAGGCAGGAGTATCATAAAAAAGGAAGTCCTATCAGGTGCCCTAAAATACCTTATGTCATAAATAAGTCAGATTTCTTAGAGGAAAGCAATAAAGTTCCAGCAGATTCGATTTTTCCCACTAAATAATCACCCTGACCTTTTTCACTAACTTCACAATAACAGTTCTTGAAGAAGCAAGCAAACACAATGAGGGATTTGTATGGCGCACCCATGTCTAAAGCATGAAGAGAATGTAGAAGAACATTGATGGTACTAGTACACAAAAGACAACATGGAATATAAAGCAAAAAAGGATAATAATAAAAATCAGTGGGCTGAATATTTATAAAGGAAGATATTGATAATATACTGGATGCAGAAGAAATTGCACAAAAGTATTTGGAGATTTTAAAAGTCTTTTGCTAGAGAAAAATACCAGGAACATATTCAACCCCCACCCCAAACTGTTTCTTTAACTTAGAAAATAGTTTCAGTCACACTTGTTTTGTAAAAGTTGATAAATTAATTGGTGAGATAACACCAGGCATGACTTTGACGCCAGAACATATTTTACTAAGCTATTTAATTCAGAATTCCTAATTCCTAGGGCTTTTTTATTTTTTGCTTGTTTTAATGTTAAAAGTAATAATGTATAGTAGAAATATTTTTCTTTATTACCACCAGCTAAATAATCTTGTCTTTCTGTTGTTAGATTTTCTCAAGACAATTCATACATTGCACAAGAGAAATATTACTAGAGATTCTTAAAACTTTTTTATATCAGAGGATGAAGAATTTGATTTTTAAAACAGCAACAATTAAAGTCTTGTTCTATCACTTTTGAAATCTAAGGAAAAAACAGTGATTTTACAAAGAAGAAAAGAGATCACAGGAAAAAGTTTTGTCACCTGAGCAAGGTATAAAACAAGTAAGAGGATAATTGATGAAGAGAAATAAGCCTGTAAATGTTGGTGCCAGAAGGAACTGAAATTGGTCTTTACTCACTGAAACAAAATCAAAGTATTCAAATTGGAAGAAAAGTGGCCCAAAGGCTCCAAGATCAGTGCCGTAGTACTTTCTGGAAAATAAATTTGTTGCTGCTACTCTCCAGCTGCCCAAAACTGTGATTATGCCAAGTGCTATGCAAGCAAAGAGGACTTCAATAGGTCAGGCGTGTTTTTACAGACACACTTTATAAGTAGAGTTAATAATTCTATTTTTTCCTTCTTCCAACTATCAAATTGCATTCACATAAGCAAAGATTCATAAGACTACAACTCTCTGCCTTTAAATAAATATGTAAAGAAAGCCACAGTCTATTGAAGATTGTATAGTAATGCATCAGCTGAACAGGAGTCCTCAGGTTTCAAAATGTCTTTTGTACAGATAAGTTGCATGTAGTTTATTTGTGCAAATATGAAAGTACTCGTGTAATAAAACTAAAACCCCAGTATCTGTCTATGTGTAGCTAATACTCAAAATTTGTTGTTTTGATATGAATCGAGCACATGCTATGGGCTCCACAGTTAGATGTTTACTATTTTATTTTTTCATTCATCTCATCACAATCAGTATAGCTCTTCAGTATGAGTTCTCAAATAGTGTCATCTGTTACTACTTCATTGTATCAATAGCATTTATAAGCTTATAATTATTACAGCAAATATAATTAAAGACTATTTCTAAATGTGACTTCTTACTGATCCTCACTGGAATGCAATAGCTTTTCAGATGAAGACAGCTACAATTATATTCTGAATGTTTTTGGTTTTGAAACCAGGAAATCTTACTTCCTTTATTTTCAGGAAAATCTGAGCAAAGAATATATTAAAAAAAAAATTATGGAAAAAATACTGCAGAATTAATCAATTAATAAGGTGCCAGTTCTAATCCACTGGGGTATGTAAATATGTAAATAATGATAATTCTTCATTCATCTAATGTCAGGTTTAAAAAACGTCTTTCATACTCACAGTGATTCTAAAAAGCAGAGTTTAGGCTGCCTCCTGTGTACATGGGAAGCTGTAGCTGATTCAGGTCTCCAACAAAGACCCAATCCTGTTTGATTAGTTCTAGGGAACACTTAGCAGTTGCCCACCCTAAAATGAGTTGTCATTACTCTGCCACCAGATTAGCTTTAGACCTCGCCATTAAGAAGATGTACTTATTCTTACTCAGTGTTAGTGCCAACCCTGAAATAAGAAGTGCAGTACAATTCCAAAATGCCCCAAAGTTACTCTCTGGAGACAAGGCTGTTGATGACTTATCCTAGATCAATCATCGTTGAAGGTCGCCTGTCCTATTTAGCAATATTTGTTCAGTAACTAATAAAGATCAGCCTGCAGTTATTTATATTAGGTTATCATCTCTCCAGGGTGAAGCTTAATCCATTTTACAATGTTTTTCCCAACAAGACAACAGGAGTTTCTCTGTCTGAAAATGAATTAAGTGCATGGTTTCTAAATATGGGATCTGACATTGTTCTTGTTACAAAAAGCAATTTATTCCCCAAAAGGCTTACACTTCAAAGGTTATATAAAAAGGTTCAAATATCAGTGCTATCCATTTTTCAATTACTGGGCTTCCTAACACCACTAGCTTTTGGACAGATAAGCAGTGGTATCAGTTTTCTTATTCAACATCTCATAGGTTTCCAATTCAGCATCCCAGAGAAAGCAAATTTATTGTAATACATTTAGCTGCTTTTGAAGCACGAGTATCCAGATTGTTTCCCACAAGACTATATGGTATATCAAATAGTATCTTAAAGGGATGTTTATGAAGCACTAGATACTAATGATTGTGATTATTGTTGTAGATTAGAAAGCTTGACTATGGCCTGGCTTTCTTATCAACTTAAAATTTTAAGTAATAGAGAGAAAATAGATTTCATCTACCAATGAAAATTGGAATACACTTGTGAAATATGACTGTTCTGAGGTGATTCTGTCTCCAAATATCATTATAAAGTTAAAAAAGAAAGAGAATAACAGACAAAACTTTTGCATAACATTCTGTGTGTGACCATAGCTTCCGTAACAATTAGAAATATTAAATTGGAGGAAGATAATGACAATAATAATAACCATAATAATGGCTTTTAATGTTAAATAAAATGTTCTCTCTTACCAAGATATCATTCAAGTATTTTAAGTAGTAAGTATATTAAAATGGGTTTTCTTTACAAATTAATGAAATTCCTTTTGCTATAATTTCTGACCATACTTTATGGACAATACAGCCAAGCTTTGACATATTTTTATTGGCAAACTGTCATGGGAAATCTTTCAGAGTTATGGATTAGCACTGAGTCATAGCAACAGGTTTAGGGCTTGCTTCTGCCAGGAATTTCTTGGAGGAGGAAAAGAAAATGTTGATAAATTCTAAACCTGAGTGGTGAGCTAGGTATGACAGAGCAGTTACTAAATCTGCCAAAAATACTCATCTCATGCTGACTGCAGAAGCTCCTTGTTTTCAGTCTCAGATGAAGGCTGCAGTAAGAAGCAATATGTGTTGATCTGAAATTACTTCCAAACTCTGTATTTTTTTATTGTTATTTCGACAAAGCAATATTTCATTTTTCATCAGGTGAGACATGTGTTTAGGGCACTGAGGAAAAAAAAAAGAAAATAAGTAGAGAGTGGGAAAAGAGAAATTGTTCAAAACCTGAAATGTTATAAGTAATGTAAACATAATGAATTAACTGTCATAGCTGGTACATACCAGAAATATGCAAGGGCATTCTTTGTCCAGAATAGATACAAATGCTAGCCACCAAAAGCATCATGGCTTGTCCTGAAAAAAAAAAAAGAAAGACTTCATGGAATAGATAATTATCAGGTTAAAAAAAATGGCGAAAAGTTTAAAGGAGAAATATGAGAAATATTTTCTTCTAGGTTCTTTTTTATGTTATTATCCTTTGACTGGAGGAGAGCTTTACAATGCAAGTTCTGAAATTGTTATAGTCCTAAAGTGTATGATTTTAGGAAATTTTAAGGAATATTGAATTAAGTTATGGATTTAAAAAGAAATTGGAAAAGAGAACTATGTGAGAAAATAACAGCAATAACAGCAGAGCTGGAGAAGATGGAAAATGCAAGACATGAAATAGCAATGGATCTGTAAGGCCTAATAGGAGTTATTCTAAACAGACAACTATGAAAAGAAGGGATTCCATGGTACCAAGAAGAATTGATCTTGTAATTGAATGCAGAGAGCAAAATGCTGTGAGACACTGTAATCCTCAAAGAGGGCAGGAATTGAATATTCACAATCAGGTAATTTTCAGGAACACAGACTTAAAGTTAATTTTCCAGGTGTTCTTGATATAATTTTATCATAATATGGCTGTAAAAAAGAGAAGTATGGTTTTAAAACACGTGTGGAGGCTAACCCATTTGAGTTGAACTGGGAACATCATGCAACAAAGCTGGGACACAACCTCATCTGATATAATACTTAAACCTGTAATAATTCATGTTCAGGACAAAGAATCAAACATGAAAAAGTAGAGGTAAGTCATTGTCATGAGAAGTAAAATCTATGAAAACTTAAAATATATTTCACCTAGTAATAAGGAGGTTGAAAAGATACATCCATCTATATATATTTTGTGTCAGTCAACACAAAAAAAAAGTGAAAGAGTTATCAAAGCAAAAGTATGATGTCACAAAAAAGGTTTAAGATATAGAATGTCTACAAGTTAATACACTCCAGAAATAAGAAAGGAGTTTCTAGCCATTAGAAAAATAATATTATTTTCATCTAGAGCAGTGAGATAGAGAAACCAAACAGTTTTTGAGGCAGAGCTATGTAAATTTGCTAAGCAATAGAGTTGATATCCATGGATATCAACTTGAAGTTGATATCCTAGACCCTACATTTCTGGTGAGAGAAGAATAGATGCACAAAACTGAAATGAATCTGAACTTAGTAGGCTATTTATAAAATATCATGTACTTCAAAAGATGTAATGAGAGAGATCATTAGGAGATTTTTTTATCTAACATTTGGAATGGTGATAATTGATCCCCTCTCCTATTTTCCTTTTTGATTCTTTCAAATTACCCTTCTCTGTGAATCTAAATCCTGCTTGTCTATAGAAAAGATTTTATTATAGTATATGAGATTATTGAGGTTGGGTGGCTAAACCTTCATTGCTTCGTGTAGCTCCATCAAAATATTCCCAAGACAAAATTCAGCTGAGGGAAGAGCAATACCTGGTTCACCTGAATAAATTAATTCCAGTTACAGAACACTCTTATTTCTGTTTGGTATTCAGCCTTACGAGCTTCACTGCAATGTGATGCAGAAATACTGAGCTATGAAAGGTTTCTCTTTTTCTTAGAGTGAAGCAACTGACTTAGTATGTGGTTTAAGTGCCTGCTTGAAAATCCCAAATTTGTTGAGGGTTCCCTCCCTTAAAATAATTGCAGAATTACTAGGATATTTGTAACTGCTAAATTCATACTTAGGTAAGGGTGTAATTACTGTATAACATGTATGCAGAGGTCATAGAACAAGGCTTTGGATTGCTTACATTTTGTTCCTGTGAGCAAAACAAGAATCTCAGCTGGTACTTGAGGGCTTATCTTAATTAATATCTTATATCCAGGTCTCACCTTAAAATCTATCCTATTGCAACTGATTCAGTCATTTACTTGCAACATTTTGTTACTATAGCATCCAAAGGACTGCTACTGCTATGGTGTGGGATCAAGTAGTCAACATCCATCACTCCAATATTATTATTTACATAATGTTAATATTTGATAGTCATATTCATGTATATTTCTTTATCACTGTATTTAGGGAACATGGATGTGAGTATGGCATCATCTATTTCATGAAATTCTTTGAATTAGACATCTTTGTTGTACTAGTAATGGTTAGTAAGATGAATACACTAGCTGAAATTAGTTATTTTCTTTCCTTCATTGATAATTAGCACTAGAGGGGATGAGTATGAGTTACCTATTAACTCCAATTGCTATGTTTAGCAGTGCATCCAGAAAAATACATTATCAGTCACAGTAAAATCCTGTTTTTTTCTTGTATTTATTTTCAGAACTCATCAGAAAAAGGAAGACCCTCACACTGCACTTTCTTCAAACCAATGTTTGTTTATGTTGTATATTTGGCATATGAATACTCACATTACTGTTTAACACTGTTAATTTCTTCTGACTATAAAAAGTGCAAGTGAAGTATTTAATATAATGATATTGGACTATCACTGTACAATCTGTATTTGTATAAACTATTACATCAAATGTATTTGTATAAATTATTTCATCATTTTTGCCACAATTAGGGATTTAGGGTCAGCTCTATAGACTTTGGTAGAGTCAAGAAATAATTTGACCCTTTATTTAAAAATTAAAATAATTTCATTTTAGTACATAGTTTTCAAAAATCATCTCTTCTTCCACATCAGATGCTACCTTCCTGAAACAGCTAATATATTCTATTAATAATTCCTAATGTTTATATGTATTTATATAACTTATTGTGTTTGTAGCTTAAAGTAAACAAGTTCTTATTGTTCAGTTTATGAGTTATATTGAAATATAATGATGTTTTCCATCCTGTAAATTGTTAGAAATAGTGAATAGTTAATAACATGGATTTTCACAAAATGGTACCATAATTGTGTGAAGAATATCTGGTCAAAGTAACTATCTGCTCATAATTAAACTAGATACTCTTGCATCATTTTTATATTCAAGATACCAGACTTGGTCAGGACTTCTCTGGTCAGGATTGAGATGGGAGAGTAGACACCTAGATTATCAAAGCAAGTGGTAAAAGGTCTGAATAGAGAGTTGATCATAAGTGTTTCACTCTGGCAGTAGCCTAGACTGCCCAGCTTCCATTTGTGTGGAAGAGAACTTCCTCTGCTTGTGATAGACTTCTAATACTGTATTTTATCTGCATAGAGCATCACAAGCATCACTGTCCTTCATATAATAACCAGAGCCTCTGTAATGACTACTGCCATGGAAAGTACTTGCTGATTATGAAATTGAAATCAATCTCCTAGACATTTTTAAGTGCATTGGGGGATGGCCTTAGAATTCAGATTTTTTTTTTTTCCAAGTGGATGACTGGAAAAGAAACAGGATGCAGTTGAAGAGGGGTGTAAGAGAAATAATGCATTTTGGGATAATCTGAAGCAGAAATAACAGAATGGAGGAGGACTGCTTAATTAGTAGCTCGGGAAAAGACTCTGAGGGATTAGATAAAGATAAGAAAGGAAATCTTACTCATCAATGTCATACAGTTCCAGAAAAAGAAGTATAACGCTGACTTCTAAAAAGTGTGATGTGGAATAGTCCCTTCACCCTTCTCAGAATGGGGAAAAACAGCTTTGGTAGGTATTGTATGTAGTTTTGAATAATGCACAGAAGGCATTCACAGACTAGAAAAGCTCAGACTAGACAAACTAGTTTGCAATAAGATCATCTCAGTTTCCAGGAAGTTTGATCTCAATGCAAAAAGAGTAGAGGGATGTCAGCAATCTTTGTGTACATCCAGAATTTGCATACATGGATAGAAAAGACATAACATATAAAAAATTAAGTACTGTGATATTTAGTACAAAATGTTTATCTTGAACTTTTAAGGATGTCTTTGATAAATTCTCATGAAATGACAGTGTGGAATGCTGAAGGCCCATATTATTTTTTTCTCAGGCGATGGTAGACATTTGTTCTATTTTTCTATTATGTGTTTTAAATTGCAATTATTTAAAAAGAAGGAAATTATTCCTGGTCAGTTTTGGTAAAAAAAGTCATAGAATCATAGAATATGCTGAGTTGAAAAGGACCCATTAGAATTATCAAATCCAGCGGTTGGCTCTGCACATGACATCCCAAAGAGTCACTCCCTGTGCCTGAGAGCACAAATGCTCCTTGAACTCTGTCAGGCCTGGTGCTGTGACCACTTAATTGGGGAGCCTGTTCCAGTGCCCAAACACCCTTTGGGTGAAAAAATTTTTCCTGATATCCAACCTAAACCTCCCCTAACCCAGCTTCATACCTTTCCTTCAGGTCCTGTCACTGGTCACCATGGAGAAGAGACCAGTACCTGCCTCTCCTCTTCCCCTCACAAGGGAGCTGTGGACTGCAATGAGGTCTCCCCTCAGTTTCCTCTTCTCCAGTCTGAACAGACCAAGTGACCCCAGTTCCTCCTCCTACCACTTCCCCTCAAAGCTCTTCACCACCTTTATTGCTCTCCTTTGGATACTAAAAGTTTAAAGTATTTTTATATTTTGCCACCAGAAACTGTCCCAAACACTTGAGGTGAGGCTGTCCGAGTCCAGAACAGAATGGGACAGTAAGAGTCTGTTTTGGTGTTTTGGTTTTCTGCCTACCAGGAAAAGAACAATAGTTAGGAAACTCAGAAGGAGGGAAGTACTGACTAGAGTGACAGTTTGCCAAGACTCATTCTTCTTCCCAGAATTTACTACTTGCTGTCTGTGACAGCTCCTTCTTCATCACCCTGGGTTTTTTGAATTCCACTGTGAAATTTTTAATCTAAATGAACAACCTTATTTTCTAATGCAATTTTGTTTCTTCAGGTGGCAGAAAATAATGTCTGCACTTTTCTTTGACATTTACTATGTTATTAATGTTGTTGACATCATTATTGTTATCACTATCAGTACTGCTTTATCAATAAATTTTCTTTGGTTTATTTTATTAAATTGGGGCATGTTCTAAAAATGTATTTAGGAGTCTATTTCCTAGTCTGTCTCCTTAAACACTGAAGGTATATTAATTCATAGTACATGAATACCATTGAAAGTAAAATCTTTACAAAGATGTGCACAGTGAAAATTGCAGATATTTTATTTCAAGTGAAAGGAATAAAACATCCATTGAGTAATAAAATAAACTCTCATAGGCAATTGATAAGGGCAGAATGAAAAATTTACTAGTGAGAGATCATTTTTTATTAAAAGCCTGGTTTATTTCTTATTTCTTAACCCTGATTCTTTAAAAAAATGTGAAAAAATGTAACTCAAATCCATGCTAAATAGTTTTATGGCACATTAAATTTTTCCAGTTTTCCTATATTCCATTCTTAGGTGAACAATTTCCTTGTCTCAAAGAAGCTAATTCCATACTGATGGAAAGCCAGCATTTCCCTCTCCTTTCTCCTGTTCTAAAAGCATCACATATTCTGCTGGAAAGAAGAGACTCGGAAAGAATGATGAAAGGACATGGAAGAATGTTGCATGGTCCATCATGCTGTGTCTCTGAGATCTTCCAGTTTTCTTTCTCGTAGAGTCTCAGCTGAACAGAGCCCTCTAAGTAACATGAACAAATACATGTCTTTTCAGATGTAGTGTTCAATGCTGTGAAAATTAACAAGGATATATTTTTTCTTGCAGTGAGGAATTTTCAATTTTGCTGAATGTAACCTAATTTTATTGAATCTGACAGTCAACAAGACTGAATTACACTTTTTCCAATTTTCGTATTCAGAGTAGGTAACTGGACCAGAGGCTGGGTGATACTACATAAATGAGCTCTTAGTGACCACAATGATAAGACACCTATATATTCTTGAACCTCGTTTTGCAGTCCTGTGGATATGATGCCAGCCATCCAAGTGACCTGATTTGAACTCCATTTCTATGACATTTATTAGTGTGCCAGCAGAATGATGATTAGAGCTTTAAGTATCTATTTCTTACAGAAGACATTGTGGTTTCTTATAAAGATATTGTGGGTTGTATCCAATTTTTTTGCCTGTTTTTGATTAAATGCTGAATTTTCTGCTTTCTTCTTTAACTCCAAATGCTTTTGCAAGGAAGAAAGTCAGATATCTTCCCTTGTCTTTATATAAAGTTGAGTATCCATTTATAAAAGAAACATCATGTTAAGTGCAGTTGTGAAAGTAACAGTAGCATATTACATTGCATTTATCCTTCCACATTTCTGCCAGGTCTAAAAGTGCTAGACACTTGAGCACACGGTGACATTACCAGGCATAAACAAAAGCAGCTGTGGCAGAAGATAAGAAACAAAGCCTTCTACCAAATTTTCCTAACTTCAAGGATGAGCAGAACAAGGAAGTAATTACACTTACAGAATTATTTAATGGCTTTTTCATTAAATCCAACAAAGAGCATAATAAAGAATCCAGGAACAGTAAGGGACAGATTTTTATCTTTGATTCATAGTGCTCATCTCGATGCATATTTAAATATATATTACAAGATTATGTGTATCTTAAGGTACCAGCAAGGATTGATTATTATAATTTTAATTATTTGGAAAAATGATGAGTACACACATTGGCTGCAGCTTTGTGTCAGTAAATGAGAGCTGATGCAAAAATAGACTTGCATGATCCATACTGACTTCATGAACATTCCCACTAGGGCATAGCATTCCAAGAGTGGTTACATGTGTACTTCAGGTCCAAATAACCATGTAATCTAGAACAATACATCTGAAAAGAACAGGAAGAGGATACATTACTCTAAGAGTATGATCCAGTCTGGCAAGTTCTTCATCAAACTTTGGGCAGTGTGAACTTTCAGTCTTTTATATTGATGTAAGTGATTTTTTTGGTTGAAAGTCTTAATGACTTTGTAAACTAACTTCAGTTGGAAAAGAAATACTGTATATTAGTTTATTTCTAGAAATAATTATTTCTATTAGTATCTAAACACATCATTAATTTAGGACTTGAAATAAAATTCTGACAGGTCTTCTAATACTAAATGGTGACCAGGAGGTTTCCTCTCCATAGTAGTCTTCATCTACACAGTGGTATGGAAGTTTGTTGAAATGGACATTGGTTCTTTCATATTTTGACTTCAGTCTGTCAGTTCCCTGTCTTGAAAACTGTGGTAGGAATAGAGGTCATTTATTAAGCAGTAAATTATTCTGCCCCTTCTCAGAGAGATTTGGATTACTGCAAATTACTTCTTCTAAGTGTTTATTGTAAGTCGTTCAACTAGAGACTTAAAAAAAAAAATGTTCTTCCTTGAATAGTTCATGTTTTATGAATTATTTTCCTTAGACTGCACTGATGCACTGAAGAGAATTGAAGGGACATAAAAAAAAAATTAAAATTAAAAAAAACAGAAGAAAACCAGTGATCTATTAGAGTAAGGCAAGAAAAGAGAAAAGTTACAGAGGAGAAAAAAAAGAAAAACTAATAAAATATGATATTTCTAACAAGCAGTGAGTTTACCCAAGGTCAAAGCTATCAGTTTCAAACAGATGAAAATGTAAAGAAATATACAATTTAGATGAAAGCATTTAAAACATCAAAAACAAACAATCAGGAACATAATGAAGAGGATTGTGTACTAGATTTTAAAATGCAGGTAAAGAAAAGTGGAAGGGAGAAAAAAGAAACTTGAAGAAAATTTTAAACAGGAGCAAGCCTAACAGAAAACTGAAACACAGCCCTACCAAAGATAACTGTACCTGAGGACAGCTTGAAAAACATGTAGTTGAAAATGAATTAAAAGTACGTATCTCCTATGAAAATGAAGCAAGAAACAGTTAAGACCATATCTAGCTCCCCATAATTAATCATGAAATGGTTGAGATGGAAAAGGCCCTCTAGAGATGGTGCAGTCTAAGACCCAAGGCAGGGTCTGCTAGAGCTGGTTACTCAGGGTCCTGTCCAGTCTTGTTGAATATATCCAAGCATATTTCCACAGCCTCTCTGGGTAGCTTGATACAATGCTTGACACTTGCAACAACAACTTCTCCCACATGTTCAAATGGAATTTAATATATTTCAATTTTTGCCCATTACCTCTGGCTCTTTCAGTAGGCAGCACTGATAAAAGGTTTCCTCTGTCTTCACTTCCCTTCCTCACCAGATCTTTATAGACATTGACAAGATCCTTTCCGTGGTCTAAACACTCCCAGGTCTTTCACACTCTTTTCATGTGGCATGTTATTTCTTTCCTGCTCGAGGCTGTCATAAGTAAAACACTCAAAGGCTAAGCTGGTCATTCCTTTTTGTCCAAGATTTTTATCATTTAGCTGGAGCAAGGCTCAGACAGAGTTCCTTTGTCTTTATAGGGGATGATAGAAAGGAATTTTCAATGCTGTATTTATGGTAAAAGAAAATGCTTAATTAAGAAGACTTGAATTGTATTTATAGCTCAACTTCTATCTGCTACTTTCCAACTATCTATCTACATCTCTTTTTAAATTGCAAATCTCAATTAGTAACCTGTAAATCATCTATTGTTGATGTAAATTTTACCATAATGAAATATAGTTACTGTCAAAGCTATGGATCTCAACTATTTATTTTACATAAATTAGAAAATAAAACTTTTCATTTTATAGTAGAAAATCCACATAATGCTAAGATGGTAATTTGTGATTTAGGATATTCATGTCATTTCTTCAACAAATACACTAAAGATGCTGCTTCACAAAGGAGTGCTATGGTACAAGAGCTTGATTTGTACAGTTACTTTTTGGCTGCTAGACCTCACATTTGATAATTCAGGCTCAAATTTCAAAGTGTGTTATCATGAACTTGGGCTGGAGGTGTCACTCCATAAAGTCAAATGTGTGTGTCTGCTTAGAATGATTTGGGCCTAAGTCAGTCCTGAACCTCAAAAAACATGTGACTTGCAACTTTCTAATCATGAGCAACAATTTTAGTTTGAATCATTCTGCTTAACTCTGGCTATTTGAGCACAGAATTTGGTTTTCAAGAGTATATGAGTTTTGAAAGAAAAATTATTGCTGTCCACCTTATCTTTGGATTCAGAAGACATAGGAGTAAAGAATTGTAGTAACTATAATCAGAGCAGATTAGTTCTCAGGAATCAATCACAATTATCAATTGCAGTTGTTAATTGGAAGGTTGCATGACAAGATTGAAGGTTTTTGAATTCTTCGCCATTACATTGTAGTGAAAGAATATCTTGTTTGGGAACCAAGAAAAGATTTTTAAAAAATGGAAATTAGCACTTGACTGGACCAAGAAAAAATCTCTACCTTTTTTCATCATTATAAAATATGTTTACTAATCCAGAAGCAGATAAGGTCTCTTGTATCACATTGTGTAACGCTCCAGTGAAATAGTATTGGAGTTCCGTGCAAGTTTGAAGTTTGTTTTAAGAGGAAGACAAAGAATGCAGATCCTTGTATTTAGTGAGAATACTTTTACCCACATATGCTCTTTCACTGTCAGGTGGTATAAAAAAATTGCTGCTCTACTCAATTTGATTAGAAATGCTGTTGTTTAACTCATTAGAAATGAATGCTTTGTATTATGTCTCAAATTTTGGTACAGAGTATTAGAGATAAGCAGCATCCGCTACTTGTTTGACTTCTTGGTCTGTCATAAGGCCAAGCATAACTTGGAATTGTAGAAATGCCACTGTGCAGAGATAGCTCCATCAGGAAAGAGATATTTTTTACCTTGGTCAGCAAATTTTTGCTGCTGAAAAATATTCAGAATGGGAAGAACAAACTTTAGTTTTTGCTCAAGGCATACCAGCATGAATATTGGAGGCGGGGGCGGGGGGGGGGGGGGGTGTGTAAATAAAAAAGAAATTTACTTTAGAAAAAGAAAACATTATGTATATGAGTAAAATTGTAAGTCATTCATTTATTATAGCTTCCAAAAAAGATAGTGTATTTGGCTGCTCCAACTATTTTTATTGGGTCAGTTGCTTAGCTGTTTTTTCAAGGAGAACCAGAAAAAACAGTGCTTTTATACATAAATCTGAGATTGGAAACAGGAAGAGTTACTAACTAAATAAATGATTTTAAAAGCTGCCAGTGAGAAAGTTGAAGGCTTATTTTATCAGTCTAGGCAAAATGAGATGTTCTCTAAATATTTCTTAATGAAAGAAAAGGCACAGCTCTGGAGAAGATAAGTGGTAGACAAATTAATCTGGAGTGTTCTTCACTGCTAACCTCCTCTCCTCTCTTCTTGAGAGAGTACTGTATGCTAACACATACAAATGTCTGCAAATAGAAAGGTAAGAGCTTGAAAGTGCCACAATTTTTTCTGCTACATTGTTTCTACTTTATTAAGTAATCTTATCCACAATTTAGGTCAGAAAGAAAATATACCATAGCTTTGTGGCAGGGATAAAATACTACAATGGCTTTTTTACAAGGTGTTAAGTGTTTTCCGTATTTGGGGGATTTCAAAGCCAACTAACTTTGGAAGTGAAATTGATACTGAAGGGTCTTGTGAACTTAGACTGGACCAAACCTTGACTTCATCCCTCACTCTTGGGCTCCACAGGCAGTTTTGAAGCTTACATTCAGATGTACAGAATTAGATGATTTGCATCTGTCCTAGCTGGACTACATGAGAATGAAAAATCTTGATGTAGCAACTTCTGCTGAAACTTAGAACAATAACAGAACAATGACTCCATAGATAATTCAAGAATGTTTATATTTCATGATTTAAAAAAGTACTCAGATGCCTAAATTGTAATCCCAAACTTTTTGGTCACGTGGTGAGGAAAATATCATAGGAAAGAGCAGCTACTGTCACTTTGGTACTATGCTGAAACCCACTTTCCTAGAGCTAACTTTTTTTTTTTATGTGTTTTATAGAAGGGAGGATCTTTAATTAGGTCTCTAAGTAACAGTATGAAATACACCTTCTATGACAGAAAATTGGTATAGTTTGTATCCAGAAGAGTTTAAGAGTTGCCAACACAAGGACTTACTACACAGGTAAAAGGCCTGAACATTTTGTTCATCCAGTTTGGTTAGAGGCAACACATGATAAGTTTGATGCATTCACTGACTGGGGACAAAGTATAGTGCATATAGTCATACGGATTTCTGGTTTCAGTAGTTTCTTGGTTTGTCAGTTGTTGACCTGAGTAAGACTAAAGAGAAGTCAAATACTATAGTTTTATATTTTAATGGTCCTTTGTTTTTTGTAAATGAAAAACATTTGTAAATGGAGGTGTTACACAGAAATACTTTCAGAAGCAATCTGCACAGGCTCTGGGAGTCTCAAGAATTCGCAGGCAAATTTTGACTTTCCCAGAAGTGATATCAATTAGGAAAACAGTGCAATTGTTGGAAGAATGTGAAGGTTATCATGCAAAGCATGTTTATATGGTTTAAGTGAGAGGAAATGATGGCAACTCCCAGAGTTGTGGGGGAACTTCCTCTTCGGAATATCCTGAATTTCATTTCCCTTGCTTAAGGCCACATTAGTTCTGAACATTGCCAGAAGAATCAGGAATATTGTCAATGCATAAAGATAAATCCAAAATAAATACTCCACAAGATGAACATATATATGATTATATAATAAAATTTTACTAAATAAAATACCATTCACTTTTTTGTCTCTACATTTGTCACCTCATTCTTAAAATAATATTTATCTTACTGTGATATTTTAAAATATTTTATTTTCCTCTTGTCTTTGTCTTTCTGATTAAATGTATAAGATTTCTAAAGTCCTTTCATTTTGCTTCGAACTCCCAGTTCATAATCATTACTAGTTTCTACATCAGCTGTTCTGAGAAAATTTGTCATAAATCACATATTCTAAGGCAGAGAAAGTTCACATTAATTGGAACCAGCTCAGTGACTGGTCCTGCTAGCTGCAACAGCTCATCATTATTCCCTATTGTCTTCAAAGTAAAGCTTAACTTTCAGTTTTACATTATTAACCTGCTTTGCTTGGCTTTATCTGAGCTGTTCCTTCTAGGCCTCGATGGTATTTTTCACCACCTTCCTGAGCTGGCAGGCACACAACAGCATAAGCACTTAAAGAATATTTTCTTTTGTACTAATATAAATAAATAAAGTATGTTCTTCAAAGTTTGCAATGTTATTGGATCAGCATATCCTTTAATACCAAGAAAACATGTTGGCAGGATGATTATTTGTCACTTGCCCTCGGTGTTGTGACTGGTCTACAGTAGACCCAATTGTACAACAGGCAACACTCAAAACCCTGCTTAGAAATAAATTCCAGAAGTCCAGATAGATCAGAGATGTAGATATCTGAGAGCACAGAAAACAAATTCTGTTTATCCAGATATAGATAAATGCTTCAGTGTAAATTTCCAAATGTTTCTGTGTTTAGTGATGCTGGCTTATCATGGTCAGTAAAGAACTCCCTGGCCCTTCCATTCTACCACTCATCCCTACCATTACCCGTACCCATACAAAAAAAGGCCTTTCAGTTTTCTCAAAAGTATACTTGTGCCAATGGAAGTCAGAGGAATAGCTTAGTTCTTCTGCAATCTATGTAAAAGATGAGAGAGATTATAGTACTCTTTTGTACTTCGTAAAATGGTAAATGCTTCTGTTGTTTTAAATGGAGTTGTATAAACCTCGTTGAACTGAAGGCACCCAAGTGTCCCACCTAAACCTGCTCTCAGCTTTATTGGCTTTATCATAAATTAAAAAGGGTCGTAAGCATTAGATCCAGGAATCTCAAATCAGGTGAAAACTTGAAGTTTCACCTAAATGCTGTTTCCAGCTGCCTTTTTTGGTAAGGAAAAGCTCAGAAGTGCAAAATCAAAAAGCTTGATAGGCATAAAGCCAGTAAAATGCCCTATAATCTATCATTTGAGAACAAATTAACAGCTATTTTTTGAAAAGTACAATTTGCTAAACAGCAATATGAATATATTCTTAGATATTTTTGCTAAATAATGTTGGTTTAATCTTTCAGAAAATGCTGCTGCAGTGTTTATTTCTTTGTTATAGATGTGAGGTGATGGGACCTGATATCTTCCCCTGAAAACAAATGTTTACAAATATTCAAGTCCATAAATCTGTAGGAGAAACAAAATACAGAAAATTCTTGTTAATGCAGTACATTTTCTGGTAATTTTATAGTCTAATTTTCAGTGGTTCCCCACAGAATGAATGCAGTCAGAGGCAATTCTATAAAGTACTTTGTGGATAACTATTATCGGCTAATTATTAGAAATTGCATGTTGTTGTTAATTGCATAAATAAATTGTTTTATCTGAAAGCCATTAAAAAAAATGTGGGGTCTTTGAAGCATATATGGCTTTGATGTTCCTGTATAAAACATTTAACTGTTTAGCTCTAAAATAATGGTGTGGTGCTTTAAACCTTTTTTTTTTACTCTAATGCATTGAAAGGGGAAAAAACCCTCTGATTTTCACAGCTTTTTTTGTGAAGTGTAGCCTGATGAACCTTACTGAGAGGTAGTAGAAATGCTGATGTTTTTGGCAAATACTGAAGCACTTTCCCTCTGTCTTTTTGAAATAATGAAAAAATAAAGTTATACAGAGGTATTTTCATCAACTTACTAAAATTTAGAGTAGTAGAAATATAGAAGATTTAAGAGACATTATGATATTTATTGTGAATATTCAAATTTAAAAATGCATTTTTTGGTGAAGATGTTTTTGTGGGATTATTGTCAGATTTGTGAGGCTGGCCTTAACAAACTAGGTTCTAACTGTTCTTATTTGAAATCAGTCAAGGTATGTAAAGCTATTGCTCCTAGCTAGACATGTTGATTATGTTAATTTTTTATGTCTGTCTGGGTAAAATCAAGAGCTGGAGAAGTTTCTCTCTGAATTCCTTCAGCTTTGTAAATTTAAGAACAAACTGAGGTGTTAGGGCCTACTAGGTAGACTTTCTCCATGAAGTGTCATCTGAGTCAAAATTCTATATTGAATATCTAGTTGGATGAAGCAGGTTCTGTTTCTGTTTTGAAGTAGTCAGTGCTAGTAGCACAGGACGAAAATATGCTTTACCCAGGAAAAGGGCATTGCCATGGATAATGTACAGTTATTGGGATTATGCTTGGTACTGTAAGCAATGAACTTGTCCAAAGAAGAGTAATCTTGAGCAAGATAGGAATGTTGTTACACATGATGTATATTGCTAAAATGGTTATTTTGCACATAAGAAAATGAACCAAATCTCACTTGCTTATAGACAGAAAGACAAGGAATCCAGAATGAGTGGAGAATAGTAATACAGGACAAGCAGGTATGTGGGGCAGAATGTTTCTTCTTGTAGCTGTCCTTATGCATATTAATGCTGCAGCCATTGGTGAGAAACTGGCACTTCTAATTTGAAATTAATCTCTTTCTAAAATATATGTTATCATCTGCGCTGTCTATGATCCTTATAGGCAAATTCAGGAAGTGGTGACTGGATGAGTGTACAGTGAAGAGGATTGAGAACTGGCTGAATAGCAGATCCCTGGGAGCTGTAATCAGTGGCACACAGACTGGAGGCCTGTTGCTGCATCTGAAGAGAGGGTGTCAAGGGGTCAGATCCAGGCTCTTCTCTGTGGTGCCAAGCAATAGGAGAATGAGGCAATGAGCAGAAAATTATACACAGGAAGTTCCACCTGTATACAAGGAACAACTTAACTGTGTGGGTCACTGAACTCTGGAACATACACTGCCCAGCAAGGTTGTGGATTCTCCCTCACTGGAGAAATTCTTGAACTGTCTGCATTCAATCCTGTAAAATGTGCTCTGGGATGACCCTTCTTGAGCAGGGAGGTTGGACCAGATGGCCCACTGTGGTCCCTTCCAACTTTGCCCATTCTAGGATTCTGTGATTCTATGATTCTGTGAGCTACATTTTGTGGGCCATACCTAGTTGAGGAAGGCAGCTGATAAGCTGCAGGACAGGGCTGCTTTGCAGACTTTTGCAGAAAAGGACCTGGAGGTCCTGGTGGAAAAGTTGAATGTGAGTCAGTTGTGTGCATTTGCTGCAAAGAAAGTCAAATACATAGTGGGCTGTACTATCAAGAGAGAAACCTATAGGTAGAGAGAAGTAATCCTTCCTCTCACTGTGTCATTTGAGTCCAATCTGTGACTGGTTTCACATTGTCATGTGGATGCTCAGGCAAGTGGAGAACATGTCCAATGAGAGAAAATTAATTTATTCAGCATTAGTCAGAGGAGCAGAGGGAGGATCATTTTGCTGTCTACAGCCGCTTAATTGGAGGGCAGAGAGAAGACAGTCATAAACGCTTCTAGAGGTGTACACTGATAGGACAAGATAAAATACTGGCATACTGAAACTAGAGGAATTCTGAATAGAGATCAGAAAATATTCTTTCACCATGAGGATGATGCTGACACAAGTGTCCAGTGGAGGTTGTGGAATCTCCATCCTCAACAATACTCAAAACTTGTCTGGAGGATATCATCTACAACATGATCTAATATGCTTTGATATAGAGTTGGAATAGAGATTTCCAAATGTCCCTTACAACTAAAAGTTTTCAATTCTATGCTAGAAAGCTGAGTCTAGTTTTAACATTTGTTTCAACACTGAAAAAAATGGGTGGGATTTTTTAAGAAAATTAGTTGCCATTTAGTAGTAATCATCCAACAATATTACCTTTGTAGCTGGGTAGATTTTAGAGGTATAGTCATGGCATGTCACTTGGTGGGGACAGGGAAGAGAGGAAAAGAAAAAATATTTAAAAATGAAATAATATGACTAAATATGGTAGGATTCAGGAAGTACCACTGAACTGAAACTAGGCAGTGGTAACTGCTGATACTTTCTCCCAAGTTGCCTCCTGGTATCCTCTGTGCTGATTCTTATGTAAGTCACATTGAACCCATTAAAAATTATGAGTGTCTGTAGAACATAACATAAAAAGTCATATTACAATTGATGTAATCTACTACTATCTGGGAAATTTCATAAACTATTACAGTATAATAGTGCCTTCTAGCACTGCTATAATTAATTTAAGATAGCATTTCCACTAAACTTCCTTATTTTCCAGAACTTATGCATCTGATAATAATTCCTCCCAGACTGAAACTAGGTACACAGAGTCTTGACTGTGAAATTAATTATTCACAAAACATTAACAAAAGAAAATATGATCATTGCTTATGACATTTTAAAATGAGCATTGTTTTACTAAAATAAATGCAGCAAGTGGAAGCTGGAAGTGACAAAGGGCTGCTAGCTTTAGCAGGAAGAGGTTAAAAAGTGTTGACAGTGATACTCAGAGTTGCACAAGGAGATTAAAACATCTGTGGCTTAACCTCCTTTGCTCTACCTATCCAACCTCAACAAAATTTCCCATTTTGAACCAATACTTTGATTTACTGTATCTTTCTTTTTATGCTTAACAAAAATGTGTATATGGATTTTTCTTTAGCATACAATAATATGTTAAGTCAAAGAGAAATGTTGTTAAAGTTTCAAAACCATTTCTTTTGGTTTCAAAATTTCAGATTTTCTTTTCTTGATCTTTATTTTCTTGCTTGAAAGCCCTGATACCAAATAATTAAGACTCAAGTAGTCATTTTACAGGAAAAATGAAACTTCATAGTCCTGTTAGGAAAAATAACAAACATTACCAATAATTCTGTTATACTAACTGAAGATAGAGATGTTGTATTGGAGGAACACCAAATATTGACAAGAAGACTGTCATTTTGAAAAAAAATCTCTTCATATGTTGCCTGCCAGCAGAATGTAACAGCCTTCCAGCTTCAGCCTCTTCCAGTCAGTAAATGGCCCTTTGTTATTGACACATAAATGAGGACTCTCAAGTTTTAACCAGTTTGTCTCTCCACATCACATCCATTGCTTTTGACATTGATATCCCTCACACCTATTCTCCATTATGGACAAGAAGAAGAAACCATGGAAAGAAATTCTTTCTCAGCTCATGTGAAATGTCATGAGGTGTTCACAGATGGGCATGGGGGAGGACAGGTTAACATGGAAAGGAGCAAAGACTGTTGCTGAAAAGATTATAGGCCTTCTTTTAAGAAGTCTGGGTTTGGAGATTCATTACTCAGTGAAACAATGAAATTGCAAGAGAACAAAGAGCAGTTTGGTCATGGTGACTTGGGGCAATCAAGGGACTTGAAACACCTAGAATCTAGTGAATTAAAACTCCGCAAAAGCACATTACTATAAAAAAAATTTAACAGTGTAATGAAATAATTCAAAATACATTATTAGTAGAATATCAGTTGGTTTTGTAACTGGAAATTGCTTCAGTTGAGATCTGTTTTAAAGAATGAATGCAGACAATGGCATTTGGATCTTGATAGATATTTAAACTTCCCTAGGAATCACTATGATGCAGTTCGGGGTTTTTTTATTTGTTGTAAAAAGCTTTCTTAAGATACTTCCCCAGTTCCTTCGTGCCAGTATTCCTACCATAGCTTTAAAAAAAACTATACAGAACTTTGGTCTTCCTGCCTTTTCTAAATCCACCATCATATTAATGTTCTTATTCATGGAGAGAGCTGTGTGTTGATTCATTAATCACTGTGATGCCAGGTCAAATCAGTTGAGATTCACAGTTTTGATTCAAGTTTGATTCAACTTCAAAGAAGCTTTAAATATATAATTATTTTATACATTATATGAAATTTTGGAATATTATGACTGCGCACTATGGGGGGGGGGGGTTTCCTAAATATCTTAGCAATTAAATATATACAAGTTTGATGAAATTTTGAAACGGTTTTATAGAGAAATGAGAGAAAGGTTCAAGCCTGAATTTCAGTTATTGGTTGCATTGCTTTCAGGTGCTCTTTTCTTTGTCACCTATCCTTCAGGATTTGAATACAGTAGCAAAAAACTTCAAAGACTGTGTTCTAAGAAAGATTCATTACTGAAAGGATGTGGAACACTAATAAGAAAACTTGTCAACTTCCAGATGATGCTGAAGAGTGTTATGATATATATTAATACAGTTTTGTTCAAATTAATAATATTTGCTCCAGGGACAGTTTAAAAAAAAATTCCCCTTCCATCTAGCTTCAAAGACCATTAGCTACAAAACTATATTTCATGTTGATGTGCAAACTAATTTTGAGAACATGAATAATAATTCATTTAAGTATCTGTCAATAATCATTTTACACTCTGACTGATTAGGGTGTAGGAAGCCATGTTTGAACTTGCTAATCAGACAGTAACAAGGAAATTGTATTTTCTTCGTGAGCATGACTGCTAAATTCAAATGTTATAGGAAAAAAAGTTGAACATTTAAATGGAATTCACTACTCAGAACTTTATTTGAACTACAGGATTTATATACCTTAAGGTTACAAAGTGGATTGTTTTGTAAATCTGTTCTTGCTCCTGAAGACGTGACATTAAGGTTGAACAATTTTTGTATAGGTCTTAATAGTGAAACATGCAAGAAGATTCCAGGTTTTACTCACCCTTTTGAACATATTGTGTAAATATGGCATCTGTACCTCTGCTTTAAAATAGAGACCTTAATTTATTAAACTGGTCATAGTGTTTACTCTAAACATAATTTTGGTGATTATGATTGATCAGAAGATTTTACCAGTCAGGATAAATCTGAAAATGAGATTTACATTTTTAACATAGTATTTTGCACAATGTTTGAAAGCTCATAAAAAGAGTTCAGACTACCTCCTTCTTCTCTTTTTGAGATGACAGAATAGGTAGGTACTGAGCATTCTGACTTGAATTTTACGTATGCAAAAATCATAAAGTATTGTCAAGGCAGAATTAATCTGTTTGAGTTTTTTTTTTTCCTTCATTTCATCAGGAAAAGGAAAAGGCTGACTATGTTGAATGCTTTTAATTCTAATTCTAGATTACAGCTAGTTGTCCATAGACAAAATGAAATTACTTCCATATTTTGAGTATGAGAAAGTATCAGTCAGGTTTTGCAGCCTGAGAAACCATGGTTCCTCAACTAGGAAAATGGAGTTGAAAGTTATACATCATTCTACCATCTTCCTTTATTTCAAGGAGCAGCAAAAAATACTCTAAACAGAAGTACAGAATAAGGTAGATTGCTACTACTTGGATTTATACTAGAATATAATTCCTATTTCCTTTTCAACACACATGGGATTATTAAAAGAAAAAGGCTGGGAAAGAACCCAGCAGGTCACCTGCCCCATCTCTCATCCCCAGGGCAGAACTGACAATACATAAACCCTTCCTTACAGTATTTGTCCCACTTGCTTTTAAAAACAATGCAGTGACAGAAAAAAACATTATCTTCATAGGAATCCCACCCAGGTGCATCCTTTTCTTACCATTGTGAGGTTTTCCTAATGCTTAGCTAAAGTCTCCCTTGTTGCAGTTTAGTCATACAAGTGGTCTTATTGGCAGTGAAAATGGAGAACAGTTTATTGCATTCCTCACTGTGGCAGGTTATGGCATATTTGAAGAGAAGCACATCCCAAATCAGTATCCTCTTCTTAATTCCCAGTCTTCATGGGAGAAAGGATGTAGCAGCCACATGAAGAAGTAGCTAAGGGCCATTCCATTTTGTGGTGGCACAATTTTATGTTACTTATAAGTGACTGTGAAACCACAACTAAGGAAATAGTAGATATTCAAATTTGACCAAGTAGAATATACATTATAGTCAAGAGAAAGACAGAAACTGGTTCTGCAGTAAGTGAAAATAAATGTATGACCACAGAAAATATTCTGAAAGAGTTGCAATTTTCCAGGTGAGTACCTAATTCTGCATTAAGCCCCAGTTCTGCTCAAGAGATATCAAGAAGTAGCTGGAGAGTGTCTCCAGTATTTCTGAATAATCTTAGTAGGTGATGAGTATATTAATGCTGTATCTTTTTATTTAATGCATCACTGTTAAACAACAAGAACAAAATTGCTATTTACATCTCACTTACATGCTTTTGATTCAACTTCTTTATTGCAGTTCATTCTGGCAGAAAGAGTTGAAAAAAGTTATAATTATGCTTTCATGATAGCTCACCCAGAAGACCTTGAAATGTTCTTTCATAAGACTTTTCTTCCAATAAATCTTGGTCACATATCAGTTGATGGAAAGTGAGCAATAGTGGGATGTGGAACTGAGGCACTTCAAGAAAATTGATTTAAATTGACAGTGTAGCTATGCAGACAATGATTTAAAGTTTTTCTAAAATTAATTCACCTTATCAGGAACTTCACTGAATCCTTAGAACATTATTGGCAGGGCATGACCACTGACATCTCTCGTTCTGTGTTGCTCTTGTGTAATTGTCTTGTTTCACTGCTTCAGCTTTGGTTGGAAGGCGTTAAAAAATTTAGTAAGTGCTGCTACATAATCTTTACTTGGTATCTACTTGCTTTCAAGAGTACAGTGATCTCCTATTTCCTGCCTGGAACTTTTTAATTTTGCACCTGGCTTGTGAAACAGATTCCTAGGCAGCCTTAATTATTTAACAAAAACACCAACTTGGCATTATTCAACATCAGGGTCTTTTGTTAAATAAAATGTAACTGAGTAAGCATGAGACTCTCATCCCTAGTCTTCCTCAGTTCCTTTATGAAATATGAGAATAAACATATTGACCTTTCCTGCTTCTAGTACAACCATTGAACAGTTTGTTTCTAAATTTTCTTCTTTGTAATGAGGGAATTTTTACAATGCATGGCCTGGTAAGTCAATAAACTCAGGCTTCCTTTTAATTTATTTTCAAACAGCAACATTGCCTCGAATACATTTGAGGTCATATAGATATTCCACTATGCACAAAGTTTATGGCAAGTCCTTTTGTTTTGGAAGCTGCATCCCCTTTTGTAGGCATGTTTCCATTTAATAATTGGAATTTCACTTCCCATCAACTTGTATTAAATATTTCACAATCCATATGGAGCTGAAGAATGATATTTAAATTGGAACAATTTGAAATGGAAAATATTAGCTAAAAATTCAGGGAGAAATGTTCTTTTTTAAGAAAAAAATAATCACACTTCTGTAATTTCAATTAATCCTAAAATATTATAGGTAGGCTAGGTAGTATTGTTGATTACTAGAGAGTATTTTGTGCTTTCATTACCAAAACTCTTTGTCCATAGTTAATTGTTTTTTCAAGTTGGAGCTCTTTTTATAGAATAGATAAAGAAAATTACTATAGGATTGTATAAATAAAACTCAATTATTAAAGGCTATTTTGCTTCCTGTGTCTGAGGATAGGTCTGGGCAGCAGAAATGAGGACAGAACTTGCCTCTCCTGTGCCCTCAACTATCCAGCTGCTGGACCTAGACAAGCACGAGGATGGGAAAGAAAAGGTCGATCAGGGAGCAGACCCACCTGAAGGTGAAGTGTCAGGGAGGATGTTATAATCACTTGCTGACAAGGGGGAGGTAGAGATCATGGCTGAGAGCAGAGCAAGGATGAGGCAAACAGCATCTTTCCTATCTCCTTGTTTGCTTTTTGAGTGGAAGGCTGTTGGGACAGGGAAAGAAAATGAAGGTATGAATACAGTTATGATTTTGGTTTTTGGTGCAGTCACAGAGAACAACGCTGATCCTTTGTAGCAGAGTTGTCACAGTAATGTAAAAAATTAAATGTAAATAATGTATCTATAATAGCATATATAAAATAAGGGATGCCAGGGGCAAGTAATTAATTTAACCTACTTATCTTGCTTACTGGAAAATTGCAGAAGTATTTTGTCCTCATTTTCTTCTTATTGCAATTCCAGCTCTATGCTCTGTAATAATCTCCCTACTGTTTTGGGAGACTGCTCTTAACCACATAGAAAGGTTGTCTTTCTCTCCTATCAGTACTATCCCAAGGTACAGCAACTGGTATCAGGAGGGATAAACTACTGACTTTTGCTCCTGCATGTATTTAGGACATACATGATAGCACTACATCCCTCTCATCAGCTAGCCTAGAATACTCTCAAAATGTAATACTTTTAATGCTGAAAATCTGGAGTTAAATGGGGAACAAAACTTTGATTTTTGAACCCTGACATTACTTTATTAATCATTAATCACCAAAAATAAAATAAATAAATCCTCATTTTAGGAAAACCAAGCTACAGGCCTTGAACATGTAAATTGTCAGTGATTCTTTTCTATAAGCATATGTGTGTCTCTGTAAAGATAGGTGGGGAAAATTTTCTCAGTGATGCCTGCTCCATAGAATGGTGCTATTTGTGGCTTAACAGAGATTTGCTGAAGGAATGTCAAGTTTTCTGACTTGTGGAAAACATTGTGGTTACGTCTTGCCAAACACACTGATAAAAATCCGCTCTTGTGTTTCCTTATTTCAGGACAGGTGTTTCAGTTTTTGAAAAAGGATTGAATAGGAGAATTAAAAATAATATTTAAGTGCCTAAAGAGAGGATGGTAAACAGAATGTGATCTTTTATATAAAGTCTTCTTCAGCAAGGGATGAAGAGATTTGTTTGCCAATGTAATAAACTAGTAAATGAACAGGACTCTGTTCCTGTCAAATGAAGCTGGAAGATTGGTCAGTTCAAGTAGAGATACTTAGATTTTTATCCCAACATTCAAATTGTGTTTTGCTAAACCATCACACATAAAATGTGCAATGTTCAAGGCCAACGCATTTTCCCCAGGTAAGGGAAGGGTTATATTTGAAGCTCATGTCAAATTAAGAGGGCTGTTCATGATTTTATTAATGCTTTTAATGTAGTAAGTTTATGAATCAAAATGCTAGATGATAGAGAAGAAAAATAAAATTATGAACATATTTTCATGACTTCTGACAACTTTCCTGTCATTCATTGCAGGTGGGATTATCAAAACACTGCAGTCTTGGGCTAATGCTCCCATTGTCACCAGGGTTTGTGTGCTCGAGAGGGCATCTCTGACTCTCCTTGCTTTTGCAGGAGATGGGATGATCCGGACCCATCATTTTTCATCCTTTTCCACATGCCCATTTTAGAACTAACCACGGACTCAACATGTCAGGCATGAATAGTAGAATATTCACCCATTTGTAATAAAGGATGAAGTCATGCCTAATTTGCATAGCCTAATTGTGTTTGAATGCCCTTACAACAGCATATAACAGCCATTGTAATTAAAAAAAACACCTAAAAATACCTTTCCAGGGCAATATTCAAGTTAGTTAAATTTTTAGAGAGGCTTTGTACTATAGGATTCAGAGCTGGATTAGACACGTGGGTGGCACAGGTCTATAGTCTATCCCATTGATCCAGTCTTTTGACAGGTGGTAGATGTCCAGGCTAAGCTATTGCCTAATTGCTATTGACACACTGTGGATAGGGAATGAGCAGATGCAGCTCTCCAGGCAGAGGGATCCATGGGCTGGAACAGAGAGACCCTCTCAAAAGATCTTACAGATGACAATGCTTCAGCTGCAATTTGCATTATTCTGTTTATTGTTTCTTTTGTTGATAAGGATAAATCCTGGGAAGAGCTGGAATGTGCTGTTAAACACAGTATTTACACCTCCTTTTCAGGGTCAGAAAGGCTGGGTAAAATTACGTCACCTCCAAACAGAGGTGGGAACACTTTTGGAACTCACTGAGGCATATCTGGGGGGCAGAAGTGTAGTTCTGTTGTTGCTTCTGGGGTTATTTTTCCCTTCCCTCTTCTCTCTTTTTTTGTTTTAATGTCTTTCTTTCTTTATTTTTGGATTTTGTTTTTGTTTTCTTGAAATAAATAAATAAAAAGGAAGATATTTGAGATTTTTTAAAAAGTTGTAAATTTTAAACAACCTCTCTCCATAATGAATTGTCAGTTACTTATTGATTTTTTTTAGCTACACAGTCTGTAAACATTTCAAATTAAGTGTGTCTTGCCATGCTGATCCCCTGCTTGAAAGTAATGTTAACAAAATCCCCTCCAACGCCACACACAAGTGCCATTGCTGAGGTGTTTTTGTGTGTGTGGAGGCTGCCACCAGCTCTCCTCCATGACACCCAGTAGTGCTGTGCCTACGGAAGCAAGAAGAGAGCAAAGGAGCTCCAAATCTGTTTCCCTTGCTCTTCTTCACTGCATTAGCTTATCATTTTTTTGTCATTTTGCCCTTTCCATCTTGCCTGTACCCAAGAGGTCAGCATGTGAAAAGCACTATATAGTGTAAACATCACTGTGAAATAGCTAATTTGCCACAGTGGCAGGGGGTCTCATTGCTACTCCTCTACCTCCTTTTTCTTTCAAACATTTGACAGCACTTCCTCCTCCTGCCACCTCCTGACCTGAATCAGGGACACAACATGTGATCATTTGTTCATCAATTATGTAACATCAGCAGGACAGGAGGTTTTCTGGGGTCTGGATCCCCCCCGCCCTTTTCCCCAAACCTTTCTTCTCTTCTAAAACTTTGCTATAGCACAAGGAAAAATAACATTGATACAAATCAAATCGTGGCCAAAGAACATGTGAACATACTGAATAGGGGCAGTGGGAAAGAGAGATAGTGAACAGAAGGGTACGGATGTTTGTGGTTTTAACCTTTTTTTTTGGTGTGTGAGTGCTGATTCCCATGTACTGTCTGCACTGAGTCAGTGCAAAGTCTCCGTGCCAGTTCTTAGCCCTCTAGTGCCTGAGTTTTGTCACATCCACAGCTTTCTTTCTTTCTCCTGTAGCTTTTATGTGACCCCCGAGCTCATAATATTCCACACGCTGAGTGTCAGCTGAGTCCAAACAAAGAGACCTTTCTACTCTGGCAGAAATTCGTTAAAGTCTCCGGCATCAGAATTTACGGCAGCTTTCTTTTGAAATGCTTGACATTTCCTCACAATTTCTTAGATATACTTGGTGGGTAAAGTGCGTCATCTTTGTTTGAATTTATCACACATAATAAGCCATTTTCTCCCAGTTTAATGTCATCCCCTCGGTAACCAGGAGGTCGGAGGCAACAACGCAAAAACAGCAAATTTGTCAATGGAATGTGTAAAGCTTAGTATAAATTTATCTTGTCCTAATCCCTTGGCCCCTTTTCATACCATGATTTTTCATATGCATATGAGAATTTTCAGAGTATTGGTTTCTCACACATTTCACTGCCTGTGGACAGAGCTGAAATACAGGCTGAGCTGTCAACTTCCATCAAGGCAAATTAAAAAAAAAAAAAAAAAAAAGGTTCTCTACAGTAAACTGTGTTTCACCCTCCCAACCTCCTCCACACTCTTTGAAGCTGAACACTGTCCTCTCTATATTTTTCTACTTGCATAGAACTCGCCAAATTCTCTGCAGAAATAAAATTTAATAAACACAACTAATTAATAAGTTTTTCCCTTCATGAACTGAATTGAATATCACTAAGGCCCAGAAGTCCTGTTTTCTAGAATCCTATTTAAATAGAAAGAAACGAAGAAAGAAAGAATGAGAGAAAGAAAAGAATTTCAGCTTATGCTTCAGGTCATCCACGCAAAGACTTCAGATGGCAGTAAAACTCACAGAGGAATTCTCTTTTTCTGGGTGCTCTCTGCCTGCACCTAGCCATTGCTGTGACATTTTAAAGTGAAGATCTGCTGTTTCAGAGGTTAGCTAACTGTTTATTCTTAAAATAACTTTGAAACTTCAGGCCTGCTTCTCTTAGAAATTGGGAAAAGGTCAGTACATTTATTAAAGGGATAAATAGCTGATGTTAACTCTTAAAACACGGTATCCCTGAAGACATTTACTGTAACCAGGAGTTACACTGAATTTTATTAGACCAATTTTGTGTGTCAAAGGAATCCTGTGATACTCCTGAAATCCCAGGTTTAGTGTGATTTTTCAAGAGGATTCCACATGGCCAGGAACAAAGAGAAAAAAATCCATAAATATTTCTCTAATTTATCAACTTGGAAAACACTGAATCACAAATTGGATCAAAACAGAAAAAAACCCCAGACTTAGTAATTTATTTATTATTAATTTATTTAGATGCGTTGCTCATGAAAAGTTGATGGGAAAAAAAAAAAAAAAGACAGAACTCAAGAGTAAAGCTATCCATTCCACGTTAATTAAATAAAATTTTCCAATCTAGCTGAGGACTTCACAAGGGCAAGATTTTAAATGAGAATTTATCAATTTGGAGTCCAAAAGTCATAGCAAAGCAGAAACATATGCCTCAAATGTCTACATCAGGTATGTTACTAATCTTATGTTTTAATCTGAATGTGTTGCATCAAACATTTTCAGGGGTGGTGGGGTGGGGCTTTTTTCAGTTTTAGATTCTGTGCAGACAGCATCCTGTTAAATGGTGATATTACCAAATAATTTTAAGTAACTTAACCACAATGTGATAGATGGACATTCTCTGCTACATAACTATTAGACCCCAAACATCTTTTGTGTAATAAAATGTTATTTATTTTATGTTTTCTGGTGGGAACAGCACAGCATAATGATTCAGTGTAATTTCCTTAGAAACAGCGAATGGGGTTTGAGAGGGTCTGAGACTCAGACAAACTGTTCTGTTTCTCTGCTCATTTCCAGTCTCTTAACTACAAGCACAAAATCTTGTCAGGGCAGTAATATTTCTGTTCATGGTCTGCTCTAGAACTAGGTGAGGCAAAAGAGCACAATGATTTAATAGAAAGGAAAAGTTGGCTGTGGAATCACAGGACTCACTGCTTTGGATTCTTGCTGACACTTCTTGTCATTCATTTTTTCTGCAATGCAGCTCATCCAGCTCTTCTTTTTCACTCTTACATCTCAGGTTGTAATATTTAAAGTGAATGAAAGGAACCATTTATTTACACAGCATGTAGACATCAAAGTATTTGGTGTCAGGGCAGGTCTCAGACAATTTACTGGAACAGGCTGGAGAAGACTGTGGCTTTTTAGACTGCCATCATTAAGAACTAATCAAATTTGATAGTAAAATTCAGCACATTCATTCCCCCATCACAGGGGATCAAAGATTTGCCCTGAGAATCAGAAATTAAGGCATGCCATTGGATGTACTCTACAAGTAGTCAAGTACCCCAGAAATTTTCATCCTATTTTGCAGGATAGGGATTTTGCTTTTCTGGAAGCAATACTAGAAAAATTGACAGTCTCATCTGTTCTGGCAAGTTTCATATTGTTATTAAGAACCAGCCCACCGATCACTGTTTGGGAGCTAGGTTCTCTCTGGTGTTTCTGTTGCTTGATTCCCCATAAAAATTTTGTAATAGCTGATAGTAAAAAAAAGATATTTACTGTAATTTCACTGGATGCTATAAATATAGTTTTAAAAGAGGAACACTGATTTTTCCTAAATATGTCTGACCAAAGTCTCCAGAAGGACTATGAGAATATTTTTCTTGGGTGGGTGGGGGTGCTTTTTTTAGTTACTTAAAGCATAGTCCTAAATGATCCTGAGCTACTACCTGATTTTCTCTTTTGTCAAACTATTATATAAAGACATTAATCAATTAAATTGGCCTGATCATCTTAAGAATAAAACCAGAGAACTAGAATTAACAAAACACCTAATTTTCTATTTTCTTTGTAGTCTTTTTTAATAGAATGAGCATATTTAGTCAACTAACACTGCTTATGGTGGTATTATAACTAACACTGCTTATATATGGTATTATAATATACAGTTGTTCATATTTCAAGCCAATATTTTATCACCTGGCAATGGTTAATGTTCTGAAACTCTCTTTGTTATTCACAGCCTTGTGATCTTACATGGTAACAGGCCTTACTGATCTTTCAAAAATGTGCAGAAATCCAGGGTAACTTAACTGACTTAAATTAGGTAAATTAAGTAGGAGACTGGCAGGAAATTGGGATGAAGGATTGAGGGTCCACTGATGACTTTCGAGTATTTATTTTACTGATGGCTGATTTTTTGAGGTTATATTGAATTCTGCTTACCAGGTAAATTAGAGATAACTAAGAATACTTGGTGTTATGAAGACCTTTGTTCTCTTGTTTTCTGTGTGTTGAACATGCTCAGGTTTTTGGTTGTTTTTCTTGTTTGTTTGTTTAATTTTTTTTCTCAGAAGCTTGTGGCAGAAGACCAAATACATCCCTGCATTGTGTGATCATTCTTACATAGCTGATGGCACTTTTATTGCAGGAGGACTGAAACATATAATGTGGAAAAAAATACTCTAGTTATATCTCTGTTGGTTTTAACGGCATTTGAGTTCTTACTGAACGATTTTCAAGCACAAAACTGAATTTGAAACATTACTGATGCTTCCATTACACAGAAGTAGTTTTGGAAAACATATGACAGATGGGTGTCAAGAAGGCTAAATATAGGATCACTATGAAGAAATGTGTCTTGACCTCATGCCACATCTGAACTCTTGTCAAGATCTCACAGTTAAAGTCCTTTTCAAAGCCTCAAATATGTTTTCCTTTCTCTGGTGTCTAACTAAAGGTAGAATTTTCTCTAGTAAGTTCCCCATGGTTCTGTCATTCTGTAGCTCTGTTACTCATCATGTACACAAGCAGGTCCTAAATCTGTGGCTGTTATACTGAAATTGATTTTTCAGTAAAGACAGGAGCTGTTGTATTCCACCCACATAGAAGAGAGATTTCTGTACATAAAGTGAGAATGTGCTATCCCAGCAATACACTTTTACCTTCTATTCTAGCAAGAAGATAGCCACTTCCTGCTCGAAAGACTGCTTCAACTGAGCAGTCTGAGGAAATTAATTATAAATATTCAACTTAGGTTTTTTTAAAAAAAACATGTAGTCTATTTCTGCAGTCATATAATTTTCAAAATGTCTTATATATTTATATCATTTCCCCTGCCATAATTTAATGTGCATATTGTAGTTGCAAAGGAGTAGATGAAATTAGATGCACTGTGGTGATTACCTTAAGAAAATATGTTGGAGACAAATGCTGTGGTAACGTATTAGTGTAGTATTAGTGAAAAATCACCAAAGACAAGTTACTCTGAGGCTAACTCAAAAAATTAAAGGTTTGTTGAGATTAAAACTTAATAATCTTAATAAACTTAAGAACTGAGTCCACTTATTTCATCAAAAGAAAAGTTGAGAGGTGATTTGGTTCTAGCATATAAGAGAAAAAGACAAAAACCCAGTTCTTTAACCTAATGAAGAAATTAATGACAAAAAATCTAATGGATGGATGCTAATTAAAAAGACAAATTTGAATTAAAAATATGGCATGCATTAATAAGAGTCAAAAGATTAAAAAATGGGACTATCAGTGTAAAACCTGGATTTTCTATATTTTGATTCCTCTAGATAAATACTAATTTCTTCTCTGTAAATATGCATTTGTCAAACACACATTACTGCACTTAATGCAGTGGTAATTAGGTGACATCTATTATCTGAGATATATAAGAATATATTCAAATCTCTGACTCAGAGCATTCATTGTGTACCATTTCAGAAATTAAAGGGTAAAAGAAAAAACACAAAGTTAATACACAGACTGTCTTGTCCTTTTATTTTGACAATGATGCAAGTGCAGAGTACATACTTGTGCAATGTTACTTGGTGATAACTCTGAAATCATGTGATGCTTTCAGAGTTTTGGTGTCTTTTTACAAATGGGAGAAATGACTCTGCACCTGCTGTTGGGCTTACATGAGAAACTGTAACCTTGTCTGAGTTAGGAGTTTATGGTGTGACCTGAAACTAGGCAGGTTTTCTGTTATTAAAATTTAATTTTAGATGTTTTGTGGAATTCTAACTTAAACCAAGCACGAAGTTAGCTCGGTAAAGATCCTAAAATGGAACTTGATTATTTAATTGATAGGGCCTTGTTGTTAAGGGCCTACTTTTATAATATTTGTATATTACAAATTTATGAATGGCAGGCATTAAGAGGCTTGATAATCTAGCTGAAAAGGATGTAGCATTATCCAATGGCTGGGAGACCAGCAAATGTGAATAGGAAATAAAACTTAATACTAGTGAAGATTAGCATGTCCAAAGGAGGGCAAGAAAGTTGGTGAAGTGCCTGGAGACTTAGTAGTGCTGCATTAATGGCTAGACTTAATGATCTTAGAAGTCTTTTCCAACCTTTATGATACTATGATTCTACAGGATATTTGCCTACTAAAGGTGAATACCAGTGGAGGTAGGATTGCCCAACTTCTCATTGTCATTTTACAACATTAAGTCTAGGCAAGTGGAAGTTCTAAGGTTAATATAGGGACAACATTGTGAAATTTACTGCCCTGAGATATCAAGTCATACAGGAACATCTTACGATTCCTTTTAGCTGTAAAGTCTTGGAATCAATCCTGCATATTAAGCTAACTTTGTATGTTTGCTTTCCTCCTTTATCCGCCCTGCTCTACTTCAAAATGTCTTCACTACTTTATTCTGTTCAGATTACTTTGATCAAGGGGAGAGAGCCTAGGTAAAATAGGAAATCTGATCTCCCAAGCTCTAAAGCAGCTGGCTGGTAACATGTGAGAAGTGACAGGAAAGGAGAAGGAAAAGACACTAAAAATTTGATTTCATGAACTTCAGATTTATAGGTAGCAAGAAGTCAGAAATAATTATGGATTACTCTGCATCTATTACTAAATCCTGTAAGTGACATTCAACTCAGAAAATATGCTGCCATTTTTAGTAAATGAAATTAAAACAGAAATTGAAATAAGAGACTGAGAATAATCAACGAGATCATGCTGTCATGCAAGTTATAATAATGGTACCTTTCATTCTTCTCTGGGGTGCTGTCTTTTCCTTCCTTTCAACATATGTGCCCCAGAACAGAGATCTCGCATCTATATAACAGTAATGCTGTTTAACCCAAAAGATATGATTAACTGATTCACCTGCTAATGTTCTCAGCTGGACCTCTCATAAATATCTCCTCCTCTTTAGGGACATTGCCTTCTAGAGGAGAATACAGTTAATTAATAGATTAATAAAGGGGGGGGGGGGGGGGGGGAAGAGGTTGTGATCATGTCTTTTGCATTTAATAGATGTCTTTCCATGAAAATTACTATATTTTTTTCACTGTTTTTCCCATACCATAAATCTTCAATTTGGAGATACATCTTCCTCTTTATAAGATAAAAGAGAGGCAGTGTGAAGAAAAAAAATATATATTCATATCTGAAAGTGGAACAAACATATTTTTCATTGAAGGTCTTAAAAGGTTTATAGTGAATGGGGCGACATCAGGCTAGCAACCTCTCACTAATGGGATTCCACAGGGCTCCATCCTCAGCCTTGTGTTTTTCAACATCTTCATAAATTACTTGGTCACAGGACTGGAAGGGATATTAAGCAATTCCACAGATGATACAAAACTGGGAGGAGCTGTTGACTCTTTCAAAGGCAGGAACTCCTTGAGGAGAGACCTCAACAAATTAGAGATGGACAGTCAGCAACCATATGCACTTCAACAAAGTGCAGGGCTCTGCACCTGGGGTGGGAAAACCCTGGCTATTCATACAGACTAGGGAAGGAGATGCTGGGAAGCAGTGCCATCAAAAGGGACCTGGGGCCCTGGTCTGTGTCAAGGTGAATCTGAGCCAGCAGTGCCCTGGCAGCCAGGAGGGCCAGGGCTGTGTCCTGGGGACATCAGGCACAGCACGACCAGCTGGGCAAGGGAGGGGATTGTCCTGCTCTGCTCTGGGCTGGGGTGGCCTCACCTCAAGTGCTGGGGGCAGTTTGGGGTGCCACAATGTAAAAAGGGTATTAAACTCTTAGAAAATGTCCAAACAAGAGCCATGAGGTTGGTGAAGGCCCTTGAGGGGAAGCCGTGTGAGGAGGGGCTGAGGTTCCTTGGTCTGTTCAGACTGAAGTAGACTGAGGGGAGACTTCATTGCAGAGTGCAATGAAGTTGCACTCTGCAACTTCTTTGCAAGGGGAAGAGGAAGGGCAGGCACTGATCTCTCTCTCTGGTGACCAGTGACAGGACCCAAAGGAATGGCATGAAACTGTGTCAGGGTAGATTGAGGATGGGTATTAGAAAAAGGTTCCTCACTCACAGGGTGGTTGGGCACTGGAACAGATTCTCAGTGAAGTGGTCACAGCACCAAACCTGACAGAGTTAAGAAGTGTTTTGACTGTGTGCTTGGCACATGACTCTTGGGGGTGGTGCTGTGCAGGACCAGGAGTTGGTCAATGATCCTGGGGGTCCAACCCAACTCAGCATATTCTGTGATTCTGTAATTCAAGTTGTGACCACCCTTAAAAACTAGGTATGGAAATTACACCCAGCTTTATGCCAAAGCTCTGTAGGCTGGTGTTTTTTTATTGCTATTGGTGGAGTTGGTTTCTCAATATCCTTTGACAGACATAAATCAGATTTTATAGGAAGCTCAGAAAAAGAATTACAGTAAAACATAGAATAATTTTCTATATGTTACTGCCAATTTTATCATGACTGTTTGCCAGGGACTTCTCTCTGTGAGTCACTGCCATCAGTTTACTTTTCACTGTCTGCCCAAATGTACATATTGTTATTTAGATGTGACAAAGAGGCAAGATGAATATATCAGATAAATTCAATAGCACAGGTTTCATCTGTAAGAGACAGAAAACAAATTAATCAGAAATTAATGGCTAAAGAGAGATAAATATAATTAAGTTGTTATAGTCTTATAATTTTACCATTTTTTTCCTGGATTTTTCTTTCTGAACCAAACCTACAGTCAGGTTGATAAAGGAAGAAAAATGAGGAATGAATGAAAGTTCTCTACATTAAATGGGTAAAGATTCCATATTTTTATATGAAATGATTGATACTAAAGAACATTCTTCAACATGCCATGCACAGAGAAAGTTGGACTTCACAGCAACATGTCAAAGTTGCTGTCATACTTGAGTCTATGGTTTTGTCTCAGAAAAAAAAGTTTTCAGCAAAAATCAAATTCTGATTTTAAAATACTAGTAGCAGTAGTAAAAATTTAGTCATTAATGACAAGTTTATCTAACTGGCAACAGAGTCTGCTGTTTAGAAATGAAAGAAAAAGATACATGTGCAGGGAGAGGTGTTCAGGTACTCTGAAATCAGTGACTCTCGTGTGAGAGGAGGCACATGGCCACCTTTATTCACACACATCCTGTCCCCCATGGTCTGTTAGAAAAACAAAAGTAAAATTTTAAAAAACTCAAATGATCATAAAAATGGGATGTTTTAAGTGAATGTGAAAGGCTGCTTGTACCTTATGTCAACGTCCCCCCCCAGCCTCTAAACACCCCCTGCAAGTCAGAATCTGATGTGTGAACCTTTTTCAGCCTTGACATGTTGGATATATCAGAGACAGTTTGATGTATTTGCAATAAAAAGGGAACTGCAGCAAGCTTGGAACCAGTGAAATTTACTGTTGTGAAAATGATGGCATTTTGATCCCATGCAAGCCTCTAGCCTCTGCACTAGTCATCCAGAATAGCAGAAAAACAGTTGCTGTATAAAGTTTATTGAGGATTTGGAAAGCATCTGTAACTTCTGGGCGCTGTAGTTCCAGTCAGTCTACTCTTTGTAAAAACCCCCAGTGACTCAACAGTAAACTACAGTAAGCCTAAGATACAGGCTAAGATACAGCATTCCTGGAGTTTGGAATGCCGTTGGCCACTTATTTCTTCTATACTAAGAAAGAAAAGCAAGATCTTTTAGAGGAAGAGTACAGATTTTGTTATAGATTTTCCCATATAAATATATGGTTATTAAAAAGTTATAAATATTGTAGAAACCTCTCTCTTTAAGAATATACATTGGTAACAAATTCTATCTGATAACAAAATCAGAGGACTAGGGGTTCCTCATAGCCTAATCTACAAATCTCCCCATTTTAAAACCCAGGACTTTACTGTGTTTGTTTTCAAATATAGGTATCCACAGTTTGTTAAATCTTGAATCTTCCTTCACCACTCCCATGAGAAATTTGCTATTAATAAAATATTAAGATTTTGCAAAAAGACAAAAAGCAGTATATTTGATGTCACTGATTAAGGCTAGATGTGGCAAGGTTTAACCCAGCTCAGTAGCACCTCAGGCCATTGCCACAGGAATATATGATGGAAATTCAGTTCAGGACTAGGTACAACTCCTAATTTTTAAGCCTGCAGTCTAAAGAAAGAATAAAAAAAACCTGAAGAAATAATTTAATATAAAAGCTTGTCTGATGATTTAATGCCTACTGCATTTTATGCCTTTGGAAAAATGGGGAAAATGGCCAGAAAAAAAATCTATCTTTGCTTACAATAAATTTTACCAATATTTTATCCATGACCGGTAATTTTTTTCTAATACCTGTCCAACAGACTGGTCTGGATTCTGAATGTGTTTTCTACTTAAACTTGTACACTTGCCATGTGAATGCTTATTTTTAAGTGTTAAATTCAGCTGCAAAATCAGCAGAGAAAATAATGCCTCCTTGATTGCCTAAGAAACAGAGGTGCAATATCCACAAATACTTCCAAAGGGTTTTTTCTGTACTTGTAGGCTATTAGATAAGGAGATTCTAAGTTTCTGCTTAATTTCTAATTTTATGTCATCCATATGCACTGCAGAAAAAAACAGCTGAAGATCATGAACCATCTAGTAAATACAAATCAGAATTGAAAGAGAAATGTCAAAACTAGAATAGGTTTAAGATACGTTTGGGACATGTTGAATCTCAAGTGTCAACCCTAGGCCATGCATAAGCTATAAAAAAAACCAAAACAACAAAACAAAACAAAATTTAAAAAGTTTTTTTTTAGTTCAAGTAAAAAAGAACCACTAAAAAATGACCACTATTAGCACTCAATTGACTTGTATATATTGAGCATCTTTTAAAAATTGTTACAGATAATGAGCTGGGAGCAAAAATTGTAAATCTCTCAGCTGACACCAATGTAAAGTATCAGTAGCTTTTCAAAAAGGGAAAAAGAAATACCTGCATTTAAAAAGAGTCAATAGAGTTTCAAATGAGTGCAGTGTCATGAAATCCACAGCTGAGCATCAGCTGTTTTAGATCCTGCTGCAGCTGATGCTTAAGGGCTAATAGTCAAACTATTCTGTCTGCTAAACTATGGGTGTTATGCCATCAGAACTACTTCTCCTTCCATATTTATACAGTGTGTATGGGATTCAAGGAGAAACATGGGGAGAAATACTGGTTTATTCAAATATTTGCAGTTTTGAAAACCAAAGCAGGGGTTTTTCTGGCCATCTTAAATGGCATTTTTCCTTTTACTATACATACTAAAGACATATAGGTGGTGGTAAAAAGCAGCATAGAAACTTATATAGTTTCTCTCACTGCAAGAAAAAAACTTTTATCTTGGTGATAAGAGGTCTGCTGGGAAATATAGAACAAGAGAGTTTAATGAGCATGTATTTATTTCAACATACTCCTTTTTTCTTTCTTAGATGTAGTTATGGAGTATTTGAATGCAGCAGGTGAAAATATGGCTGACCTCCAGGACCTGAATGGTTTGGGGTCTAGGTAGTTGTGTAGTAAGGAGGAGTTGGACTATAAAAAACACATTTTTCTGTGTGAACAGAACAGTTAGTTTCAATGCTGAATAATTTCATGTTCAATGCACCTATCTTAGAAGATTTATGCCTAAAAAGGGAAGGTCTTGGCCAGAAGAGGGTGCAAAATTGCCTAGGCATGTTTTTGTGTATTTTAAAGACATCCTTATGGCACACAAAAACATTGAGAAAAAGTAAAAATTGCAATATGCTTGCTATATAGTTCTCCCTTAGCTGAGAGAAGCTTTTTGTGCAACTATACTTTTTGTATCACAAAAACCATCAAGACTCAATGTGATAACAAAGCTGTGCTCACAGTAAAAAACCTCTCAGTGCTAAAAAAGTTGTCAAGAAGATAGGCAATATTGATATAATCTTCTGTGTACTACACAGGCTATTTCTGACTGATACATGAATGAATGGAATGCATGTCTGGGCCTCTTCAGGTAGATTTTAATCTATAAAATAAATATTCGTATAAGTAGATCTCTCAAAATCCTGTAATATTTTGTAATAATGTCATCATAGCTCCAAAGTGACAGTATGATAACTTTCTTCACACTGAGAATATACCTGACAGTAACCTTTGCCTCTGTCACAGAACTAAAAGAAACATATTTTAGAACATAATATGGTATTTGGCATAAGTTAGAATGGCAGCCTGCCCCTCACAGGGTGGGGAAACCTACAGGAGTGTCAGAATGACTATGTATTTTGGAAAAGTGTCAAATAATAATTAATTTTATTCTTGATTAATTAATTTCACAGATTACAAAAAAAAGTTGGTTTTTTTTTTGTTTTTTTTTTTTGTTTTGTTTTGTTTTTTTACTGCATCATTCATATAAATTGAAGTTACACACTGAACAAAAGTGTTAACTATGTTTTCAGCTGAGACTATCCAAAGAGGACATTGTTTTGAGTTTGACACTCAGACTTGAAGGTCAACCCCTTTTGGTGGGACACCTCTACCTTCTTTTCATGTGAGAAAGCATTTCAGAGACAATTGCTTTCAGGGTAGCACCAGTTCTTAATTAATTAGCTAGGGCGAAAGAACAGACAGTCTATTAAACACTGTAGTGGTTTAGCTCCAGTCAGCAGCAACACTCCACACAGGCACTTGTTCCCCACCAGCAGGACCAGGGAGAGACTTGGAAGGGTAAAAGATGGAAAATGCATTGGTTGAGATAAAGCCAGTTTGATAGGGAAAGCAAAAGCAACACACAAAAGCAGAGAAAACAAGGCATTAATCCACATCTTTGCATGGGCAGGGAAGTTCAGCCATCTCCAGGAGGGTAGAGCCCCATCGTGTGTAATGATTATTTGGGATACAAACACTATCAGTTCATCATCTCCCCTTCCTCCTTCTTCCCTCCACTTTATTTACAGACCATGATGTCATGTGGTCTGGACTCCTCTGGTCAGTTGGGGTCACTTCACCTGTCCTGGCTGGATCTCTTCCCAACCTCCCAAGCACCCCCACATTCCTTGCTAGAGTTGCAGTAGGGAAAGCTGAAAAGGCCTTGGCTGTGTGCAAGCCCTGCTCGGCAATAAAAAACCATCTCTTTACTATCAATGCTGTGTTCACCACAAATCTAAAACACAACCCCATGAACACAAATCTAAAACACAACCCCATACCAGCCACTGTGGAGAAAAGTAACTCTATCCCAGGAAAACCAGCAAAATCTTTTTTTTTTCCAAGATACCAGTATAACGCCAAAAGTATATTGGATGTAATACATCGTTCATTATAGGAAAAATGAACCTAGTGTAATATATATTTCTCCTTCTTGCTTTTAGGGTTTTTCTCTGATATAAAAAACCAAGAGTGATAACTTCAAAGCTGCATTACAGCAGTGATACAAAGACAAGTAGATATTAAGGAGGCTGTAGCTGGGATGTTGTTTATCATGCAGTATTTACAGAAAAGATCTTAGGTGGTTACAGCTGAAGCAGAATAAACCAGTCTAAGCCCTAACTATATGTAAATCTGAGTAATATATAATAGTCTAATATAAATAAAATACTTTCGGATTTCTCAGAAAGATTCCTTCAGTAAGTGGAGTACCAGCAACCATGAACTTCAGGAAACATTAGAAGTGAATTGTAATTTCACATAAGGGCAAACAGAGATTTATTTCACTTTCTTTCATAAAGCAGAATCTGGAGGGTTAGTATTAAGGCAACCAAAGATCCATCCTGATTTACAGGCAAAAATGTAGTACAGCAATTTTACTGGTTTTTAGTGCTTTTGCAATTTTTTTTGCTGTTTTTTATCTAACAGGTGAAAGGTTAAAAACAGCTCTGTACCCAGAGAAGAAAAATATTTGCAGAAGAAATGTATGAAGGAAAGTGTGCTTGAATTTTTAATTCTTCTTGGTACCTTTTTGGTTTTCTTCTCCTGTAGAGGAAGACTGCTGATGAGACTGCTTGTATTTTTGTCCCCATGAGACCCTAGGCAAAAATGCTGTCATTTAAAGTGTATCTACCTCAGCTTTAACCAGTGGGCATCACAAAAAAAAAAAAAAAAAAAAAAAAAAAAAAAAAAAAAAAAAAAGTGGTCTGATTGTCCTGAAGCGTTCTAGGAGCATTGTTTTCCTGGAAAACTCAAAATTATAATTCCTGAGAACAAGGACTTAGCAACCCTCTAGCAATGGTGTTACTCTCCAGTTCTAGGTTATGTCTATTTCTTTTGATGTTTAAGTAGGAGTAGGAAATAAGAAGACATTCAGAAATTAGTAGTTTCTGATGCTAAAAGTACGTAATGCAAAGATGTGTTAATCTGTAGATCAAATCCTGCCATGATGTCTGTTCTGAAGCAGAACCCCACAGGGAATGAACAGGCAAGTGGTACTTAATCAGTGGCTTACTTTGCATAGGTAGATATGAATCCAGAATGTTGTTGTTTTTCCCAAGTATATTTTTCTTGGATAGGAAAGAGGATTTGTAATCACATATCCTTGTATGTGATTTCCTATCAAGCTGATCCCACCAATCAGATGCCTATCACTATCCCCAGCCTGTGGATTTAGGTTCAGATCTTAAAAGTCATCTGAGTAAATAAAGGAAGGGATCAAGAGGGGTTTACATGCAGTGCCTCTTTTGAAATCATACATCATGAAAAATTTCTCTCAACAGGAGTCACATTGTTGCTAAATCCTACCTCATCTGTTTTAAGCTTGACTCCCAGCTCCTTGAAAAGCCACTGTCTATGTGTTGGTGCTTTTTCATCAGAAAGTCAGTCTTCCCAAAGGATCTGGGCTTTGCAACTAGAGATTGTGAGGACTGATAACAGTGAAGTACTGCCAAGCCTTTTCTCAGCTCAGTGTTCTAGAATATTATCTCTCTGATCCTGAGAAGTTGTGTTACCTGCACACTTCTTTCTCTCATTTTTTGGTTAGGTATTTAATATCCAAGACAGACTAAACTGATGTTAGTCCTCTTAGGACCTTCCAAGGCACTACTAGTACCTTGTCTCTCTCTGTCTCCCTCTTGCACATTACAGCCTTGGAGAAGTGAACTCCGCTCTTTCCTTGGCTCCATTTCACCAGGGATTCTTGCTTGTGGAAAACAGCCTAGGCTGACAAAATTGCCCATTTTGTCCTTTCTCCAGTGCAGGGCTGAAAAGAAATGTCATCAAGGATTTCTGCAAAAAGTAGTGGTAGGGAAAGGAGGGAGCAAGAAGAACAAAATCAAATATATAATAATTGAGTTAGAAGGGATCAATGATCAAGTCCAACTGCCTGACTACATCAGGACTGACCAATAGTTAAAGCATATTATTAAGCATGTTGTCCAAAAGCCTCTTCAATGCTGACCAGCTCAGGACGTTGACAACCTCTCTCAGGAGCCTGTTCCAGGGTTTGATCACCCTCTGGGAAAATAAATACTTCCTCATGTCAGGAAACCTCTGCTGATGGATGCGGCTTTGAGCCATTCCAATGCATCCTGGCTCCAAATCCAGGGAAGAAATCAACACCTCCCTTTCTCCTTGCCCTTCTCAGAAAGTTGTAGAGAACAGTGAGGCTGCCCCTCAGCCTCCTTCTCTCCAAACATGAAAACCCAGTGTCCAGAGCTGCTCCTCACAGAACACCCTGCCAGCCCCTTCCACAACTTTGGTGCCTTCTCTGGATTCATTCAGGGACCTTCACATCCTTTTTAAATTATGGGGCTCATAAGCACACAAAACACTCAGGGTGAGGCCACACCAACACCAAGCACAGCAGGATAATCTCTTCTTTAAGGTGGCTGGTGAAGCTGTATTTGATCCAGGATGTGGTTTGCCCCCTGGGCTGCCCAGGCTCACACTTCTGACTCTTGTTGATCCTCCTGCCAGCCAGCACCCCCAGATCCCTCCTGCAAGGCTGCTCTCCAGCCACTCTTCATCCAGTTTAGACTTGTGCTCAGAAATTTGGGAAAACGTTATCCCAAGGTGACTAGCAGGGGCAACTGAAATTTCAGCTCAATCTGAGCATTAGTTTTCCTCTTGGATAGCTATTTAATGATAATAATGATAACAAAAGTTCAAATCATCTTGGCACTTTAAATGCAATGAGATTTTAAGTTCAAGTGGTTATATATGTTACTATCCCACAGAAACATAGCACTAGCATATTAGATAATAAAAGTAAAATAATCACCTTAAGAATATAATATGACAGATAATAATAATAATAATAATAATAATAATAATAATAATAATAATAATTCTTACTTCAATCTCTTTATATATTGTAGGATATTTAGGTCTTTCAGATGATGGACTTGTTAAAACAATTCTGCATCTCATGTTGAAAAACAGTTTCTAGATTGATAATAGAAATTATTTAGTCCAGCCATCACTCTTTTAAGACTGTTTGAGTATACCTTTTTTTGAATAGAGGCAACCCTTACAGCACAAATTCCATAAAAATATCCTCTACTAAACCCATTTAGTACTTTTCAACCTATTAGTGCTTTTCAAGTAGCAGTGGCCTCAGAAGAATTTAGTTAATGAAGGAAGATACTAAGACAGTATGTTACTGAATCTAAATAAGGCTACTTTGCCATTTGTTTTTGGAGATAACAATTTGTTGCAAAAGTTAAGTATTTATAGGAGCAATGGTCACACTCTGTGTAGCTGTAGTGCCTTCAAAAAGCTGCTTTCTTTTGATGCAGGCAATAGAGATGCATTGCAGAAAAAACATGTTTGAAGCAAAGGGAAATTGATGTGTCTTTATGTGGTTGTACAGCAAATGAGCCACTGGAAAATCAAGTAATAAATCTCTGCTCAAAATCAGAGGCTATCAACATATTCATCCTGAGTTAACAGTTCTGGAGCCTGACTGGAGGCAGTTTACTCATGCTTCCCAAGTTACAGGAGTTGCCAATCAGGAGACCATTAAACAATGAGGAAATAATTTGCTGGGGAATCCACAAAGCAAAATGACCAGTAGCTTAAATCAGAAGGCTTCCCTTTGGTATTCATTGATACACAATGTTCATTTAGCAGCCCCTGCAAAATGTCACGCTTTATAGGTGGTGAAGGCTGCTTCCTTTTCTGCTTTTGTTATTGAAATACAAAATGGTTATCATTTCAAGGTCCTCCCCGGTACTTTTCAAACGATTTCCTGTCATTATTTCTTTACTTATGTAGTATACTATACCAAAGCTTTCAGAACATGTCATAAGATCCTTCTCATTACTGGGTTCATTTATTCATAAAAAACTTTTTCCTTACAAGGCTGTGCTACTGTCAGAAGGTCAAAGACTGGCTTCCACTAAATGCTTGTACACAACTGTCCTCACATTTCTTCTGAGTTTAAAACTGGATCCCAGCTAGCAGATTTTTATCTTTGTTTATGGTAGAAGTAGATGTTTGGAATCTCTTATTTTCTGTCATAAGTCCTGTTCTCATCTGGTTAAGTCCAAAGTGTTCACACTTGTAAGAGATGGAATATTTTATAATGGTTTAATTTCTGTGTTTCTTATAGTAAAAAAGAAAAAAAAAGTTAATTTAACTGTATATGAAAACCAGCAAAAGATGGCAAACCATGAGAAATGGCTAACAAGTTGCAATGTAAATACTGAGGAGATAAGCACCAGCATGAAAAAAACTAAGCATATGAAATTTTGTTATGCCTCTAGGGATAGGCAAATTTTTCCCTTCCTTATTAAACTTTATATAAAATTCTGCCATTAAGGCATCATTGTTGTATTTCCTTTTTCAAAGAGATGGGTTTTATAAATGCATATTGTTGCGGGTTTGGGATTATAGGTGGTTTTTTTCTTTCTTTACTACAACTGTCTGCACACAAAAGAAGCCTAGAAGCATAGAAGGCGAATTTCTAGCTGATTTTGATAAACAACCACACAGCATAATAATTTAAATAATTTAAATAAGTATTTTAATAATTTTAATAATTTTAGAGTACACTTGAACCACTTTGACTTCCAGAGATGGATTTTATGCAGTTCAGAGAAGCCTACATCTTGCTTGTACACACAAGAAAATCCCATTGCAGGAAAGGCACGCAGACTTACTAAGGTGAATATTAATTTTATCGCATATGTCTCTTACCTATGATTTCATTGTTGATTTTTTCCCATGTCTAATTGTTCTGTAGGAAGTTGCAATTGAGGATATGATAAAGTAAAAGAATAATCCTTACTGTTCAAGTTTCCCAAGTGATTTTTCATTGTATGGATTTAGAATTTTGATACTCTACAACCCCACAATGTAGAATATTTTAAAGAACTTCCCATGCATTTTTGACTGTAAATAATTTAATATTCAGTTTTTGTAAAAGGACTAGATAACATTGGTTGCCCTGGTTTTTAAATTAATTTAATTCATTTTTCTTTATTTTTTAATTAATTCAAAGTGGGATCTGTCTATTGGGATTGCAAATCAGAGAAACTACTCTAAGTGTTCTTATCTTCAGTGATACACAGATTTAAAAATGCTGACCAATTGACTTCATAGGAAGGAGTCTTATCATCTTCATTAGATGTTGGATTAAGCAAACAGTAAGGCCATGAATGCAAAGTCACAGGACACAGTTTCAAAATTCATAGTAAAAATCCTCTGAGATTTCAGTATTTTTCATTAACAGACTGTTCTCCATGTTCTTGTCATGCAAAGAACTAGTGAAGCTGACTACTGGGTATCAGGAGATTTTTATGAACTTTTCTTTGTAATTTTCCTTCTCATACTTCATTTTCTTATTGATGATTCTTTGTTCAGCAGACTAAACTAAAAAGACAAACAATGCACAATAAAACTGGTGCTTGATAATAAAAGCCTGCAACAAAGAGAAGCCATCCTTGTGTTTAGGATTGACAGTCATGGTCCTTTTATCCCACTAGAACTAGATGTTTTCTTTTTGTATTTCAGCTTTTTCTATATGAGAAAGTTTTCATAGGCAAACATACGTGACAGTAATTATCCTGTGTTTCAGACCAAATTCTGCAATGAAAAAGATCCAGTTCCCAAAACCATCTTGTGTTCCATTTCCATGACAGTAGAGCTGATGGGCTACAGCAGTCTTCAATCCCATCTCTTGCTGTTCTTACATTAGGCGGTTTTGGTGTTTGGAAACCACTGTTGAAATACACTGCCATAGACCTTTCACAGAAGGGTAGAATGTGTAAATGGGAAGGAAGAAAAAAAATAGATCTTGATGTTTTCCTGGCTCTGTATTTCAAGGTGTGTCTGCTTTACAAAAGTAGATAAACATCAAATCCCACATGTATATATACACCTCTGCTTTGTATTCTGGGCTGGTTTTCTTAGCCTTCTTCTGTGTCTCTTTATCAGAGAAATCTATTACCGTCATGTGGCATTTCCTTAGAACATTTAAATCTTACCTATGGTGAAATATTTTATTACATATTATATTACTAAATTAAATTTGTATTTTTCTATGCAAAACAGAGACGTACAGCTTTAAAAGAACCTTGCTTGTTCTTGGATGTCTACATTTGCTTTATGTAGTAAACATTAAAAGAAATTAAAAAGTAATGTGAATGAAAAATATTACAAAAGAATAAAAATCTAGTGTTGTCTTTAAACCTCCCATACTGCAATTGAGTACAATTCCAACAAGCCACAGGTGTACACCATATGCATAGGTGCAAATGTGATTATGAGAGGTCTGATGACAGTTCTGGGTCCACAAAGCATTCATCTCAATACAAACATCTGTTATGCATTCAAGGCAAAACTGTGCAGAATATAGAGCTATAATTGAGGTTTTAAACACAGAGATACCAGGGAACTCCAGGTTATTGCTCCAACAGGAACTCAGATTTGATCACATTATGAAAAGATAGTATTTTTTATTAGTGTAGATGATGTTAGGCTTCATGCCTTATTATACTGAGATGGAATTGCTTTAGCTCAACATAGTGTAGGGACTACTGACTCAGAGTGATGCACTTATTTCTCAATTATGGGACTGATGCACTCTTCTGGCAGAGGGGCTCTAATGAGCTGGGCTGTTGTTAGCTGTCAATATACATTGTGTAAATCCTGGTGTTTGATTGGCTGCTCCCTATCATAAAACAGCAATAAATATGATGTGCCCAACTTCTGTATTTCACAGCTGACAGCTGAAGTTGCCAAATTCTTTGCATTATATATAAAAGACCTTGTTATCAGACACTTATAATTTGGCCAAACTTTAGCCGTGCAGGATTAAATTTCCTGTGCCTTGTGTCTGCCTTTAGGCGAATGTCCTTTATAATTTCTTCTAAAACCATTTCTGAGAAAGAAATAAGGGAAACTATATTAACCACACAAGGTCTCTTCACAGTTGTCTCTTCATGTCTTGCTGCATTTCCAAAAGTTCAGCCTGAAAGGCAAAAAAAAAGTCAGGTTAAACTGCTGGGGACTGAAAACCTCGACTTTTTGCAGTTGAAGAGCCTGGGACAAGAGTAGGTATATCATCTTTCTTATTTTCTTTGTCATTTTTATTCTTTCAACCCCAGATCAGTCACATGTAAACAGGACTAAAGACTCACTCCTACATCAGATCAAGTAGCTTTTCACAGTGTTAATCTTCTTGAAATATCAACAGTACCTATACTGTTTTCTGGGAGGTTATAAAAGGAATCCTCTTAGTACCAAGGTGTCTCAGACTAAATGCTTACCTTGCCCTCTCAGATGCAATAGCTCAATATCACCAGTAATCAGAAAAGAAGAAAACATCAATATGGCACTTTGGAAGACTGAAGTGTTTTCATGCTTAATAGCGGAGGTTTGAATCGGTGTTTTAACTCATTGTGATTTGGACCTCCATTCTAATGAAAATACATTCTAAAAATAATTATTATACAAATATAACTAAGAGCTGTCAGGTGGAAACTTTTGAGAAGATTAAAAATCTTCCTTCCTTCCTTTCCTTCCTTCCCTTCCTTCCCTTCCTTTCTTTCCTTCCTTCCTTTCCTTCCTTTTTTCCTTCCTCCTCAGAAGTATGGAGTTTCTGCTAGTCAATGCCAGCTGATGTTCTCTTTGGTAGAAGATTACCCTTGAGAATAAGACTACAACCCATAGCCTTAGCAGTGGAAACACAGTGGCAAGGGAGGCTCCACTAAACTGCTGGTTAAGGCTCTAACTTTGTAAAGTTTTTACTTTAACAACACAAAAATCATAAAGAAAACCAAATAATTGGGTGTAAAATTTTCCTAAACTTTTACTTCAAGGAAAGATAGAAGTGATATTTTCTTACCAAGCCTTTCCAGGAGAAAAATAGCCAACTTTAACCCCCCAGCCATAATTCAGAGATGATTTCCCTCCACCCCCCTACCTCCCCCATTCACACATCCATGTATCTTTGTGAACTAAGTAGAAATGAAAGCAGAATTTGACTCTGTGTAATGAAATATATTTTTTCCTCAAAAAACCTGTCACATTACAAATGCAAACTCTTTCTAGTAAATTTTCCTTTAATTTTATTTCTTTCCTGTGCTTTTTCCTTCCCTCGTCCCTCACCCTTTTTACTCCCCCTCTCTTTCTCTCTTAAGCGGAATGAAAAGAGTTCTTTAACCAAACAAATGTAAATACGTAAGTGGTAGGGATTTTTTTTAAAAGTATGTTTTTCAGTTCATCTAACAAAGACATATCTGTCTGCTCGAATGATTCCTTACTGAATATGAATGAGGAGCCCTTTAATGAGGTACGGTAATTAAGCTCTGGCAAGTCCCCTAGCCCCCTGTCAGCAGCTTCCCAGGCAAACAGCCATTGAATCCGGTGATTGACAAACCAGACACTGGACATGTACTGTAGCTGATGGGGAACAATGGGCTGGGGGGCCATGGTATCTGACATACCCGGCTGTTTCAGCCCCATCAAAGGGCTGGGCTCCTGGGGTGTCCGTCTTGCTGTCCTGAGGGGCTGGAGCTGCAGGTTTACCTGCTGGCTTCTCCTGGCTCCCCTCACGGTGCCCGTCCTGGCTGGGTGTGCGCTGTGCCCGCTCCACGTGTGGCTGTGCAGGGGCAGGTTCCCTCTTCAGCGCTCATGTGTCACAGCGCTTGGCTCATAAATCTTTTTAATTGTTAAAAGTCTTTAACTATAAAATAGGATTCATTATCCATTGTGTTTGCCAAAATGCTATTTAATAAGTTGCTTGTTTTATTAACCCTGACAGAAAAGAATACAGGGCTCTTTATCTCCAGCTGTTGGAGACAGATATGGGATTTCTCTGAACAGTTTTGCTCAACACATTGCAAAATGAGTATGTTTAACAGGTGTGGATTGACTGGCCTACAGTTGAATTGCACACATTTTCCTGCTGTCCCATACCCTGGATAAACATCACCCATGTTTGCAGAAACCATGTATGAGGTATTAGTAAGGAAAAAAATTACACCAAGAAACAAGTGCAACACAAAAGCCTAGAAGTCCTGGTTTCCACCACCCTGTAACTGTTGCTGCATGATCGCTCAGCAGCCTAGATGAGAAGGATTCATCTTTGTTTTAATTGATTGTAGCCATATGGATTGGCATTGTAAGGCAGTGCTTGATTTCCAGGCCAAGAGGCTAATTTCCTTCCTGTATGTCATCAATTCTATAACACATGCACATGCATTACACTGGTCATTCAGAAACACAGGTAGTGAAGGCTGGGATGCAGGCTTTGTAGAACAAACTGTAAAATTATTTCAAATATATGATGCCAACTTGCATTTTGAAAGCATTTACAGGGAGAAGAAATTTACTTTTCAGGGAAGAGATGGAAGAAAATGAATAATTTAAACATTTCCTATCTCCTAAATAACACTGGAAATATGTGCAAATATGTATATAAGCAAACATTATCTGAATAAGCTGTTAGAGTAATTTGTCAAAATTGGCAATCTCCTCTTATTAAAATTGAAAGCTCAACACATTTTCTTCCTTCCTGGACTTTTTTTTCTTCAAAAAGCAGGGATAAATCCCAGCAGTACAATTAAAACACCAGCTAGATATTACTTCGTTGGGCTTAACGATAGATTACAATGTGTGCATAATGACCCAGTTCTAGTAATATCTTCTGATTTAGTAAGGAAATCAGAGTTTGCCATATGCTCACCAATAAGGTCTTAGAAATTCTTCTTCTTGTTCTTGATGTCTCAGCCAACTGCTAGTGAGGATGCTGTTTGGTCCTGAAATCATCCTGGTTTTGAGCACCAAGCACATTAAAGTCATAAGCATGTGGCTCATTTTATCATGCTATCTCTAGGAATGAGCAGGGGGCTATTTAACAACCTGCCACCTGCCTGCCCTGAATACCTTTATGCATGAAAGTGTTCCAGTTGCAGGCCTGTCTGAAAACCAATTTCCTGTTAACAGTCCCAGAAAGGTATACACTGTGACTTTAGGGATATTTTAAAAGTTGAAAATGAATCTTGATGTTTCCCCTAAACATATTAGCACCCAACTAGCAAGATTATTTATCTCATATGACAAACCAGAGGGCAACATCAAAACCCAAAACAGGAAAAATCAAAACAGTGTGTAATGCCAGACTCTACTGTGCCATTTAGCTGTGTATTTGTTACCTCTGTTATGTATTTCTTATTTGTAGACTCATGAACTGTGGTTCATTAATGAGCAATGTCTTTGCTGTGTTTGAGCCAAGTCCAGAAAGCAACTTAAGGATTTACTGTGTACCTGCAGCTACCAAGGATCATAATGCGAGCTGCAGATGTTCCATATTACTAGAACTTTGATTGTCATCTCCTTTAGACAACCCTTTTTTCTTTACTATCTCCCCAGTAAATTTTTTTACACATACGTGCGCGTTGAAATCTGTTTTAGCTCTTCAGGCAGACTGGACTTTGAGCTGCAACTTATCAAATAACTGTCCTACCCACCCTGGTTTCTCATTTTGAGACAACAGGAGTGGTGGGATAACTCCCACCATTGTTCCAGCTTAGCAATAAAGTATTCACACTGGAATATGAACTGTTGATCATGGGGGTTTTTGACACTGAACACTGATGATACACATATTGAACCAGTATTTTCCAAGTTCCATCAATATTCTGGCAAGTAGAAGATTATTTTTTTTATTTCTATTTTATATGGTTCAATGATTACAATTTTAAAAAATTAATTCAGGGGATTAATTTGACATATTTAAATAATAAATATTGAAATTCTCTTCTTCCTATTACTCCCTTTTTCTTGTATTTCTTGAATTCACAGAGCCAAAAATATTTTTTGGTAAATCCTGATATAATCCCTTAGATATTAGTGGAGTTTTAGTAGCTTATTCCAACACTGAGTGTGTCCAGTATTTGCATACGTAAATCTCTTTGCATATGTGTAACATTTCAGATTTATAGATCTGAACTTTTATCTGAAATGTTTAATCTAATATTTGCTGCAATTTAACAGTACAAATCCCATGTTTTAGAAATCTACCCTGAAAGAGGGTACATTTAGATTGATTATAAATAAAAAATCCTTCATGATGAGGATAATGAGACACTGGAAGAGGTTGCTCAGAAAAGTGGATGCCTTATCCCTGGAAGTGTTCAAGGTGAGACTGCATGAAGCTTTGATCTAATGAGAGATGTCCCTTCCTTGGCAGAGGGTGCAGACTAGATGACCATTAAAAGGTCCCTTCCAATCAAAACCATTCTGTGATTTGTTCTGTGATTCAATGTGATGTAAAGTACAGACACTAAGTAGTGTGAAGTAATAAATTTTTGTATTTAACCAAAGTATGTCCTTGTTTCAATTCTAGAAGAAAAGAGAGCTGGACATACCAAAGTCACCTTGAAAGTATCTTTCCTCTGAATGTTTCAGTTTTTTCCAGTTTGAAATTGCATCACTCATTCCAGAGCTATTAACATTATTTATTTCAGAGCTATCAACCAGCAAGGGGAGCATCCACTGGTTATTTCAGGACATTCCCCATCAAGATAGTCTTCTAAAATGCTGAGTTAATTTTTCACAGATCTCTCTAACAGGTTGCAGACAACACAAAGATTCTAGTTAGAATTGGAGTAGAATTAGCTGCTACAGCTTTTGGAGTCCCAAAGCTTTTCATGTCAGTGTCTGGTGAATGCAGTAGCATATGGTTCAGATAACCTCTTCTTAAACCCAACTTCTTGGACTTTCTGAACATCCATCATTGATAACCAGCGGAGACAGGATATTTCAGACTGGGAGTACAGTCAGTATCTTTGTATGTTCCTTAAACTCATGATAAACTAAACCAGTCCAAATACACCTATTTAGCATTATAAAACCAAGATGCCTCTATTGAAAACTCATTAAAACCAATCACTTCAGGAGGTATTTTTAATGTGACATTTAAATTCCATGAGCACCTTAACAATATAAGTTTATTTATTGATATCAACAAATGCAAACTGGCTAATTCCTATATGCTTTTTGTTAAAAAAGGAACAAAAACTGAACTCTAAAATGGCTGACCTTTAACACAGTAAACAGGGAAGTGCTTTTTCTTAAAAAGGTGGCAATAATAATAATAATGATAATTATAATAGGCTTTAAAATATTTTGTAGTCAGGTACAGGGAAAAAGTTAAAACCAAACCTGCCAAATCCAATCCTTCCAGTAAGCTGGACCTTCTTGTAATTCCAGGCTATAGGATTTTTTGTGTGTGTCTTTACAATTCCACACATCTAGACGTTGTCTAATTTTATTGTATAACTTTATTAAAAAATCATTAATTAATGTAATATTGCATAATATTAATGTTTTACTCTTCTTTCTCACACCTTTGTATTTTTCATTTAAATACCAGGACCCCTTCCTACTGGTCATCATTCTCTTTCCTTTCCTATTCCTGGTTATGAGGTTTACTTCGAAGGCCATGAGTTAAATTAAAAGGCTTTATTATTAGATTAATGCGTTTTATCTTTAGACACATGATCAGCTATTAGGACTTAATCATGAAGGCATGATAATGAAAGGACCATCCTTTCTTTGAAGGTCTTGATGAATAAACCATATAGTGAAGGAAACTGTACATTTCAGGATGAGGGGAAATGTCCTCAAATTGTGCCAGGAGTGATTTAGATTGAGTGTTAGGAAAATCTTGTTCAGTGGAAAGGTGGTCAGTCATTAGAATAGGTGTTCCAGGGACATAGTGGAATCACCATCCTTGAAAATATTCAGAAAACATGTAGCTATGTCCCTAGGGATATAGCTTAATCGTGAACACTGCCGTGTTGTGTAAATGGTTGGCCCAGATTACCTTAGAGTCCTTTTCCAACCTTAATGATTCTGTGATTCTATGAAGATAAGAGGAGCAAAGTAATGGGGATTTTTTCTTATTATGACGGTGATTTTGTGTTATTGTCCAAGTTTTGTAACAGGAGGGAGTTGACTGAAGAACCTGTTGCTTGTGGGACTGGCTTCCACCATTAGCAGGAGCAGAATGCCTATGGCACAACACGTCATACCGGATCCCTGAACTGAGGCATGGTGCGTGGTACAGCAGCACTGCCACAGAGGTCAGGAGCTCTTCAAAGTTAAATAAAGCAGAAGCTTCTGCCATAAAACTTAGACCAAATTTTAGTTCAGGAAGTTACTTGATTGGTATAGCCCAATAAAACTGGTACTTAGGCAATTTCTTTGCCCTTAAGGGAAGTGTTCTAACTGGCATGCAGTGTTAAAGATAACCATGCTGGCTTTAAACTGGCGAGATGAGACATTGCTAGCAGACTAATGAGGAATCAACATGGGCCAATTCATTTAGTATTTAGCTTCCTTTAGATGCAGATGTGGTACAGCTGTATGCTCTTGGCACCCTGATTACTTTAATGATAAAAGCTGGCTATGGCAGGAACAGAGGCAGATAGCTCAGAAGGAAATTCTGGCTGTTGAGGTATTTAGAGCAGAAACAAAGACAATTGCCAGGAGCTGCTTGCTAGCTTTCCTTGCGTTTATTTGGTACATGGAATGTTTGCCATGAAGAAAGGCTGAAAGATTTGGTACCTCTCCTTTCCTAAACCTATCCCTACCTCATCCACAAGCTGTCCTTTGCTTCTGTAAGCACTCTGCAACAGCCCAGAACATATTTTTCCCCATCCTTTTAAGAGAGGCTCAAAGCTTGAGAACTGCTACAAAATTTGTTTTCCCTTGCAGTGATTACCAGGGAGCAGCTGGTTTTCCAAGGTGCCAAGCTATTTGTTTTAGAACTTGCATTTCTTGCTTGAGTTGACCCATACCATATCACAGCACTGTGTGTGCATTGACTGATGGAAAATTTCTATGATAGAAAATCTGTAATAGCCCAGATAAAAAAACACTTCCTTTTCAGTTTCTTATTTCATGAGTCCTCTATGTTGAAATGCTTCAAAAAGGCTTTTCTTCTCTTGTGATTCACTGAAGCTCTTTCTTGAAGGTAGATTATTATAGAAATTATAATCAAGAAGTTGGTAATTGCTTTTTGTTTTAGGGACAACACTGATTTTATCTTCCTCTGGCACTGAAGTATTATTAAAAGTTCTTTGATTTCATTTTTTTCTTGCATTTTAAAAAATTTCAGTAAATGTTCAATCAAATAGTTTGCTTTCTGCTGAAAAAAGCATCTCGCCAAACTCTGTAGGGAAAAGCCTGAAGGTGGATGTGCTTTTTAAACTTGTTCACTACTGTGCCACAGTTTTCATTGGTTTTTGGAGAGTTAACTGGTGTCAAAGGGTAGGTCCTCATTTTCAAACCTTGAAATCCTTTGCACAGACAGCTGTTTTAGCTAATGTAAATTGATAGACAAATGTAAATTTCTCATGGGAGGCTTGGCAGAGCCTTGTCAGTAGTAACCAGATAATCAGATTGTAAATCCACTGCATGTAGGGAGCACAAAAAGTCTCTTCAGACCCAACCATTTTTTGCTGTTCCAAGGTATGTGTTCTGAGATCTTTGAGGAGGTGTGTACGGTCTCTGCTTTTTTGCTCAGGTGGAGCTTTGCAGTGTGGGTGATGAAAAGTGTTATAGAAGAAACATTGAGAATGTGGCAGATAATTTGATAGGAGTGTTGTGTCTAAAAAATTTTTTCAACCTTCTTGGGAAGTAATTCAGAAGTTAATAAATTTCATGTCCATCTGCGCTGAGTTTCTCGCTTATTATTGTATCTCTGATATTTTACAAATTCTGTGTCCAGCTCTATAGGAGTTGCTTCTCTCTCTCTCCCTCTCCCTCTCTTTTTACTTCTAAGTCAGTAAACTATGATGTATGTGTCTCTCCCTGAATAATGTTATTATATGATGCTGCTGGAGCCCTGAATAGCTTGGCTGTGGACTACTGAACTCTTTGAATGTAATTGTTTTAACACCATGAAATGAAGTAATGCATAAAATTGATAATAAACGGATATCTCTCTGCCTCTGCATGCAAATGAGCATTTAGCACCAGGGCACAGATGCCACCATTGTTTTCCCCCTTGAAAATGACAAAGTAAGTGAAAATATCTACCAAGAGCTTAGAAAGTACGGTAGCTGTATTTTCATTATATTTTAGAATTTCACAGAGTTAGGAAAGCAAACTGTCCTGCCAACACTCAGAAAGGGGCTGGATAATGCTTGCCTGTAGTACAGTGGAACATACAGTGAAGCAAGGTTTTGTTGATTTTTTGGGAAGATAAAGAATATAGTTGTTAGTAATTCTCTTCCACTTTCACATTTTTAATTTTATAATCTCTTTTTTTTTTTAAACAAAGACTGTATTTTTTAATCTCAGTTTCTTGCCTTCTCCTCTGCCTCCTCTAAAAAGTACAGCTAGAATCAATGTGGTATACCCATTAATCTGCAGTGCATATTAAACAGGCACATTTAGAACACCTTGGGTCTGGCTGCAGCTTTGGATTTACCCTTTGTTTGCTAATTTATACTTTTAGTTAATAAATATATCCAGGAACTAAAATGATCACTTTTTTTTAGAAATGTTGTACAGACTTGGCTTTTTGTCTCCTGCTTAACAAAAGGGTAGAAATCCACAAAAAGGGGTATTATTTTATGGATTAATCCTTCAATTTTCAAGCATTAGTTGTGTTGCTGTTCATTTCAAAAAAGGATCTTACTTAGAGAAAGAAGGTCTAAATTAGCTTGTCACATTTTTTGCCTTTACTCATATGTTAACAGTTTCAAGTTCCTCATTATTGTTCAAAGATGTTCACAAGGCTTAAACAGCAATAAATTATATTAATATATGAAACCATCATAATATTCATAGAAGTTTCCTAAGAGTGCCAAATTAACTTTTCATTCATCTTCTATCTCCATGAAAAAAATTATCATTTGAGTCAGAGTTGAAAGATTTGTTGAAGTCCAGACTTATGACATTTGTTGAATCTGACATGTCTAAATATCTGCCTCTGTAAATAGAGAACTGCCTCATCTTTCATGTTCCATTTTTTTTTAATTTGGCACATTGCTTGATTTCTTGCTCCAATACTCTGTAATGCCATGTTTATCACTTATTTCCCTGTTTCTTCTACTCCCCATGTATCCCAGAAGCTCTCTACAGTTTGAAGCCTCATCTTTCATTAGTAAATTCTCAGGTTAGTCCCCAGTCTGCATGGAAAGCACTCCTGCCTCTTTGTGGGATGTCCAAGGATGACTTTTTTTAAACATAGTTGATTTGAAAAGTCAAAATCAAATAAAAGTTTTATTTCATGTTAATTTAATTCAATCCAAGTGTAATCTTTTACCAAAAAAAACAGTTCCAGCATGCACCCCTTATCCCTATCTGCATATCCCAACTGTATCTCGTGTTTTAGACCTGGCAATTGAGTGTCAAGCCAGAATACTATTTTTCTGACAGAACTCCCCTCTTACTTTTGCATTTGGCACATTTGTGTTTTTTGTGTCTGGTCAGAAGGTGACCTGACTCACTTTAAGTGTCACCATTCCCAGACCTCACACAAGAGAAGTGACAGAAGAATATAATCAGGCTTGGGGCAATGAGGGGCCACTGTTGTCCACAGTAGCCTGTCTTTTCATAGGGTTTGTAATGATATGTGGTACCTTAAATTCTCATTAGTTTGCACATTCTCAGCTTTGGTCTGCAGTCTCTTTGCAAATGCTCTCAAACTCTTTAGTAATCTGTCCTTTCGGTTTGCTTCTTCTATATTTCAAATCAATGAAGTTTTATCTAAGGTGGGGGAGTTTTGTATTTTCTGTCATTCCTTTCCACTCTTATACTTGGCATGGATATGGTTGTGTTCATTTATAAACTCTCCAAGTATTTAAACTGGCATTCTCCCATTTTAAACTTTCTAAGTTTTTTAACTGGCATTCTTAAAAATCATAATTTTTATTATATGTATATCTGTTCTTCACTTTCTAATAATCATAGACCATTTCATGGTCTCTTCTACTCCTATCTCACCTTTTTTCTTCATATATGCAATCATTTCCCATCATTTAGAATCATCATTACAAGATCTTCCCCTCCAGATGCTTTCTCTTTATGTATTAACAGAATTATCATCAATGGGGAAAAATTGTCATATCTATTAACTCCTTTCCTGAAAGATGCATTGGTAGTTATAATACTCTTCTTCCACTGAGGCCAGAGTCTTGGATCCCTCTGGTTGATATTCACAAAAAGCTTTGTCTAGTGCTGTATTCTCTGTCCCAGTGGCACATGATTCTCCTTTGTAGTTATTGTCAACAGACTTTCAGCAACTCTCCCTATCCACATCTGGGAGAGTTTTTCTTACTTTACCTTTCCTGAATTACAGTCTTCCATATTCATAGGCTGGCTATGAAAATAAAAGCAACACTCCATTTTACTAACATTTCAATCCTCCAATAACTGTTATTGTTGTGCTACTACACAAGCATCTGCTCAGTGGGAATGTCCACCCTTCCAAATTTTTGTCACCTTTGTTATGATTAAGCTTGTCCTTGTGTTATTTAGGCCTTCTCAAGTGACTGCTTTACTTCAGCTTTTTGCACCGTTTGACCCTCCTTTGCAGTTTTCACCTGGTTAGCAAGTGATAAAAAATAACACACCCCATCTTTACAAAGAGTCAATACTTGGTGAAAAGTTTACATACATGAAGAAAGTGTTTACCAGAAGTGCATATTTTCACTAAAAGATTATCACTATTCTGAAAAGTGTCTACCTAGGAATGAATGGATAGATTACATTATTTCCCATTCAGAAGTCTAAAAACGTATTTAGTTAAATCATACTGGTTTTGAAGTCCTTGGTTGAGACATTATAACATTATTTTAAAATGTTAGTTTTGTCATATCATAAGCATTTCTATGTATACATGTATGTCATGTCCAATACAGTCCTCTCAATGTGGAGTGAGAAATTTGTCTCCTAAGAAAATTACAGAGAATCATAATTCTGGATCTAAAATTAAATCAGGCTTCCACATCCTTTCAATACCAAAAATCACTGATCAAAGGAAAAAGAGACAACTTTTTAATAGGATAGTTTTAATGTAGAACTATTAACGGAAACCCAGGATCAAGCGAGAATAAGCGACAAAAAAAGTTATTTTATAGGAATTCTTTCAATGTCCCAACTTAAGCTTAAATAACAGTGATAGGAGAAAAAGTGAAACCCAGTATCTTCCAGTAAGGCATTCAGAATATATACACAGTAGACAGATACTAAAGTCATTTGATGAAGTGTTTCAGTAATATACATGTAACAAATCCCTGAGCCATACAAACCTCGTATCCTATACCATTCAGTGTGGTTATGAGTCAACTTAGCTGATTTATGTTGCATCATAAAATCATGAGATGCTTTATGCATTACTTTGATATAAAACTCAGTGAAATGTGATACTTCTTTGAAATTCTGCTGCTTTCTCAAACTTGACCCTCAGTGCAGAGCTTTGGGACATAATGAAACCATCTTCACTAAAACAGAATAATGTGTACAGAGAGAGAGAGAGAGAGAGAGAGAGAGAGAGAGAGAGAGAGAGAAAGTTACATTTATATGTATATAGATATGTATTCTGCTCCTTCCCATCCCACCCACCTGCTCAGAAAATACATCATCTCTTGAAAGTGAAACTATTGCTTTATGATAAGCCAATTTGGACAGCTTCTCAAATAGTGGTCTGGGAGTCTATCCAAATACTAGTTAAATCAGGAGGCTGTTTCTCTTCTTTCTCAGTACCACAGTTTTGGATTTTGCATAAGAATTTTCTCACATGGTCAGCCTTGACTTTAACCTAGAAAGAGTATAACCAGTTCTGATAAAATACGAACAGAATGATTTCAAGTTCATATCACAAATGAAGAGTAGTTAAGGTAAAAAAAGTATACTGTTTGTCTATATGTTGTTTTTCAAATACACACTTCTTCAAGCTCTTGTCTGCTAACTGGCACCAAATTGTTGCCTGAATTAAAGCTTTTGCAACAATATATTTATCAATATAGAAGAAAAGAACACTATACATTTGACAAAGTTCAAGTTATGCAACTTTTCAGAGTATATACATAACATTCAGTGATGTTAGCTTTGTTTCATTATAAACTTCAGAATAAGATACATTCTTCATTTAACCTTCTCACTAACATCGTTCAGTCCTTCCTTAGAGATTATATTTGAGAAACAAATACTGTTGGCAGCAAATGTACTTGTATGCCATCAGTGATAATCCTTCTTTTGTCTTACTTGGGTGGATGTTTATAAGCAATTTGGGTTCACTTTTACTTTACTTGCACACAAATACCAAGCATAAGGGGCTTCAAACCCTGTAAAACTATAAATTAAGAACTCATCCTCAGCCATATCATGTTGTAAAAAGTAGCTCAATTTTAAGGAATTATGGTTTCTTTCAATGTGACAGAATCTTGGATTCAGATGTATTGAGGTGTTTAGATATATTCTCAGGCATAAAAAATCCCATGCTCAGCTTCTAAGTATGTAGATTGAAGGGTTCAAAAGCTGAGGTGTGTTATGAACTCTGCTGGCTGTTACTGCTACACTGCAAAAGCAAGTAGAAGGCTGAAAAATAAAGTAATGTGCTCAATCTTTATTCCCTGTGAGCTCTTGACTTGGAAGCCTGTATATTCACAAAGAGTGGAAAGCTAGACAAAAAAAGTAGCAGAGAAAAAGAACAAATTAAGCTTAGGAACAGTGTCTTTCCCAGACTTAGGTTCTGCAGATCTTGCTGCAGAATGAGAAAAATTAGAATACAAATAGTAACTCTTTTTCTTCTTGTACCTATTGTCTCTCTTACATGTTTATGCCTTTGTATATTCACTGTCTGCCAGCACCTGCCCTCTATAGGTTTTTAAAAGCTGTAGAGACACTTACAAAAACTTTTAATAATACTAATAAAATGATAGGGAGTATTTTCAAAGAAACTTAAAGGAGCTGGTTTCCAAACCCTCCTGAAAAGAGTTTCAGACCATATTACTTTAAATCCATGTTACTTCAGATTATTTTCAGGAGCTTAAAACGTAAGCATTTTCTACTCTATTTGTGATCTAGAAGGTATTGGTTCAGCTACTACCATTGATTAACTAGAAAACATGTTGCTGTTTCTAATAATAGATTCTGCTCTTTTTTAAGATTAGTGTTTAATAACTGTAGGGGCAATTACATGTTTTAGTCTTCTCCAGGGTGCTGTGTATTGTGCCTTGACAACTAATTCTGCATTAATCCTAGCTGAATGTACACATTTAACTGAAGAAAGGGAAAGGAGGCTAGTTCCCTTAACCTGTGACCATATAGAGAGATTCACACTGCATAACAATTATTCTGAAAAAATAAGATATGAGTTGCCCATGGAAATATAGAGCTCTTTTTGTCCACTGCAGAAGTTTGAGGAAAATTGACTCTCCATTTGGACACCTAATTCAAGTGATACAGTTAGCCACAAAGCCCTGGTGTCTCACTCCAATGGTCTCTATGCCATTTTGGCATTCCTTGTGAGGCCTCTGTACCTGGTCAAAGAACATGGACTTTCAAAATTGATTGTCTTGCTTTTGGATGATGAACCCAAACAACTGATACTCCCCACTCATTACCATGATTCTCTTCACTACCTGTTTTATCTAATGCATTATCTTTGGTTGAATTCAATTCTGTTTAAATTATTCTTTACTGAAGTAGTAATTCAGACAGTTTTTTTTCTTGGCCTCCCTCCTCCACTATTGACATCAGTAGGAGAAGCATCATTAGGTCAGTGCTTATCACTCTTCATAGGTTTTTTTATGGCCAAAAAAAGGTAATTTTGATTGTCTCCTCTGACCTGCTGTATAATATTAACCCCTAGGATCCCACTAAGTAAAATGTGCAGAGAAGTCTCTACTCATGTTCAAAAGTAATTTTTTAATAGAATTTAAGAATTTGAATGACAAATAAACTCTCAACTGTTTTGCAGAGCTATTTTATTTGTTTCTGGAAATACTACTCCATAAATCTACCTTGAACACTTATTTTAGCCTGAAAACTCAAGATAAATTAAGCTCACATGAAAACACTTGATGGTCATGTGAATTAATTTTACCACACCTAAATAAAATAAATAAAATAAATAAAATAAACCTCCATCTAAATTCCAATAATTTTCTCACAACATACATGTTAATGAACATTTTCTTAGGTAAGGGCTTTTGATTGGGCCATCTTGTAAGAGAAATATGTTCACAGGATTAAGAATACACAATCTCTTTTGAATGTAGAACCAGAGGTTTTTACAGCCACAACAGATTATAGGATGCACAGTTTTTAAAAAATCAGTATCATTTTTTGTTACTTAGAATATAATATATAGTTGAAAAAGCAGGTGCCAGGTGCAGAAGCTTAGTGCTAAGACCTGGTTTGTAAATGTTTATAATTGAAAACTGCTTTAGCTGGCCAGCTCCTCTGAGAAAAAAAAAGTCTCAGATGGTAGATTTTTACCCTCCTCCCCCTGCCCCCCCCCCCCAAAATAAAAAAAAAAAAAGTAGTTTTCTAGTAATTCTTATGACTTACAGTCATTTATACTTCCAGTTACTGAATCTCAACCACCTTGTATGCAGAGACATGGGTACTTGCAGTCGAAATTCTCTCTTAGAATAAGAAAGAATTTGAATGGGTACTGGACAGTGAGTTTTTCTGTATTTTTGAGACCAGAGTGGAGAATTCCTTGGAGAAAAAGAAACACTTTCTCTACTTTAATTTCTCTTTCTTTTCTTCACACAGATATTTCAGAGGAGTCTCATGTCAAGTATTGCATTTGAGAAGAAAAATTCACAGAAAATTACAGAACTTATTGTCCAGGTCTTTAGTTTGGAGCTAAGTGAATTGATTACATAGTATGCTCAAAATGACTGCTGGTTTATTAGGTTGCATACCGGGGGCTTTATTATGGTCTCCTCTGATCCAGCAACTAACTTGACAAGTTCATGGAGGACATAGGAGACCCTTTCTGGGCCCCTGTCTCTGTCTACAATGTCTGATTCTACAGAAAGTTGCCATAATTATGAAGTTTATAACATTTATTCTTCTCAGTCTTCTCTGCTGGTGTCAATTCAATTTGTCCAAATAACCAGGCATTCGTTGCTACCCATCTTGCTCACCTCCCAGGTGACTTTCAGAAGAGGGAATAATTTTTATCTTGAACTCAGGACAATGTTTCCATCCAGCTCACCCTGCAGGTGTTCAAATTTCTCTGCGAACAAAGCAGAAAGGCAGAAAGGCAGGAGAAATTAGTCAGGTTCTTCATCTTTGGTTCCTACTCATCACACTAGAAGCTCTTCATAAAGTGGTTTGTTCATTTTGGCTGGAGTGACATTAATTAAAATTGGTTATACAATTCTTCCAGTGTCATTAAATAAGGGCAGGGAAGAAAGGACTGTGCTGGGTCTGGTAGTAGTATGTTCTATTGTGAAAAACAACTCATCTGGCTTCCTCCAGTGATTGCTTTATTTCTACAGATAAAATAGTTTCAACAAGCAAACTGAGAGCTTCTTACCTGCCTTGCCCTCCTTGCATGTTCAGCCCAGTCACGGATAGTGTGGATTGTAGGAAGGAGCAGGGAATGCTGTTTGCAGGTCCCTTGGGAGATAATGGAACTGAGATAGATTTCCTGCAATGCTAGTGAGTAATGGGGTAAAACAGTAAAAGTGTCTCAGGGAGGAAAGAAGTGAAGCCAAAATGGTGTGGTTTGATTTTTATTAGCCAAAATAAGGCATCCACTAATGCCCTAGTCTTACTCCTAAGTCTACAGTGGAAAGTCTATGTGCATCCTTTCTGTCACTACGCAAAATCTCTCAGACTACCTGCCTTCTCTGAAGATTTAACAATAAACCTGTTACTAGAATCAGGGTTCCTTGCTTGTCTAGACTTTTAATTTTTATCACTGTAATAAGTAATCTTGTTTAAAATAAATAAACCTGTTTCCCCCTCCTATTTTTCCTACGCAAAATGAAATAGTTTCAGGGTATAACCTGCATGTGTTTAAGCATCCTTTAAACTGCTGTGACTTTTGAATTTTGTGATTAAATGTAATTGTGATTGATTACCTGCTGCCAGTCTCACCTGTTTTCTAGAGCTCTCATAGAAATTAAAGCTTTGATCTCAACAAGAATTACCCGTCAAAATAATTTGTAATAAGCAACAGTTTCCCCTTATGTAAATTCTGTAATTGTAAGAGAAGGACATTATATTGAATGCACCTGATGCATAACTGTAATGGAAAAAAGGAAAGCACAGCCTACTAAATTTTCAGTTCTAGAAGGAGATGGAATCAGTCCCACTGTATGTTGTTTATTATACAATTCATTTCATTCAGTCTAATAACCCAAATGTTCTCTGCCAGAGAGAATTATTTTCTTGTTGACCTCAAGATGAGAGTAGACTTCCCTGGTTCATTAAAAATAAATGTCAAAGCAAGATTATGTATAAATGTGTTTATAGCTGATTACTTCATTTTCTCATAAAATCATATGTAGAATTTCAAACCACCTATGTCATTGGTGACATGTACAATCACAATTCTAATGACATATGACAGACTTTCCCTCTTTCCCCCTCCTCTTGGTCCCACACAAGAAGTCATGATTAATTCCTACTGCTATGAAGGGAAGAAAAAGGAGGCAATATTTGCACATGGGGGCAAGCTTTGACAGCTGCACTACAAGGACCACTTCATCTTTGGGGAGGACTGAGAGTTTAGTCCAGTTTCCCTAAGCCCTTTTCATACCATTGCAAACACGGGAAGAAGTTCACCTTTCATTATTTTAAAAAATAATGACTTTAATCCCTTTGGCAAAGTTCTTATAAATGGATGTGGGACCTAAACTTAAAAAATTACCTTCTTATATATTGAGCAGTTCAAGACAGTAAACCCCATATTTAGCTGGTGCCTCCAGCTTCAATTCTGCTAAACAGCCAGAGGAGTCTTGTGTTCTGTCATGACTGCTGACCCTGTAATATTTAAATGGGACATGGGGCCCTTTAGAAATCTAACTCTGGACTTGTGCAAGGAGATTCTGAAATTCTGGATCCTTCTTAATCTAAGCAATGTATTTATACCCCTGACTGGAACAAGCAAGGTTGTTCTGTCACATTCAGTCTTGCTCTACACTGAAGTCACTGTTTCTTGGATCAAAGAGATGCCTCTCAAACGACCAGAGTTCCTGAATTAGTGTTTTGGCTCATGTACTGATTCCTGTGCTTTAGGAAAAACATAATTTTCACTATGCTTTAGGAAAAAAAAAGATAGTAACTTTGCTTTTCTTTCCCTACTCTCTACTCCACTCTTTTTTGCTACATCCTCATAGGTGCCCACACTGCACTGGTATTTCAAAGTAATGCCTGCTTTGCTGGTGACATCTCCAAACTATTGCATATATACAGTATGCTTTGAGTGGTTAGGTAAGACCTAGGTAAAACCATGTTAAAACTTTGCTTCTGAGCCATGTCTTTGTTTTGTTTTGCTTTATGTTGTTTACAGACTTTTGAATTTACTCTAACCAGTACAAGACTGTGAGGGTAAACACATCTAGAGTATATTTTTGAAATTTTTTTTCTCAATTTAAGGAGAATGTTTGTTTATATACATTTCTTTCCTATGAAAAGTTTTAAAAATGTTTTAACTTATCCTAATCCAGGCAAGGTGAGGTTCTTCCACAGAAAAAAATGCACACGCTAAAAGAGTTCTTGGAGCGCCACAATATTTACTTAACACAGGCCTTAACACAGACATGCAGTAATTCCCATTATATTTCTAAAGAAGATTGAAGGGCATGGTGTTTATGTAGTTGGGTATAATCAGTGCTATGGGGTTCTTCCTCTCCAAACTCTGTTTCAAAGGAGCTGAACATGGAGGTCCAAAGAGGAGACAAAGAATACACTTCTTATGATGCATTGGCTTGTAAGTATATCCAGACTGGATTTAGAGAACTTGTAATTTTCTGCTAATATGGGTTGGCTATTTTGGTCTCTTGCACAACAGGGATGAACAGAAAGTAATAGATTTCATGGACTGTTTCATAGTTTGCTCCAAGTACACCATTTGGTGTACTTTCAAAAAAAGGAGGCACGCTCAAACAAAAGATCTGCTCAAAATAGATAAGTGTTGCGGAATTTGCCTTCAAAATGAGTTAGTCTCTGTATAGACTTTTCGGGATGTGTGACTCTGGGTCATGGGACAAAGAACACAAAAGAAGGGGGGAGTGTATTGATCTGAGCTGTTTGTTTCCATCCCCCTCCCTCAGATGGGGTACAGTGGAGTCAAAATAGCCTGGACACTTTGCAAAAAACACTTAGTGTCTGCGTATGTGGAGACATGATATGCATCTCTAAAATGGCATAAAAATAGTCTAGACATAGTAGTTTATAAGAGAAATAGAAAGTGAAAGAAGAAGAAAAGTTGTTCCTATACCTCAGGGAGGAAGCGAAAATGCCAGGCCTTATCTTACTTTTACACAATTCTGCTGATCCTCGGTGCCAGCACATACTTAAATAAATCTAAGAGCTTCTGAAGGGTATTTTAAATTACAGACACCAACTTGTCTTGTGCTTTATTTTTGAAATTCTGGTTTGTTTCTCTCTTTGCAACTTCAGGTCTTTCAGAAAGGAAGATATTTGAGTTACCATTATGCAGTTTTGAAAACAAGGCATAAAGAGGGGAGGATCACCTATGACAGAGCCAAATATGAAAATTTTGCTTTTTTTTAACTTTGTGGCTCAAGAGGATTTTCACAGTGAGTTTTCATTAGAAAAGTTACTTTGGATAAATTTTTTTTTTTTAATTCCATGAATAGATTTATTTACCAAAAAAAAAAAAAAAGGATTATTGAAGGGGAGAATAGAACACGAAAAACTAGTCCATCTGGTTTCACCTCTTGTTTAGAGTAAAATCTACCTTGTGTTTGGTTATAACTATCACAGCATCTAGCCTTGATTTGAAGCAATCAGAAGATGGATAATCCACCATTTCCTTTGGTAGTTTGTTCCAACAGTTAATCATTCTCACTGTGGCTTATTTCCAATTGGAATTTGTCTGGCTTTTAGCCATTGGTTCTTGTTATTCCTTTCTGTATTAGATTAAAGAGACCTTTACTACCTTGTATTTTCTTCCTGTGAAGGCACTTATGTACTGTAATCAAACCACCTATCAATTTTCTTTTTGATAAGCTAAATGGATGGAGCTCTGTAAGTCTTCCACTAAAACACAGCTCCTTCAGGCCCCAAATAAGTTCTGTGTCTCTTTATCTCACCCTCTCCAATTCTTCACTATGGTTTTTAGCAAGTGAGCACAAGCTGTGTGCAATATCTCTGTCTTGTTCTCTAGAGACCTGGTCCTAGTTGCCCTCATGTCTCTTCTGTTTATTCACCTAAAAATTAGATTAACTTTTTTCTATGAAATCAAAACAGAAGCCCATTGAGTTGTGTGCTCACCATGCCATCTGTAAGCCTTTTGGAATAACTCCTGAGGAAAAACAGCGTCCCACATTTCTCTTTTGCTACATACCTCACTTTGAATTGGCTGTATTGCACACTGAACTCAGAATTCTAATGGATTCAGGGCACTCATTCAACAGGCCAGCCAGCCTCACTTCCAATTTTAACAGACTTCTTGCTATCCACAAATTTTAGCCACAAAAATATTTCCATAGGTATGCCACTCTTCAAAGTGCTGCAAGGACCAGGCACTTGGCTGTTTCCTCATACTCTGATGTACTTTGATTAATATGTTTGGTCAAATACTACATTACGGTTTTTCAGAGTAGAAAGTTAGATTCCATACAAAAACTAGCATACAGCTAAATATAGTTTCTTCCATTAGTTAAGTTTGTGGGACCAGTAGATTTTGCTAGCTATACTTTTTCCAGTAGTGACACATTAGATGTCTTTCAGTTTCCCAAAATCTTTTGGTATCAGTCTCTTTGAATTCTTACATATTATCAAGTCCTTAGAAACTTCATTATTTTTTGTCCTTCTAAATTACCAATGTAGTAACTCCCTAATGCATTATTGATTACAATAATGATGCAAATTATTTGCAATTATTCAAATTATTACAACATTATCTTGAGATTTATATAAACAGCATCAATATTCATTATTAAAATTAAAATTGTGTCATTAGGAACTCATGATAACAGCCCTTCTCTGCTAAGATTTCTTTCTGGTGTACTTTTAAGGATTTCTTCTCACTGATTTTCAGTTTTTCATCATTTTATACAAACCTTAGTTCCCAGCATCCTTATTTTCTATACTAAAGTCCATTGTCTACTAATATTCTACATTGCGGTTTTCATGTTTTTCCTCTATTTTGGCACTGTTAGTGCCCTGTAGTAATGGGTGCATTCAGCCAGCCATTAAAATAAAATGGGTTTTCCCTTTATTGATGGTCATTGAATCTAGAAGATTTTTTGCCTTCTGATAAAACCTGTTCTTGAAATTTTGTCCATACTTTTTTACCTATATTCCAAATTACCTTTTTTTTCTGGTAATATCAATTTAGCTGTAGAAGAGACACCACACATCACAATGCAGTGTGCTAACCTTTAACTACTGTATTAAAATATAAGTTCATTATTACTAGAATAAATTAAAAATATTGTAAGTGTAACTTTAGAGGCAGTGATTTTTATCCTTGTTCATGACTTTGGATGCATGATGTTGAGGACTTTACTCAAGTCTTTGTAGTCATGGACAATGGGTTGATCAAATGGATTGGGCCACTCCATTCCTGCCAGGTTTTTGATTCATCTGTTCCTAAGTTAAACACTTCTGTTACTGCAGTGACAGAATCCATCTTTTCTCAAATGGTCTTTGTTGACTTGTCATGTGGCCAGTAATATCATCTTTTTCTCTGTCCTACAAAGAGGTAGGAAGCTTTCTACAACTTTATTTCGCTAGAACAATTGTTTGGTTTAAAAACTCATTCACAGTTGATAGCTAGTGACTATTGTAGTTTTGCCCACTGCAATTCCCTGTCAGACACATAGACATGCTTCTTTGTCTGAAGATTTGAAAAGTAAAACTCAAATTAGCAAAAGCCTTTTCTTATTTTATTTTCCAAAGGTCCATTTTCAGAAATTGTCATAGCAGTACCAGAGCAAGTCAGTTGGATTTAGGTGTTTTGGTAATTATCTCGCATTGAGGATAGTTTTCATACCTTTATATTTATTGTCCTGAAAGATTTGTGGACTTTTGCTGACTGAGAACCCACTCCATGTCCAACTGCCTTCTTTATTCCTGAAGCCTTCCACTTGTGTTTGCATCTAGTGAAAGATTAAGATACTTCTTTTTTCTGATGCAAGAAGTGTTTGTTTTGTTTTTTTTTTTTTTTAAATAAAAGTCTTCTTGGATTTTCAGTGTCCATTGATGAAAAGCATCACCTTTGAATGTAAGGGCTTTTGGTGCACCAGGAATATGTGTTTTCAGAAGAAAACTCAGGGTGAGAATGCCAACCAATGTGGTGTTGTCTGGAGCAGACACATAAACTGTCAAATGTCTCATTTTTGTGATGGTGGTACTGGCTCAGACTGAAATCTCAAAGGGGAAGTGCTGGGAAAAACTATTTGTTCTTTAGTTTCTGAAGGGAGTTGATAACATGTTCCACAACTGCCTTTGCACTGCCAAATAAACCTAAGAAATCACTGTATCATAGATATTCAGTTAAATAGAAATAATTACAGCCCGTGCAATTATGTTTGTCACACAGGTTTATGTTTGGCCTAGCTAGTGCAAAAACTCTATGCTCAGAAATGTGAAACATATGGAGCATGATAGTTTTGTCTCTACAAAAATTAGTCCTGACATTTAACATGGGTTTGTTTTCTAAATCTAACCAGCCTGAACATCCCAACTTAAATGTTGCATATGATTTGGTTTATAGAAACTCAGTAATATAATTAGAAATGGGCTCAAATTAAAATGATAGAATTTAATATTGCAGACTTGGTAAAAGTTTAGTTCTGGGTTTGAACTTTTCAACTTTGGACCCAAGTCTCACTAAACTGTAGTATATCTGACTTCATTCTATGGGTACAAATTTGACCTTGTAAAACTTGTACTCTCATTTTGTTCCATACTCAATTTACAGTAGAAGTCTGATCACAGTCACCTCTAATTATCTGATTTGCAGCACTACTTATTGCACACAACTTATTTGCAGCACAGCTTATTATTGAAGGGCAAAATAGGCTATAAACCTTACAAATGCAAAATACATATAGCAATATTCAGAAATATGGTAGGATTTGGGCTTTTGAAAACTCTCAGACTAGTCTGGAGTTTCACACAGCTTGTTCAATGTCAAAACCTTTTTTTTTTCTCCTTAATTTAAAACAACATTTTCTTTAAGGTAGACTTAAATGAAATGTTTATTTTTCTCACTGTAGGAAATGCTGAATTAGACACCAAACATGAAACTCTCCCCAGAAAATGGAGACAAACACAGGTAGCTGGCTTTTAGGCAGGAAGATAGGTCCGATGTTTTGTTGTATTTTGATCTCAGTCTTCTTAGCATTGCATAATTTATGCATTTTTTTTGTTAAATTATTTTTTTAATGTCCTTGCTTTCAGTGCAGCATTTAACAACTGTGAGTGCCAGGTGCAAATGTGGACAGAGTAAGTTAGAGTAAGTTTAACTGTTTTGTTCATACTGAGAAGCTCTCTGGTCATCCCTCCACTCCTCTGTTTTTTTCTTACCCCTCTCCCCCTCTATCTTTCCCACATTTGAATTTCTCTGTGCTCAGCCTTTTCTTTGTTGTTGCTTTGTATTGTGACTGAATTTTTTCCTCCCTTCTCTTTAGTTTCACTTAACTGGAACATTAAGTAATCCTGAAGTTCTGCTATGAATTCTGACCCACTCCAAGTTTTAAGTTAATTCAAGAATTAAACAAACAAGTTTGTTTCTTCTCAGCCAGGGAATGTGATTTTTTTTTAACAGTTTTTCAGGAGTATTAAGTACCATCTCTACAATTTGAAGATATATTTCACTATCTTTGTAACTCATAACTTCCCACTAAAAGCACTAAACAAACACATGCTGAACTTCTGCAAGTTCAGTTGTCTTGTGCTAAAGTTAGATTTTAAAATTAGATTAAATTAAGTCTAATTCTCTTGAATGAAGAAACAGAAAAAAACTGTCTTTGTACCAGTTTAGACAACTTTTTAGACCCTGAAGATTGGGTTGATATGTTTTTTTATATTTATATTATTTATTTATATTAAAAAATATAAATCCCACAGAGTACCATAAAAGGACACAGATTCTTTTTTTTTTTTTTTTTTTTTTAACCAGTGTGGTGTGTGCATGTGTGTTCTTGTGATAAAGCTGTGAAGTTTTTGGCTGCCCTTTTCTGGCTTCTGTTGTTTTCTAGGGGCTCAGTGGGATAGATAGTTTGTGCTGTGACAGGACATGCCAACAAATTGCATCACTTCTGCCTCGGTGGCCGAGGACAATGACATGCCATATGCCCATGGCAAGAAATGAATGGGGCTCATTTACACTGGCACTGGGTGCCTTCAGCCCTGTCAGTCTTCAGAGGCTATCCATGGCAAATTGGAAAGTAGCACTGGAGTAGCAGCAGCATGAAGAGATGCAGCCTGAAAAGCTCCCAGCATTCATAACTTTATGAACAACATGCAGCTTTGAAAGGCAAAAAATATCCGTGTGACACCCTGGATGCACTTATCCCATCCCTTTGTAATTTAACCTTTTGTTTTCAGAAAGAAATAGAATCACCAGTCCTTTCCTCCTGGGTGTTTTTCACATACCGCTAAAAAATAGAAAATTAAAAGAAATCTTTGAGTAAATTCCAGCTGCAAGAGGAAAACAAAAACACAGTGGGTGTCATGCTTCACGCATTCAAAACAGTTTCTCTGCTCAAACAGACTGCCGCAAAGATTTGCCCCAAAGTTGACCCCATTGCCTCCAGTTTGCACTCCAGCAACAACAAAACTCATATTTGGCCTCTGACCTTCTTGGCAGCACGTCATTTGTTTCCATGTGTTGAAGCAAAGGATGATGGGCGATGATTAAAGAGCAATGGGTCTGCTGGCCTGAGACACTAATGAGGATGAAATGAGAAGGTCAGTGATCATCCTTACTTGGTAAACTAGGACATGGAGCTAATCTGTTGTTAATTGTCCTTTACATTTGTTTTAAGGACAGTGTCAGGGATAGGTGGCAGTCATATGTCTCCCTTCTTTATAATCTATGTAATTAGCATGAGAAATAGAGATAGATTTGTCTGGAGAAGCTTGAAATGTGCTTTGCAAGTGGATTTTATTTTATTTTGTTTTATTTTATTTTATTTTATTGTTTGTTTTATTTTGTTTTATTTTAGTTTTCCTTTTGCAGTTTATACAAATCAAGCTAGAAGTGACTGACTGGCAAGTGTGGAGATAGAAATTTGTTCTTGCTGTTCCTTTCATCCAGATGACAGTCTATAAGATGTACAGTATACAGTTTCTTTTCCTCTTGTTCCCACTGATAGATTTCTTCTTAAATTTTCTGAGGACACTGGTAGGCTGCTTGGATTTCTGTGTGTCTTCTCTTCTTCACCTCTACCATGAGCAAGCTGGCCCAGTACTGGTTATCTCAAAGGTATCTAGGTTTGAAGCAAGAGCCTCTGGTCTTCCTGCACAAAGTGTCCTTTAACTTATCTGCCCCACTGGCCTCAGCTGAAGCCTTAAACTGAGAACGTAGATGAGAATACCCTGCTCCCTTGAACCCACCAACACTAAGGCACAAGTCTCTTGTAAAATCTCAGCAGCTACAAGTTAACAGGGATTACCTAATTAAATAATGTATTGCTGATTTCAAAACAAATACGTCTTCAAGCTGCTGGTATTTTCCACAAAACTGGCACCGTAAGATGTTGGATACAAACATTTTTCTATTACAAATCCATTTGGCACATTCCACTGAAAAAGGGAAGATAGTGGTTCCTGTCTCCCGTTTTGCTACTTCTTTCAGAGAAAGATAAGAAAAGACTTAAAATACATTTCATGTTTTACATTTCTTGATGCTCAGTACACAATTCCTCCTTTGCTTCATCAGCTGCTAACTGCTCGATACACAACAGACCTGTGTGTTATAACTTGTTTTGTCAGCTCTGCTGAGAGAACATGCATTACCACTTTTACTGTGGTGTAGTTTTGGTAGAATTCCTAATTTTTATTTTTTTAGCCACAAACTCCCCTTGCACGACTAATGGTTGTGTTCAGCCTCTCAGAGGGAAACAAATCTGCTAGCCAAATGGCAATCAGCTGGTGAGCTAAGCCTGAGAGCTTTAAAGTATTTGTCTAGTGAAGAGTTTACTGCAGTGCTAATCATAACACACTCATTAATTACTCATTTGGATTAAGCAGAAGGGTCAGAGGAGCCATCTTGACAATCCATGCCTATCAGTGCCCTTTTCCTGCCAATTAGGACAGAGAGAATTTCAATGGCTGCAGCCTCTGCTTTTACACCTCCAGCACCACCTGCCTTTGCCCATTATCCTGCATAGCACATTAGCCACGACCGACAGCCAGCACATGGGCTTCAGTCGCAGCACAACACCTTGTCACATATGAGCAAGACATGGATTGCAAGCTAGAAAAGAATCTGCTCTAGGAAACAGGGAAATGCTCGTGTCCACCTCCATCTCTGGGACTTCTGAAAGGGAGTCTTGAAGTGGATCTGGCTTTTAGTCAGCCTTTGGTTCAATGAGAATGGCCATTGTAATGATGTGATTTGTGGTCGTCAAGGCTAAACAAAAGCAGAATCCAAGATGAAAGGAGATGAACAGCTGTTCTGCTGCTATAGCACACATGGGACAGGAAGGGTAAGAACGCTGCTGGGTGAAATGAGGGATTTTGTGTTAGCCCTGTAGGTGTGTGAGTTACAAAGTGAAGAGTATACCTATCCTTGCCCTTTCCAGATGAAAAAATCCATGATTATAGGTGATGACACATTTCTGTCTTGGAATCTATCACAAAAGTTTGTGTTCCGGCACCTCTTACAGCCAATTACCAGGAATCTCAGCTCTCAGCTCTGTCTGGCATTTCCAGAGTCACTCTACTGTTTGCAGCAGAACTATTCTGGATTAGTGCCAGTGCAACTATTCTTTTTTTCTCATAAATGCTTCCTTATGACCAAAATTTTAAGATCTATTTATAGTCTGGATGAGCTAACATTATTAGGAGAAAATAACTGCAATTTCAGGGATTCCTGATCCATCCCATCTGCACACCTACATGATATAATATGTTCTTCAGCAAAATCTGGTTTCTCATTGAAATAATGCATTCTCAAGTGATCACAATATTTCTTTAATGTAGACAAGATTGATTAAACACCTCTTCATGCTGTCATGCTTTCCCCTCTTATTTTCCAAACCTTGAACTCGCAGGGATTTTAGTTTTTTAAAAGCCCACCTCATTCTTTTTTGTTGTGCTTTAACAGCTCAGTCACCTGAAATATCCTAACAAATTAATCCCAGGGTTAAACACTAGGACAACTGGCCTGAAGGCATATCTTGTAAGGAATTCCTTGGCTTCAGAGGTTTTGTCACTTGATTTCTTCTCCTTGCCTCACCAAAGGGCAAGAGTTTTAAAATAAATTTTCCCCTCAGAAGTGAAGATAAGTGTGATAAAACCACAGCATAAATACAGAAGTGAGTGAAATCCCTTTGGGAAGAGCTCCAAGACTGTTGGATTACCTTATTTTTCATGAGGACTAGTGAAGTTTAGGAAATGCACATAGATGACCGACTGAGTAACTGTTTTACCACTTTTAGGTAAAACTTTGATTCTGAGTTTCAAGGACCTCCTTCTTGGACACAAATAAACCCACAGTTAAAAAGCTGCAAAGTCAGATCACTTTGTTTTATAAGCAAATATACTACCAGAAAGTGCTTGCAGTATTGACTAGACATTTCTTAAATATACATATACAGTTTCTTGAGGTGTTTGCAGCAGAGATGTCAGTGCCTCTTCCTTCAATGAAAAGACTGTAAAAATACTTACAGAACTTAGCTAAAATTTGAATAATTGTGATTAAACTAAAGAGTAAAGATTTTGAAAAGCCACCAATTCAAGAACTGCAACCAGTAAATAAATATATTTTGCAAAATAATAACTTGCATGTGAATTTTCAACATTAAAAGAGGTAGATTTTTCTAGTAAATCCGAGAACCTTTTTCTCATATTTACATCTGCTCTACTTGCTTTGTCCATTCAAAGCAGTGCTTCCACGTTAGCATGAACAGCATCTACAAGTTGCACAGAGAAGGTATTGACTACTTTTAGTAACTTCTGGTAAAGGTAGTTCATAAGAATATTTCCTTCTTCATTAACTCTTCCACTGGCTAATCAACAGAATATCATGTTTAAAATGAAGCTGTGTCTGTTCTATGCCATACATCTCAGAGGAAATTATGGTTTAAATTCTCTAACCAAAAGTAAAGACATGTATGAAGCATATTAAGCAATTAATCTACTTGGCTTTTTAGACATAAAGCAACTCTATCCTTAAAAATCACACTGCAAAATATTACTTTTGCGCCTGTTTGACAAAAGCAGAGTCACAAATTGTTACACCTTTTTAGCAGGAAACTGAAAGACAAATGTCATTTGCATATCTCTGAAGGTTAGACTAATACTGTTTCCTTAAATTCAGAAGGTGGTTGCTAAATATTGCTACAAATCAGCCTAACCCTTTTTGCAAGACATTAACAATTAGTCCACTTAGTAAAAGCTGCAATTCCCTGGGAATTTTACTGACTGCATGCCATGATAGGCTTGGTATGCTGGTAAAGGCAACTTAATCAAGTATGAAGTTAGATTAAGTTGTGATCTCCCCTGGATCTTCAAGAAAATTCCTTTGAGATATGAGGACATATATTTGTTTGCTGTGGTTTGTGATGCAGATGTATTCTTGTTGCTAGAAAGGAGTAGTGACTTGCGCATCCAAAGGGTGAAGTAGGACTTCTAGGTCCCACATTCTCAGACCCTGCCAACCCAGTAGACATCTGGATTCACAAGGTACTTAGAGAGCTCTTCACCTCAATGACAACCTGAGCATCTCAGAACCTGGCTCACACTTTAAGGCCAACCAGTCCCTTGACAGTGCACAAAAAGTGGTCCCAGATGTAAGCCCTTCCTGACAAGAAAACACTTGACTGTGACTTTCCTCTTACAGGAGGATATTTATTCTTTTTGCTCCACCACAAAGTATTTAACCTTCAAAAATTGAAAGAGGTGAACTTTTAAGTTTCTCAGGATATTATGGGGCTCAAATCTGTCTCTTACCTGGATTAAGTAGGCCTATTCTAGGTAAGAGGGTCTGACCACCACAGAGGTGATTGGTCTTATGTCAGAGTATTTAACTGACACTTTAATGAAAGCATAGACAGAGAAATGCATAAATAGGGAAATACTTACAAAAATATTCCTCTGTCCACTGCTCATCTGAGACTTAGTGAACAGTTATGTTTTTAAATAGAACAATGTAAATAATATTGTATTTAATTTCAAGTTTTTGAAAAGATCAGTTGCACATTCATCTATCATTACCATTCTTTAAAAGAATGAGCCTGCTCTATGCAAGCAGAAGAATTAGATGACCACCTTTAATTAAAGGTTTAGTACTGGTGACAACAGGACAGAAAAAAGGACTTCCACACATATTAAGTCTCTGTTAGTTAGGAAGGACTATGTAAGATATACATTCTTCTGCAGCATTCCATACAGGCTTGCTCCAGGCAATGTATGGATTTTTAAAAACTTTGTTTGACACATTTCCTCAGATACATACTCATATTTATTCTGATATATTGCATAGGTAACCTAAGCATCAAGAAACCTATAGTGAAAATAAATATAACTTGAATAATTTCATAGATAATAATTAATTACCAGGACTAAATAAGTAATTAAGAATAACAGATTCACCTGCTTAATAGCATTTAGCAAACTAAAATTACCTCACCAGTATCATTGTCACGTGTGTAATTGGTGTTTTGGATTCTCTCTTGGTTGTCTTTGTGTGAAACAGCTGCTTAGAGACATGATGCCATGACTTGCATTATGAGAGAAAACAGAAGAGCTCTCCCACACCAGTACTGACAGTGTTCAGTAACACAGGTTTCCACAAGTCTTGAGTTATGGGCTATGAAGAAATTCATCTAAGGAAGAACAAGGGCAGTACCAACAGCCAAATTCTTCTGTATTCTTTAAGTCTCTGCACACTGGTACACTCTCACCAGTCTAACTGGTGTGACACCCCAGTCTGAGTTCCCTACTTTTGGCACTGCCACACTCTGACTCCTTGTGTGCCTGTGAGAACCTCATTTTGTGAGAGCAGATTCTAGACTTATTGCCACAGACCATACTTGTGCCAACAGCAGCTGTTAAATTTGACCCATTATAACTAGATTGACCTCACGTGAATACCTCATTCAAGTAACTCAAGAAAAGCTATTCAACTCTTTAAAGGCCAGAAGTTTAATCCCCTTAAGTTGCTCTGGATAAATGTACACAATCAAAAAAGTTTACATATCTGACCTAGAACAGATGGTGTATATCAATATTATACAGACTTTCTAGACACTTCATATTTTTTTACATTGATGTGCACATGCATTTTTACATTTTTAGATGTTAGATGCTCTACCAAGTGCCATGAATACTAGTGTATATTTGAGGGAGAAAGAGACAAGTGTCTGTTTTAACTTCTTTGTCTAAACATTAAGCTTCCATTGTGGCCATTTGGCAAGTCCTTTCAGCTTAATAAGACTGCTGGCTTTCAGTGTCAATAACTCAATAACAGACAGGAGTGCAAGCTAAATATATATCATCTGTTTTTACAGACAGGGCAGGGGCATCAATGCATTTTCAAGTGCTTGTCTTTAGAGCACTTAACCACACAATTCCAAAACCATCACCAAAGTCTCTCTAGGACACTTTATATCCTCTGAAGGCTTCAGAAATGCTTTGATTCAATCCTTAAAAGCTGAAATTAGTTGCTTTAAAAGTGTGCTTAAAAATTGCAGATTCCAGTCTTTTAGGAAGATGTGGAAGTGCAAAACTGGTGATCATGTTTTTTGCTAAGTTTTTTAAAGGCAAATTAGTGCAGAGTGCTTTTATTTTCCTGTGGCAGCTGTCCCATGCATACAGGTGCTGAGAGATATACAGAGAGGAGCGTGAGTGAACTCTAGAACAAGCTATTTTCTGAACTGCATTCAAAAATAACATTGATGGCAAGCTTAAATATTATGAAATAGAGTTATAAAAGCAATTTCATTATCTAAAACTTTATGTCTCCAACTTAGTGTTCAAAGAGTATGATCTCTGCTTCTTGTCCCCTTTCTTTGCTGCATGTTGGGACTGGCTGTACACTGCTCCCTTATTTTGTCCAGCTTTCTTTGCAGAGAGGTGGTGAAAGCAGCACATCCTCCTTCCATCCCTGCACGGAGTCTGGTGGGCCATTAATCAGGTCAGCCAATCAGGGTGCAGGGATTAGCATAATGTACAGACACACTTAATCAGGTCTACTATACAGTTAATCATGTGTATGCTAATAGTTATGGAGGATTAAACATTTAGGACACTGGCTTTCTGTTCCGATTGGCTGTGTTTCCTACCTGCTAACTTTCCCTCTCTTATTTTGTTTGGGGCTTTTTTTTTACCTGCTTATTCTTCCCACCCAAAGATGTGACTGCCAAAAGTGTTTCTGTAAGGCTGCCAGGATAATAAAAGATGCATTTAAATAATGGGGGAGGGAGGGGACAGATTCAAATGTTGGATTCACAAACTGATTTCAGACCAAAAAAAAAATTATTTTTATGGAAAAAGTGTATACAATTTTTCTTCCTCAGAAAGTATTCTGGACCTCAAGAGCTATTACAGTTTAATGATCCAAACTATGTTAATTTCCAGGACAGATTTTGAATTTGTGAACTAGCTTTTAAAAACAAAGAATCCGAGTGTATTCACTTTTGGTAATCAAAAGCAGAAGACAGCAATAAGATTATTTGGCTTTTCACAAGAAATTGAGAGAGAGAGAACTAGTAGCAGCCAAAAGTAATCCCTCCAGCCACTCTGTAATTGAGTGTTTGCATATAGTCGGGGTTATCTATGCAAGGGCTGAAGGATTCAGTGAGAAGGAAGGGTGGACTAGACTAGTGAGGAAAAGGAGTGGGGGAGAGGCTGAATGAGAGGCACAGAAAAAATGAGCCTGCCAGTGGTTAATTGAGCATATAGATTCCTAATGTGTCAGGCACTACCCTCTCAGATGAAGGATGAGACTTTTTAGGACGCATCTTCCTTTGTTACCATTTTAAGACTAATGAAGCCTGCAATTCATAAACCTGATGCTGGGCACTTATCTGCTGCCAGGGCAATCAGTACAGCAGAAGCCTACAACTTTGTATGTACAGTTTTTAAATATATGCTTTATGGGCATATAGCATGGAAAACACAACCACATATTACTGAGATACCTGTCATGTAGCTAGATTTTAAAATCAGACATTTAATTGTTTTAGAGAACAGTTTAGAATTTTTTCTGGTTTTTTTTCTTTTCTTTTTTTTAGTGAACCAGGCCTGTTTACTTTTGTAGTCTCTACACAGCAAGGCTCCATTATACAAAAGTTATAGTTTTTTTCCCCTGCCTTCAGGTCACTTGTTAATGAGCTGAGCACTGGTAGAGGATGGAAGCGATTACAACGGGATATGGGCAGAGAGATTTCCTTTAGGTTTCCACAAAATAATGAAAGTGATCAAGAGAAAGAAATTATGTTTGTCACCAGTCCAACAGGGACACTTCCCTATGGAGGTTTATGAGAGCACCTTACTACAAGTTGGACAGAATTCAGGTGCCAGAGAAGTGCTGGGACCCACCTCAGCCCCTCCTTGTGTAGTCTCTGACCTCCTTAACCTCTGCAGAGCTTCCTTTATGAGCATTCCCAGCCAGATGGTCGAGTCATCAAACCTTTATGAGCACAAAGTCCTTTTACCACTTCACAGTTTCTTCCAGCCTAAAAGCAGGGAGGGTAGACATGTGAGGAAAATAAGCTAAAAGGTGTTAAAGATAAAAACAAGACATGGGGGTAGCTTCTTTCTGGATTAGTAACTTTGTGATGTCTATGGTTTTGGTATGGCCTGCCTGTGTTGACACTATCTATATGAGTATTTAGATTTTCCAGTACAAAATGCTTTCCTACGCTACTCTACAAGCATTTAGATTTATTGGTTTTGGTTTTGGTTTTAGTTCTGTTATTTTTTGTTTTTGTTTGAGGGTTTTTTTTAACCCCTTCTGTTTTTAATGACGGGACATTTTTAATCCATTCATTTTTGGTGGATTAAAACTGTAAAAGATCACTGCTCTATTTTTGGAGGGCTGATCTGTAGCACCAAAGAATGTTATCTACCTTCACTGGCAATAGGTGACTTAAATTACATGAGGCCTGAGCCCAGCAAAGTGATCTTGTTAACTTTATGAGAACTAAACTCTGGTTTCTACCTGCATCCCTGTGTAACAACCTCACTTATGAGGAAGTCAATTTCTAACCACTCCTCCAGGAGGAAAGTTAACTCAGTCACGGATTCCTGGATTTAAGGGTTACACTTTTCCAATTAGAGAACACACACATACACACACACAGAGAGAACAGCAAAACATGTAAAACTGCAACATTGCCTAGACACGCTATAACTAACTTTTGATGTACAGCACTAATTTTAGAATAATTTAAATCAATTCTTATCTCTAGCAAGTAAAGTAAAAAATAGGAGACCCATGAATCTGGGTGAGGTCAGACTCCTTTGCAGGTTCAGGTTGATTGGTTTGTAACAAAACAACTGAGATCTGCTAGTTTTTAATGAGCTTTTCTCTGAAGAGGCGAGCTTGTATTTTCACTGGGAATTGCTCTTGAGGGTATGTTTCACATGTCTTTTCTCAGACATTCCCTCTAGACCTTGCTGGTTTCCCACATTAAAAATCATCGGGTAGGTTGGTGGTTATTCACCAAGGTACAATATATTATATAAGATCCTACACCTGACCTGTGTTAGTGAGAGAAGGGCAACAACCCTTGGATGGTTCTCATATTCTGTTCAATTGATTTCCCTTGCAAGAGGATGCAGAATAATAAAGAATTCTAGCAAAGTACCTACCCCCTACTTGTGCAAAGGGATTTTGACGCAAGGACCAGTGAAAGTAGTATGTACTCTGGATATTTACTTTGACACTTTTCTGTAAGAATAGTAGATATCTAAGTGATGCCGAATGCTCTTTAAAAAACAAAACAAAAAAAACCCCTTCACCATAACCACCAATGTTGTGTACCTTGTAGAAGTGTTGTTTCCAGAAACTAATACCAGCTGCACAGTTTTAGTACACCTGCTTTTACGCCGCTTTTTTAGATTTGAGAATATGTAGTGCTGTGTGTTTAAATATCTTTTGAGCTGCATTAGTAAGAAATGAAGGGTTTGTTTTTTGGCCTTCCTGTGATATCACCAGTAAATAAATCTACCCTAGGAAAATTCAGTGTCACATTGTCAAGTTTAGTCCCCTTACCTTCTTGAAGATTGCTTTATGGGGTTTTTATATGAGCATCAGTTTTGAATATGAAATGTGATTAATAAATAAGAAATACGTATTTTCAACAAGGTTGCCAAGAAGAAGCACAAATCTAACAGAAATATTATTAATCTTTAAAGTATAAACATCTCATTAGGGAGTGATTCTGCAGTGCTTGCCAAACTCTAGGCTGGGGCCTTGAAGAATAACCTAAGAAAATGAAACATGATATAATTCCAGTAAATTACTTGAAAAGTATAAATTTTGTGTTGAAAGAGTATTTTCATACAGCTTTTTCACAGTCATCTAGATTAAGTTGATTTGTTTGGAAGTTGTATAAATATCTCTAGAATATCAACATGTCCACACTTACAATTTAGATAGTTGGCATTGTATATGCCTACTTTTATCTTTACCTGAGAAATCATCCTCACTTGTCTCCCACCCCCACTACATCTTTCTTTCCTTTTTTTTTTTAAAGGAGGAAATAACTCTCCAGACACACATAATGCATTTTTTTCAAAAACATTAAGCATGGTCCTGACAGAATCTAAGAAATTCAGAATTAAGTCTAAAACTCTGTCCTTAACTCACCCCGCTGTGCTTAGGTATTATAGCACATATGGTATGAACCCCCCACTGCTCTGAGGCCCTCTGATTAAGTGCTGCAATACTGTACCTAGACACAATGTGGTGACTTAAGGAGAGAATTTCAGCTTTAACCTGAATGTCCTGGTTCATGTGAGACTGTTAATGTTATTAGAACATAAAGTGGGTGGTTTAATACCTTATATATGGTGCTTAAAGTGAGCAGCAGCTGCCAGGAACTGAGTTCTGCACCAGCTTTTGCTAGGGGGAGGGGAAATCAGTTGTTTTCCTTGCAGCAAAAATAGAGCATGAGACTGCTTTGTAAATTAAAATAAATTTTATTCATTGTGGATGAGCTACAGGAAAGTAGTGCAATCAGCAAAACAGACACAATTTGAGAGGATAAAGCTGGATTTTTTGATAGTCTGAGCAAACAGCATTTTGCTATATTAAGAAAAGACAGCTCATTCTTTGGTCATGTGTCTTCTCATATAATTCTGCCTGTTTGGTAACATCTTTAGAGATATCCTTTTTTTTCCTTGGTTTTTGTATTTGGTAAAATCTTGGGATCCAGACCTAAGACATGTTATAGATGCTGCATGTGAGTGTAACAGCAGTTTGAACAAATAGGCTGATGGAAAGAAAAAAAAAAAGCAGCAAGTAAAACCATAAGGATGTAGCCACCAAGGTTTTGATAGTTTTTAAGTCTGCAATGTTTATTTGTGCAAACCAAGACCTTGTTTCACAAGCAGGTTAATTTTGCTGACTGTTCTCAAAAGAAGATGCTGCTCAATGCTAGATTGTTAATTACCAAATTCCACTAACTGAAGATCTGTAGAAACAGTTGCAAGTGTTTTCCACAGCAAGAAAGCAAACAGCAGAGCCTACTCCTTACTTGGTAAATAAGATTCAAAAGTGAATGATTTGAGTAAATAGAAATTCAAACATGGTTTGATCAGTATTAGGCTGTCAAAGGCATGCAGCTATCCTAAACAGTTTTGGCTCCTCATCAGGCAAGCTAAGGTAAATGTAAGCCATATCCCAAAAGCACAAGGAAAAGGTTTGATAGAGCTCTTTTGTTCCTTAGTTTGTCTATACATGTTTCCTACATCTGGTAGGCTCTAGAGAATAGCATCCTGGCAGCCAGTTGTGTTGCCTTATGAGACCAAGGGACACCATCGTAAAGCAAGTGGGTCTTGAAGCATTTCAGTATGTGGTGACCATGTCCTGAAGTCCTTGTTTAGAATTTATCAGGGTGTAGGGGGAGTGTGTGTGTGTCTCCACCTGTGACTTTTTTTCCTTGTGTCATTTCCCTCAAGTGTCCACTGATGCTTCATTTGCAAACAAAGCCTCTGTTGATGAGTGGTTGTTTGCTGGATGGAATAGAGGAAATGTAGAAATTCAAGCTATTTTCCTTTCATTCTTTCACTACTTCCATGAGTATCTGGAGATAACTTCAAGCTACAGATAATCTTCAGACTCTCACTCCCTTAGCAGAAAGTTTCCCCTTCTAGTGCCTTGACTTGCCTCTTCCCATATTTCCTGGATGCACACTTCCTGCTGAGGTTTTTCTGGCAAGTACAGCAATCGTTATAGGAATCTTCACTCACACTGCTGAAGGACTCTGAATTTAATTGGGAATGTGGAAGGTCTTCAATGTGTGAGAAAGCAATCTTTGTTGCAAAAAACTTGAGGAGCCTAAGTAACTGACAGGGGAAAAAAAAGTGTATTTCTGTCCTTATGCAAAAAGTGGTTAAAAGGATATTTCTAATGATGTTAGAGATTTGTGAGTCTCAGAAACATGTGCTAACACTGATGTGGACACTGAAAGTGGCTGAGAGAGCAAATAGCATAAGGTTGGTTGAGTTTTGCAGATAATGTTTAGACATGGACACTAAATAATATCTTCTTTATTTGTCTTTGGGAAATACTTGCAGAAAGCAAGAAGTTAAAGAGGGCTGGGGTGGGGGATGGGGCCTGGAAGGTTTGAGTGGCACCTCTGAGGCTGTAAGAGATTTCTGGCTCACCAATTTACTACGGCATGACCAGGATCCTTCGCACTGAGATAAATTTCATGTTAGGAAGACTAACGGAAATGAAGATCTATGAAATTATTAGTTTTGCTGTGAGCCTATCAATCATGTGTGCCAAGCTTCTGGCCGAGGCCAGGCGTGACCTCTGTCTGGGAGTGTCGCTGGCAGGGTTGCCGCGGTCTGCGGGCAGCAGCCGTCCCCTGCTGTCAGCATTATCCCCATCCTGGCAAGGCTGAGAGGTGGGCCCACATTCCTTGTCACCGGGACTCTTATAATTATGACAAATGACTAAATGTGTTATTTTCAGCAAAGCAACAGCGGTCAAAGGGGGTACTTAGGGTTTGTAAGAGGTGATGGCTGGCGTGGCTTTGAAGGCTTTTCCTTTTCTTGACTCGGCGCAGACTGAATCATACATGGCCACCCCACTGGTAGCTGAGCAGCGTGTGAAACCCATTTCACACGTCTGCTTGGCCTTACAGCTGCGATGCCCCCTTTTCATCCCTGACAAAACCAAAGCTGGTGGCTCTGCCACCTCTTCAAAACAGGCACACAGTTTGGTGGGGGAAACTTTGCTGGCTTTGTTTTAATCAGGATGAATGGGAAATCCCAAACACTGAACTGTATTTTGCTGGAGTCTGGGAGGTGGGGGGCAGAGTGAACAAAGAGTGAACAAAGCCCAATAGGAAGTGTAGCTCCAATGATATTTTTGACACCAGAGCAAGTGTCTCCATCCATAAAGACAATGGAAATAGGAGTAGTAAATTGTACATAGATAAGAATACACACTTTTCTGCAAAGTCATTTGAAAAACAAATCCTGAACCCCAGCAACAGGTTTAGTGCCTGAATCTTGTAAATAGTCCACAAACCTCCCTTGCTTCACTAAATATCTCAAGACTAGACATTCCAGAGACAACTTAAAAATATAGAGGTCATTGATTTGAAGCTGAGGGTGAGAAAAATATTGCTAAATTGTATGAAAGTGTGAGTTAATGGTATTCACACATAGTTAATTGGGGGGGAGGAAAGACTGTAAATGCATGGCTTGAAGCATGAAAAATAAGGATTTAACCAGCTCTTAGATTTATTTTGATGCTTCCCTTTCTATAAATTGGCTCAACTGTATTGTTATGTATATTAACAGATAAGAACCATGTTTTATTTCCTTAGCTAAAATAACATACATACAAATCCTGAAGTAATGACAATTTACAGAATCTGATCTTAAAACACTTAATGCTTCTTTAAACTTCCAGAAACCTACTTTCTACTGACTTTAAAATTTTTTTAAACTTTGCTCAGGACCCCACTGTATTTTGTCCTTTCAAAAATAGCATTTGGCAACAGAAATATCATAAATGAACCCACCCTCTCACAATTTGGTTTTTTTTGGTCACTAGAGGTTGTGCAGTTAGGATTGCATGATTTGGACAACAGTAAGTATTTAGGTACTTTTCAGCTTTCAGCAGAGTGATGAAAATCAGCCTGGTAGACAGTCCTGGTTCCCTGATTCTCCCAGCAACAGAGACTAGACAACATCACGACATATCATGCAGCACAGGAAATGCCCAGCAAGGCAATCCAGTCCTTGTACATGCCCTGTCTTATCGTGCTTTTGATCATCTCTTTTCCATGGCTTCCTGGCTCACCTGAAGAAGAGCAGCTGGGCTCTTGGCATGCTCAGTGCCTTGCACAGCAGTGGCACAGGTACAGCTCTAACGCGCATTGCACAGATGTTGGATTCCTAATTCTCCAGTCTGTCAGCAGCAGAGAAGCTGCTGAGGACCCATGGCAGAAGTGACAGGAAAAGAGGGCTGTTTATCCTTTTTCCTACCCCCTGCCTTTGCCTCTTTCTATTTGGTTATGTGCCCATTTGCAAAGCTGGGCACCCCAGGCAGAGGGCTTGGATTACAAACAGCTTGACAGTGACACTAATTTCATATGCCTGCCACCTCATCCTGTGCCTGGAAGGTCACCTGTTACCTCTAGCAGTTATGATGGAATATTTATCTGTCAGCTTATTCAACTTGTAAGGCATCACTTGATAATGAGTCCAGTCTGGCTCAGCCATCTTATTCCAAAAGGTAAAATAGAGCCCAGCCAAAAAATATTGGTTTTACTTGTTGGTGCCAGATTTCAAATAACTTCAGTGAAAATACAGACACAGGTTAATAGTTTACTGATAAATTCAGTGTTCTGCCTGTGGACTGTACAAACAGTGCCTGTACATTGACAGTAAAGAAAAATCTAGGCCCAAACTCCAAGACCTTTAAAAAAAACCCAAAACAAACAGACAAATTTATTTCTGTGTTGATTCTCATGACAATGAAGGAAGCTGGGGTGGTAGCTCTCTGGTTTTGTGGCAATGTGGTTTTCCATTTCCACATTACTATTGCTAATTTTTATTTAGTGGGGTATTTGGTTAACTCTGGATTTTCTGATAATGACATTTTAAATGCAAACACTTGGATAATATTTTTCTTTCCTTCTGTTTTCCTTAAGAAAGCCCAAAGATGTAATACTCACACAGAATATAATTATAATATGATATATTAATATAATTACTTCATTTCAGAAGAATTTTTTTGTTTCTAAAATTCCTCCTAAATTTTGTGTTTGAATCTTGCCCTTCTATTTATGTTTTACTTCTTCCTAGATTGTGGTTTTCCATTCTACATTCATTGTATGCTTACAGTGTTCAGAGAATCCACCATATTTTCATTTTTAAAATCTGTGAATTCAAATGCTGGTTTTGATTTTTAATTAAAAAAAAAAAAAAAAAAAGGAAAGAAAGAACATCTTTAAAGCAGCTCTTTAACCTCCAGAAAGTCCTGGAAATATTCCCTCTGACTGCTCCAAAGCCCAGTCTTCAGTTTCAGCATGCTCATACTAAATAGGAAACCTATTAAGTAAATGACAGATAGTTTTGGAGGGCTTTTCTTTTGCCAGAGTTTACAGCTGTAGCAAACAGTTTGATGCAGCTCTAATTTCTAATTATGACATACTGGGAGTGGAGGAGGTTGTCAGTTTTGCTTGTTCCTTGGTGAGAGACAGAATGATTTCATACTTCGTTCTGTTCCAACCAATCCATCCTCAACTATTGTGAAGCTAAGAATAATCACTGCATATTACTTGATAAACAGATGTGACATTTCAGAATTTCTAATAATTTGTCATCACCATGGCCAATCAACAACCCGTGAAAATAAATACTAGCCGAGTTCAAGATACACCAATGGTTTTTATTTGAAGGACTGAAGTCAATGAGCTTTATTATAATCTGTTTATGTGATGGCACATTGTTTAGGACAAATATCACTTTTTCTGTGTTCATCTTCTAGCAAACCAGTATATTATAAAGAAAAGATGGGGCAGGGGTTTGGATGTGCTATATGATTTAAATGGAAACTGAAATTGCTGAAGTGTTTTTGAGCCACTTCTTAATTTGGAAGCAGTGATCCTAATGTTTAAAAAGGAATGCTGAAGTAACAACAGTTTTGTTTGCTAACGCAAACAGATGTGAGGATAAACTATTGAAAGTAACAAGTGTATTTAATTCCCTTCAAACATGGAGGGCTAAAGGCTGAAACTATATAAAGGGGACTTCTGAAGTGCACCAGCTGCCCAGGCCTTTTAAGTAGTCTGTACCAGCATCTTCCCCCATTTGTCCCGCTGATTATTGCTTGATTGATGAGCTGGTGTGTGCAAAGTGACCACCTGAAAGTCCTGCAGGCTTTAAGAGATTGGTCAGTGTGTATTTGACCCTTAGAGGCCATGGATCAAATATCAGGGTTATATGCATTTCAATAACTTTGTTTTGATACTTGAAGGGGAAAAAAATTATTCACACTAGGGGGAACGAAGGAGATTAAATATTTATGCTTGAGAGCATCTCTGAAAGGATCTCAAGTGACTGCTGTCACCAGCCTCTTGGTCAACTTTTCTTAGCTTGAGCCCCTTCGTCTTTTCATCTCAGAAGGGTAAAATATATATTATTGTGAAGAAGAATAGCAGAAAAGCTTTTGTAGCAGACTGTGAAGGGATTTTCCGTGAGTGGCCCCTTTTGATGGAGGAATGGGGGTTCCTGAGAAATGGCTATTCCACACTGTAACCTGACTCAACAGGACCCCAAGGTGCCAAATAATTATTCAGAACAGGGCAAAAGTTTCATTTTCTGCAACTTCTCACACAACAGATTAAATAAAAGAAGCCTCTTGGTTCCCTCAAGACTGGGAAAAAAAAAAACTATGGGATGAAATTGGGACATGTTAAAACAGTTCTTATGTAATTGACACTTTTCTCCAAAACAAATCTTTCTCAAAAAATTTTTGTAATATAGAAAACAATACAATGGAAAATAAAAAGCTTCATATGTGAATATCACATTTTTTTGTTATATGAATAAAATCTCATCTGCAAATTTCAAAACACTGGTAAGTGTAATTCATATAATTTGAATTTGCTGAATGATTATCCACATAAATACACTTAGCTAGTATGCTCACAAATTGTGTGTATTCAAGAAAATCCCTAAATTTATGGAGATTTATTTTTCAAAGTTTAATAGTTGAAGATTATTTCAAATTCCAGTGAGTGAAAACATATATTTATACAAAAATACTTTTCAGTAGCAGCATATATCTCACTTTAATTTTGTAGAGGCTTTTCTTCTGAGTGATTGTATCTTAGGAGTGAGAGTAAAACAGATTGTTGTATAAGGCATCTAATCTACAGTTTCATATGCATTTCAATATGCTGTGCATAAATGCAAACCCAGTCCACTCTGTAAGGACTTTGAGCAGGTAGATGTTTAACTCTCACACATAGGCGGAATTGTGTGAGATAAGAAGCACAAATGTTGCATGTGTATGTCCCGCCTGCCAGTCATTCCCCTCCCTCACTCCACTACCACAAAAAAATCAAACCAGCCCCTCAGCAAGCCAGAATTATTCTTGGAAGAAAGCCTTGTGCTGGAAGAAAGCTAATGTCATTTGTTGCTCATGGAAATAAAGGTAATGATATGGCTGAATTTCATCCCTGTCTGTTTTGACTTCAGCACTCTATCTCTCTGTCTGGCTGGAGAGGGTTATCCATCTTTATTCAGCACATCACAGAAGTAACTTCTGTGCCAACAATTAACCTGATACTAATTTAGGGAACTGCTTGCAATTTGAGTTGATGGAAGATTCAAAAGCCCACTTGCATCACAGAAATTATGGATATTTTATGAATTAACCCTCCTTCTTGTTTAAAATCAGTGTGGAATTGCCTGGATTTTTTTTTCCAGGCCTTATGTCATTTTATGACACTTTTCTGAACTCTTTCAAATCGTCCAGCATAGTTTTGAAGTGTATTTAGCGATATATGCTGGTTATGGCCTGCCAAAATATAAGTAATATCCCTTCCCCACTTGTGATTAAAGCTTACCTGTTTCACCTCTACTTTGCTCAGTGTTTTACATTGAGAATTTGCATTTACCATGGGATTCCTGCAGCTGAACAGACAATATCTTTATTATGGCCAAAAATTGTCTAATATGATCTCCAGATATTTTTCAATATTTTGTTTTTTTCTTCTTCCAGATTTGCTCTTTATTTAAAAACCTGATAGGATTATCTTGCTCCCTAGTGTGCCAAAATTTAGTAAGTCTGTATTGCTAATTCTTGTGATTCTTTGGCCAATTCTTATAAAGCTTTTAGGTAAAAATTGTTTGCTTCTAGTTAGAACTATCTAGTTAGAACTATCTAGAAAAAGGAAAACTGAAATTATTTTATTATTTTATGGAATATTATGACATCATTACTTTTTTCCCTTAAAAAAAAAAAAAAACATACACATTTACAGTCCCATATCCTGCCCTTTCTGCACTCAGATTGCAAAAAACTTCCTATCTCTTTCTACAGTAGTGTATTCCACTGTTGCATCCTATGTAACACAGAAATGCTCTGCTGTTGTTACTGTATCACTTTCCTCATTTTTTCCTGCCTCTCTCCCCATTTCTACTATATTTTTAAATGTTACTTTTTTATCCTTTATTTGATGGCATAATTTTAAATGAAGCAGATTTCCTGCAAGATTACATCACTGTGCAGTTGGAATACCCCAGTGTAGAATAATCAATTTCCAGTTATATTGTCATAACATATCTATTTTCTCTTTTCTATTCTATTTTCCTCATAGCTTCTTTTTGTTTTGGCAATTCTTCTTTCTGCAGTACTGCACATACTTCTAGATTACAGTTACATCCATGTACACGGTTGGACAGTAACAGATTCTTTGCACAGCTCACTGCAGACTATATTTTTAGTGTATGCTTTCTTTGGCTTTTAGGAGTTTGTTTCCTCAGCTTCTTAGTTTATGATGTTTTTTAAGTAAGTTTTTTTGTAAATTTTAAGTAGGTTTTTTTGTAAGTTTTAAGTGGGTTTTTTTGTCAGTTTTAACTTACATTAAATCATTAACCTTCTCAACGCAATGTATCATAAATGGGAAAATCTTTCAATTACTGTCTTTGTGGCATGATCATTTTGGAGAATTCATCTTGAACTTAAAAGGAATGAGTATAGAATTAATTCTTGAGACTATTTAACATTTAAGTCTATTTCAAAAAAGGGCCAGTGTACTTGTACATATAAAAATTTAACACAAACCTCCAAGTCAAAGTATTACTCTTTGGAATACATAACAAATTCACATACAAGTGTCCCAAAACCTGCAATGTGGCAAGGCAGATAACTTCAGCTTCTATAAAATTCTGTAGTTACTGAGATGAATGGCAAGTTATTATGCTTGTCATGAAATCAAATATACCAGATTATGTTTGAATTAGGCCTTGTATTTGTGGACCTCTGAAGTTAAAAAAGTCATTTGTCCTTTAGGCAGTCATGGCCTAATGGCCCAAATCATACAATGATTTTTAAGCAAACCACTGACTCAGTACAGACCACCAGGATGTTCACATAGCTTTTCTCATTTCCACGGTCTGAGTGCAGTACATACCTGCAATGGCAATAAGTTTTGACTGTTGTAAAGCATCTGTGTTGTCACCAGTTCAACCATGAATTTTGTTAAGTTAGTTTTTGTCTCTAGAAGGAGTTGTGTCACTAGACCCCTTACCCTCATGAGGGGAGAAATAGATTAACATTGTCACTGTTCTAAGGACAGATTTTAACTTGACCTGTTCCAGTCAATGTATTTTGTCCTTAAAATGTACATGCAGGAAGCTATAGCTAGAGATATTTAAATGGTGGATATTTTATTAAATTGTTCAATTAAGTGATCAAATTCCATTCTTTCCACAAGACTTCTCACAGATATCCTCACTGGAGGATCAGCCTTTCCTTTTTCCTTCACTGGCATGCTTAGGGCTGTTACGTGGCATTTCTCCTGTGGCAAGGATTCCTCAAGCATTCTCTCTGTAATGAACCTCATAATTGCCTGTATGTTGTGTCAGCACAACTGTTGGCCCAGACCTTGCCCCACTAGTAATCTATGGAAGAGGAAATAATCTCTTTTTTGGGTAGGCACATTCCTTGAACTACTTTGCTGTGTGACAGAGCACTGTGGCCACTGGAGCCAGTAGGCAGAAACAAGGATCTGTTGTTGCTGGAGTCTACAGACTTCTTAAATATGATTATGCACTACTGCAATCAAGCAAGAAACCTCAGCCTCAGTAAATGTGGAGGCCCATGTAAAAGATGCTATATATGCTGCCTAAAATCACATTCTGAAATTTCATCTCTTTCTGAGAGGAATATAGAAGATATTTTAAGCACTAACTAAATGTACCACTCCCATTGAAATGCACCACTGCTACTGAAATGCATTAGCAACATTGCTCAGCAGTTTTTAGGAGCTGGAAGAGTGACAATTGAGACTAGAGAGAGAATTTCAACAGGTACAGTTTAGCCACCCAGGCTCAAGTTTGGAGATTAACACTCTAAGGCATGCTTCAAGGGTCTTGGAATCAAATGAATGAATACTCTTTAAACTTGGATTTCATCTGTAAAAGAGCAAACTTCTGCAAGTCTGTCATTCAGACCTGCTGGGAGGAAAGAGAAGGACATCATGGGTCATCATCTGCTACTTGCAGCAGCAAGGAGATCCTTGGCTGTTTAATAAAAGTACTGAGCCTAAACCTACTTAGCGAATGAAATGGTGGGGACATAGGCTGAGGCAGTGTAAAATACAGTTAATATTCTCCACATCACTTCTAAATTCTATGTAACTATTTAGAGAAAGGATGAATTAGACAATTCAATGAACCCTAGTGAATGAACTTGAGTAATGCCATGAAGGGTCTTTTAATTCTTCAGAAGCCAGTAGAAAGACTGAACTGGAGCAGGGTCGAGCAAAGTTGATGACTTCATTGTCCAAGAGGTTTCTTCAGTGCTATGAATGTGTATCATGCAAAGCAATATATGCCAGCAGAAGGTAGATTGCTGTTATCTGCAGACATTTGTGCCTGTGCATGAGGATCTTGGATATCTGATTTTTTAACACAAATTCAAGACAGCTTTGAATTGCCCTCAATATTCCCAGTATTCTGTGTGCTACAGACAAAAGGAAACTATCTGTCTCCAATTTTTTTTCAGGGGATAAATCTTGTCTTCTGTGATGTTGTGCAGAAATTCTCTGAAAAGAATGAGTGGGAGTATTTGTGTTTGGTTGGAGCAGGTTTTGTGTTGAGTTTGATGGGAGTGATAAATTTTATTTTACATACAATGGCATATTCATTGAGAAATGTGCTGACACCTTTGGAGATACAACATATGAGTATAGGCCAATATCCCTGTCAGGTATAGTGCTAGGACCCTTCTTACCACTCTCATTCCTCACATGGCTCAGGAATACAGAGGCATATATGCAAGCTGAGTCTGTCCATGGGATCTGTGTTTTGTTAGGTAGAATTGTGCTAGGAAAAATATAGATTTATAACTTTAGATAACCCAAATTACTTCAAGTGAATGATCTGGGCTCAAGTAGTGGCATTGGTTTTTGAGGCACTACTCTGAGTATGTATCATGCAAGAAAAGTAGTACTAATTAGGAGATTCTGTTCTCATTTGTAAGATTTCTGTAACTGAAGCTTGCTTGGCTTTTTTTGTACTAACCACGCTAAAAACATGTATTGAATTATATCTGCTGCATTGTGCATTGCAACGTGAGATATCAGATCTAGTTTGGGTATGATTATATTTTAATGGTATTTTTTTCTGCATTAGCTTATCCACTTGAGTTCTTTCTCCAGAGCTGGCACAAGCATCCCTGTCTACAACAACGTTGAATCATCCATATGAACCTAAATAGTCAGCCTCTGTCCTATGAGGCCCTAGTCCCAGCATGCCCTCCAAGTATGACAAAGTCCTACATTATTTGCTATGTCTGATTATAAGTCCAGATGTTTTCACCAAAAGAAATCATGTCTGATAAATTTTTGAGAGTGATAGGAACTACAGTGAAACAAAAAATAGCAACTGCTCATCATTTTTAAATCTGTCCCTTGCTTTTCAACCTCAGGCAACGAAAGCAGAAAAAACCTTATATTGTTCTAAATAAATCTTAATGTTTGTGGTTGATGTTCTTTAAGCTTAGATGGCAAATTATATATATTCTTCTGTGCTTTTTATCAAGTCTTCAGAACTGGGTGGCACATGCTATACACTTGTGTAAATGAACATTAAGGCTTCTTTTCTGTAATTGTAACCTCATACTTGTTTACAGCCACTAATTGCATTTATATGTCTGTGTTGCAATGATACATCATCATCACATACCTGAAACCACTATGCACCATGATCTGTTACCATTCTTGACTGGAAAATCTCCCTTAAACCCACTGGCTGGATTTATTTCACTTGCCTGAAATCTGCTGCTATATGTACAAACCTAAGTGTTTATAGGCTTTGTAAGAGTAGAACACTGAATGTGAAACTTATTTGTCTCATCATGTTTCAAACTAGAAAAATTTGACAAACCGGCTAAATTGAAGTTAAAGCTTCAGCACTGAAGTGAAAGCTTCAGCATTCCTGCATGATTCTTTTGTGAAAAGAGGCTTTTAAACAGTTTACAATGTAATCACGGCAATAACAGAAAAACCTTCTGGTTTAAAAAAGAGAACAAAAAGGAATAAAATGCTAAACACTTGAGCAGAAAGTAAGCTTCCCCTATGTGCAAAGTAAATTATTTAGTGATGTTCTCTTCACATTAAATGAGGCAGGAGATCACAAACTAAAAAACACTTAAATATGATTTTAAAATTAATTGTGCTTCACCCCCATAATAGTATTTAAATTGCATTTAAATTGGTTATGCATGCATTGGGTTTGTTGCATAGTAAACGCATTCTTGTTCAGAATCTAAGTGGAGTTAGGCTTCATTTGTGAGATACACTCAGTGCCATCATTGTGTTCAAAGTGGAGCTCATAGAAAAAAGTGCCACCAGAATCAGGAGTATATAGTATGGAAACTGCTATGAGAGAAATGTTAATCCTCTTCTGCCAAACAGTCTGTTTGTTTTTTGTTTGCTATGATGCATTATTGCTGTAGCTATTGAAAAAAAAGAATCACATTAGTGTAAACTTTGTTGAAGCAAAATCTTTGTTCCAGTCCATGATGGCACTGAGAGCACTGAAAAAATTCATGAAAATCCACAGTATTGAAGTAACACTGGCCATCATCACAGCGGGTCACTGGTGAAGAGGGAACTCCAGCTATCCACTGGCACAGCTATTGTTTTCTTCTGCAACAGAGGTACTCCAGATATTTGCCTCACTACTCTTTCACTAATGAAAGTCCTGATGCAGTGTCAGGGATGCAGAGTCTGTCAACAGCTTAAATACAGATTGTGGTGGATTTGAGTGGAGAGTGAAGGTTAAAGGATATACCAGTGTTGTATACTACCTCAGGTGCTGTAGTACCAAACTGATCAACTATCATTTCAACACTCAGTACAGGAGGAGGAAGTAGACACAGACTATTTGTCACTAGGTCTCTTAAGTCTGGTGTGCCTAATGCAATAGGCCCTGGACTTCTGCCTCTAGCAATAATAGCACACCATGTATCACATGTTCTGCATTTGAATGCTTAATATCAGACTCAAATTATTTTTTTCTGTAAAAGATGGTCTAAATAGTTGACCTACAGAGATCACAAATTTAAAACTAGCTCTGTAGCTTTGGGTATGCTTTTCTCTCTTGTCTACTCTACACAGAAAGAGTTGATTTTGTCTAACAAAATGATTTTGGGCCTGCAATAAATCTTCATTGATGATCTGCAATGAAAGACCATCATGTATTCAAACTTTTGTATTTCAAGCATTTGTGTTCCATTCTTTGTGTAAGCAAATGTTTAATCAAATTAAGTCTTCCTTTACACCAAGTCTTACTGTCATATGACCTTGGGGATGCCAAAAACACATACCATGTGCTGAAGGGTCTGTTTCTGGGCATACACAGCAGTTGACAGCTTTAATATGTGCGTATTTCTCTGTTTTATGAGACTGAGGAGGATGCACAAGATGCCTGGGCATTGTATCACAGGGATTAGTCTAGAAGACATTCTTCCTGGACTAGAAAAGAGAGAAAAGAGAACTTTTCCAACTCTCATTAAACTTTTTCTTCTCTCATTAAATAACTCTCACTGCACAGTGTACAAGAGAGGGAAATTCAGCTCCTTAACCTGCAATCCTTTCTGTTTCAGGTAAAGATACTAATATGTGAATTAAAGACTGGCTTATGTGCCCTCTTCAGGTGTTTCAAAACTGTAAAAGATCAGTGAATCAGTAAATTGTGATTGTGATTGTGATCAGTAAATGCCTACACCTTTTACCTTCTGTGCCTAAAGACTTTAGAAATTGTCTCTAAAACACCTGTTTTTCCTTGGATGTTCCAGGTAGCTTCAGGGAGGTTTTTATAATGACAACTGCCTGTGCAATATCAGGAGAGATGGCCAGGGCCTTGAAAAGGGACATAGGTACTCAAGTGGTATTTATGTCGCTTATGTGCAAAGTGCTTGAAAACTTTTTCTGAAGGTTGCCTACCCATTGCACCTTCTCAGCTCTGCCTCAGACCTGAACCCTTTTATATGTGGAAGGTGGGATTTCCCACATCCCTCTCTCTGTAGGGAGAGCACAAACTCATCAACCAAAAGGGACACCTGGAGTGAGGAAACCTGTTTGCTCCTATATTGCACATTTTCTTGTGATCCCTGCCTGTGATCTTTCCCTCCAGGGTCTTTGTGTGCAGGAAGTACCTCCAAGTGTTAATTATGATTTATTTGCCATGTTTTAGGTACTGTTTATATCATCCTGTGCTCTCAATGACCTTTCTGAGACCACTCAGTGGAGCACTTGGCTCCATGCATTTATGTAGAAGAAGGACAGTAACAATGATTGTTGCAAAGTTGGCTACATTCGCTGTTTTTTCTTGCAAAAATCAGTCTCAGTTAACTGAAATTGACTGTGAAGCCTATTTCTAGATTTTAAAAATTGTAATTTCAAAGTATTTTGTTCAAAGGGCTAACTAATGCAAATATATTAAATATATATCTATTTTCCAATATAAAGGACAAGAAATGTTTATCTGACTTATGTGACCTGTTTTCCCTTTCTTTTAAAAGATAAGCATTAAAATATAGTGATTAGTTTATGTAATGTAGAACACGTAATATTTGAAGCAAGGTGGCAATGGTTGGCACTGTCTTCAGTATGATTAAAAAGGGCTGAGAACATATGATCTTGATTTTTCAACAAATAAGTGACAATAATCTGGCTGTTAAATACCACTGAGTATATTTGTAACAAGAAACTAGTATTTTAGTTCTTTATCATACTCATGACGCTGATTTCCAATATTGATTGAGAAATCTGTTTTGATGGTCTGTTTCCTTCTTTACTTTTCAGAGAGAGAGAGTTATTTTTCAGAAAAGGAGCTCTGAATTTACTGAATTTTACAATGCAGTCACAAAACTTCTAGACTTGTCTTGATGTAGCTTGCTGAACTTTTGTAGGTCTTGCTTGGTGGTGCCCTGTATCCATCCCTAATTCCATTAGAGTGCTTACTTTATAAATGCATTCCTGAGTATTAAAAAAGTACAAGTCTGTACCTCACTCTTAGTCTTCAGTGAGACTACTAGCTTCTTCTTTTTATTTATATGTTATATTTATTGCTATTATGACTTTAATCAGTATAATGTATAGATTATGATTATCATTATCATAATATTTATTAATCTTATTCTTGAGTTTTATTACTGTTGTTGCTATTATTAGTATTCAGTTTATTCTGTCATAATATAGTGTAATAAATTCTCACAGCAGTTTATGTAGGGTGTTTACCTCTGAAAACACCCTACAGAAACTGCTGTGAAAAATTATTCCTTAGTAATAGCAGTAAGATTGACAGGAATTTTGCTGCCTTAATATAAGCACAGATAAACAATCAGTGTTTTCTCTACAGAAAAGGCTGCAGTCAAAATAGTAAGCATGATAACTGTATTAATTATTGGTTTAGCTATATGTTAGTACATCTGCTGTCGATCCAGATTTTAGTATTAGAATTCAGTCTTTAGCAGTCTACAGCAGCTTGAAAAAATGGTGGGTCTCACAAAGCCTCTGGAATTTTTACATCCCATTTCTTGCTTGTTTTCTATTTCTAGGATGTTGTGTAGAAATGATGGGATTCTTCAGCTTTGAGGTTTTGCCTTCAAATGTGTACAAATTACTTATGTGAAGGAATAGTACTTTTGAACAAAGATTACTCTCACATGGAAGACTTTTTAACCCATTGAGAAAGCCAGAATTTAAGAAACTCTTGTCTCCCAGTTCTCCATCTTCAGTCACTTGTTTCCCTTCTTGAAAAACAAGAGTTTAAAACTCTTTGCAGTAAGGATAATCAAACTGTTTATGAGATGCATTATGAACTTAAATTGCCTCTGGTTTCTTTGAGTGTACTTTGCATACTCCAGATCTTGGCTGTTGTAATAATTTCTCTTTTCCCTTTTTGATTAGGATCTAAGCTAACACCTTCCAGAAGAATAACTGTGGACTTTAGAAAGAATATATTTTCCTTATGCTAGTTCTGAATTTTTCTTCCACCCACCCCACAGTTTTCTTTAGGAAGTCTGCAGCAATTCAGATATAGATGGGGGGAAAAAAGGATACTGGTATATTTGAGCACATGTCCTTGGAAGGCCTTATGGCAGTTCAGTAATTCTAGGAAAAGTACCCTTATCTAAATCTAATATCTGTGGATCTAGACAAAAGGAACTTGAATTTGTACCCAAAAGGTAAGCTTTGGCTGCCATAAAGGCACTGTGTTTCCCATAACATTAGGGAAATTACAGAAAAAAAAAAAAAAAAAGTATACATGGGGGAAAAACAACAGTAAAAAACAAAATCCAAGGGAAAAAAAAAAAAAAGAAGAAAGTATGTGAAGATTAAAGACTAGTATGGTCCCATCTCTGTCTTCTCCTGGCAGCAGTTTTCCTGCTAGAATTTTGCCTAGTGCTATTGGTCATGGTACCTTGCAAAAGTCAAGCAGTAAGTGTTTCTTGTCAGCTTCCCTGGGCAATGGGGAATTGCAGCAGCACACTGGGGGAATCAGTTGTGGATTCAGGCAGACAGGCAGACATGCAGCCATTTCTGAAATCTAGTTCAGATATAGGGATAAAATACAGATCTTTGCTAAAGGTAAAGGCAGATTTGCTATCTCAATTCACAAACTCTTAAGTTTCACTTATACTGCACAGGTTGTAAGGGGTGGATCAAATGCCTAAGATATCCATCATGAATTTACCTCAATTAAAAAATAAAATTTCTCTTTTTTTTTCTTTTTTTTTCCAAAAGCAATTATGGAATACTTCCAGATAGAAACAAAAAGCAAGGAAACTGTAAAGGTTTGAATATGGGCTTTACCATCTCATGGGGTACCATGGCATACCATATCTAAGTTTTTCCTCAGGCAAAATTTCCATTTAAGTTGCTGGGAGCTTTGCCTAAGCAATCATTAAATATTTTCTGCAGAACTTGATTCTTAAGTTTATGTTTGTGCTGGTTTCCAATGAATGGCTCTTGCTGAGATACATCACTATCCAGCAATTTAATTAATTTTTTAAAAAGTGTAGATTCCACCAAATAAGCTGTGTTCAGGCAGTTTTGGGTTTTTTTTCCTATAGCTTTTGTTTGCCCTTAATAGGCAGGCTGTCTCTTGCATTGCTAAACAGCTCGGACTCTGGGACTAGTCTCATGGGAGAGCAGAGCAGAGTGTTGCAGCCCCTGACAGCAAAATTCCCAGCCTCTCCCTGTCCCCTCCCTTCCTCCCCTAGGTTAAGCAGCTGTAAAAAAGCTTAAACCATTTCAGTGAGGCAGATCTGCAGCAGGGCCACACTGTACCTGATGAATCTGTCAGTCTACTTGCACAGCTGTTTCTAAAGGCTGTCACTATATTGCTGGGCTTGAAGAGGAGTCTAGCTGGATTGTCTTTACACACTCTCTACCATAAAAAAAATAAAAAATAAATAAATAAATAAAAAAAAGAAAGCCTATAAAGGTCAGAGCAAGGACACTTCTGAAGCACTGAAGCAGGCTGCTCAGCTCACCCTAGGAAGTTACCTTATTACTTCTCTCTTTTTACCTTGTCATTTAAAAGCAGTGTGAACTTTATACCCTATCAGAGAAAATATCTCCAGTGAATATATCTGAAGTAGATGCACTGTCAGGTAACAGGTTGGGAAGGAATCCACAGCTTGACAAGATCCTTCCTGGAGCTGATGCTTAATCCACCCATATTTATTGCTGGGAACCACCATCTTTCCAACAGCTGCCCAGCCTTTGCCTTTGGGCAATATGAACCCACATTCAGGAACTATTTTTATTATTATTTATTATTCCTATACTGCCATAAGTGTGCGTGATGTTTTCCAGACTAATTAAGAAGACAATTCCCTGCTCCAAGCAATTTCAATCTCCTTTGAACAATAGTTTACTGCTATTGCCCTCCAAGCCAAGCTCTAGTTGTATAATTATAGATAGATGGAGAGATAGAAAATGCACAAACACATATGGAGACAGCACTACAAGAAACAGAGAGAACAAGATAATTGATTTGGTCGGACTGATTCCTTTCTGAGGAATATGCAGGTGTAAGTCTGGCTGTGAAAACTAAACCCTTACCTAACGGGAACATTTGGGCCAGCACTGCACATCAAGTAAGAGTAAGCCTCTAGAAATCAGCAGGGCACCAAGTTACACAAGTGGAAAATCTGCCCCTTCAATGGAAATGTTTGTGGAAATGCTGCTTTGCTGCAGGTCAGGGGGTGTGTGTATTGGTGTTGTGGGTGTGCTTGTGGGTGGGTGGGTTTGTGTGCAGTCAAGGGGGGGGATTCAGTGGTTTTGGGGCTTCTTTTGGCAAAGGGAGTGAGGTGACTGAAGTGTTTAGGTAAACACAGAAGGTGTGTGGATAATTTTGCACAAAACAAATTCCAGTTTAAAAACAAATACACACCAAGAGTATCCCCCCTCCCCCTCCCTAATCTTATTTGCATTCGGTATTGCTGGTTTTGATCAACCTGAGGAGGAAGCAAGTTTGTCTAAGAGCCACACTTTAATACTTTCATCTCATAATAGAAGATTTACAGGTATGGACCCAAACCACTGTCGACTGCCTACTGGTTTAATGCAAATTAGGAGATGAATGCTCATGGGAACAATACAGAAATGCTTCCACATGACTTCCTCCCACTGAATTGCTGATATAAGGCCCCTCTACGGGGTATAATACTGACAGCAGGGAAGTTTCCCCTAGCCTCCCCCCATCCTTCCTTCTGAATAAAGTTATTAAAGTAGATCAGACTAATTAACAGTAGCTTATCCCTATTGATTGAACCAATCCCTGTTGTGGAGGTGCTGTAAGAGTGCCTCTACTTCCTTGTGAAAAATCTGTGTTAAGGAGGACAGTATAGCTGGTTGTTTACTGATTGGTCTTAAGGATTTTATCCTCCATTCTTTATGTTTCATGGGCATGTTGAAGCAATATGTGAAGGTGTGTAAACATGCACATAGACCTATCCTTTGCTGAATCGTTTTTAGTGTCTGGATGTCTCACTAGGGAGAAAGTTAAAAGTATAAAAGTAAACAACAGCCCTTACAATGGCTGTACATACTTCTCATTTTTAGTCTTGAATATTTAAAATTATTAGCATAAAATCATCTGATGATTTAGTTTAACTAATATATTCTAAGTAAAATATATTGGGAAATATTAGGGAAGAGCAAAATATTTTGTTTTAAGAAGCCAACAAAACATTTTAATTGAATTTATTCTAATACCACTACTATAATAATCTAATTGCTATAGGCAACATACATCTTTACAGTCTGCTTGTAAGTTTGCATTGGTTATAAATTTACACTGTTATTGCATCTTACACTACTGGCTGTAGGATGATACAAATAGCTGTATATTTTCCCAACTAACAGCTTATTGTGGAACAAAAGAGGAAAACCAATCTGCTTAATGGCATACTAGACTTTTTTCTCCTTTCAAACAGTATCACTAAACTATTTGGATTCTAGAGTTTTTTAGCATTTGGGTAATGTAAAACCACTTTTCTTATCTGAGCTCAGAAGCTAAATATAGATACCCAAGGATTTAAAAAAACCCAACAAAAACAACCAAGAAACCAAACCAAACCAAAATCCACCAAGCTTGTTTGCTACAATTTGTCATTCAATTTGCCACCCAAAATCAAAATATGATTTTACTGGTATTTTTTTTTTCCTACATTTTTCTGACTGCCGTATTCCAGCATGAAATTAGCATTTTGATATTCCTTAAATAATACTATCAAAATAATCATTAATAATAAATAATAATGCAGTGATACAATTTTAAAATTATTTTAAAAATTATTTTTAATTTTTAACTAGTCAGAATGCTGTTGCTGTCTGGGACATGAACATCTTGACTCACAGAAATGGCCATTCAAATTTCAGTCCATTCTTCCATCATCATTATTTATTGCAACAAACCCTGAAGTCAACAGAGTTTTCCAAACTGTTGTTGTCTTGGGGATTTTCTTTATGTTTGATGGGTGGGAATTCACAAGCAAATTCACAAGCACTCAGAGTGATAATGAAAAGCTGTCTCTGCTTCAAAAGGATTGAGTTTCCAGGCAAGAACTACTTGTGAGCTGGAAAGATCTGTGTGCCAGCCCTGTGTGAGTGCAGATCACCGTGACACTGCCTAAAAAAGACCAAAATTCAGATATACTGTTAAGTAGTGGTAATGAGACCTTAAGACTGATGATATCAGTGCAAGGAGGCTCACATCCTATCTCTGGGGTCTGCACAGTTCAACTCTGAGAGAGAATCTTACCATACTGCCCACACCAAGTTAGAGAGGGCTGATAGCTAGCCAGGGTAGCTTTTTATCACAGCGCCACCCAGCATGCCTTTTTTGGGAAGACTATGAGCTATTTGTTAATCTACAGTTTCTTCACTACTTCATTACTTGCCTGGTGTACTGTGGGAAAATGGTTCTGGTGCCCAGATAGGAGACAGAAGGAGACAGAAGGGGTTTGCCCAGCAGCTGGACATCACAGGCTGAAGTCTGCTGAGGAAGGCAAATATACAAGTAAGAGAAGGTGCCCATATAGCAGGGTAAACAAAAAAAATGCACAAATTTAGCATTTTGCCTAATGAATGACACAATGAATTGTAGGGATTGGTAAGAATGCATTTCTATTTCAGTATTTACTTTAGATCAGACCTTTCTAAAAAGGAATTTAATAAGTTTCAACAGTGTGTAGCCAGAAGGGCTGCACAAGTCCAGAGACTTGTGTCAAACACAAACTGCTCATATCTAGATACCATCCTGGTATCTATTCCAGGTATTCTGAATATGATGTGTTTGCTGATACTTGCTTGGAAAGTCTTGAAGCAGCAAAGTGCTGGCTGAAAATTTGAAGCCATGAATTATTAAAGTCTGCTGAGTCTGACCACACTGCACTGCTCTGCTGGTTTTGCTGTCACTGCTGCTTTATTAAATTTTGTTGTATTATTGAAGCATTAATAATAGACTGTGCTGGAAGATTGTGTTTTACATGGGGCACAAAATGAGCCCAGTCCCTTGCTGATCCTCTTCCAGTATTACATTAAGCATCTGACTAACTTCTCTCACATGTAGCTCTTCCTTTTGTCCTTACCCCAAGGGGAATATAATCTGTCTTATCCAATGTTTGTCTTATAAGAAGTTCTGTCCATAGTCAGCCTGTAAACTAAGAATCATCTTTAAAAAATTAATCCCTTTACAGTTCTGTTTGACCATCTGAGCAGGCTCATGTTTAAATTGTAGATACTGCCTACTGCAGATGAAGTCTGGATTTAGACAAAAAACATGCCTTTCAAAACCTATACATCTCTGATATAATTTCTCCCTCTTTAGACAAATATGTAAGTTTCTTTCAAATCTATCAAGGCCTCTGCCTAAGTAGCAGGAGAACTGGTCATCCTTTGTTTCAAGATCACCTTCTCTGAAAAAAGGAACAAACAAACAAACAAAACAAACAAAGCAAAATAACCAAAAGGAGGGAAATTAATAGGCCAGAACATCATTGTTAGAGCAAAAGAACAGCAGCAGCCAAGCAAGGAATGTGTGGACCACACGGCCGGCCAAAGAGATACTGTAAAAATAAAAAAAGTCATTAATTTGAGCCTTTACTAGAAGGAAACTTAGGTACTGCAAATTTTGCACAGCCTTATGCTTCCTGTCGAACATTTTAAATGGGTTGAAAGGCATAGCAGACACCTTTGCTTGGATTCATAAATAGGCTCCCACCTCATATTAAAGGCTGAATTTAATTTGTTTAATATTCCCACCACTAACGATGCCTATTTAAGACATCCTTTTAAAAGTTTGTAACATTAATTTAATGGAAAAATGCCAATACAGCTCTAAGAACTCTATTAGATTTTCTCCCTGTTAAATTAATGTTACTAACTTTTAATGGATGTTGTAATTAGATGTTATTATTAACGGGAATATTACCCAAATTAAAATCAGACCCCGAGAGAGAGAGAGACAACTTAGGTTTACAAGTGCATTAAGCATTAGTATCTGGACATTATACATACAAACTGGTGGAACCAGATGGCCCTTTCTTTGTTTTTCCCCTGTAACCTGCTACAGAACCAGGCACACATAGTTTTGCTAGCACATAATGTCTGCAAGAACAGCAAAACTATTAATGCACCCACTTACAAAAGGAAGTGATGGTTTCTCCACTAGCTCTGGAGTAGGAAAGGGGAGCTCCATCTCCCAATTTCACACTCAATTTAAAGGGTAACTCTCAAATCAGCCTGATTGGGTTCGGCATCTTGAAATTGATTGTTTTGGTTGTAAAGCTTGCCTGCCTCCCTAGCCAATTTAAAAAAAAAAAAAAAAAAAAACCAGAAAAGAAAAGGGAAAAGAAAAGACTGCTAAGCTACTAGCTTATTATGAGCTGGAGATCGGTGTGAGAAGGAATGTCATGAATTCAAAGCTACTGAATCCAGTCTATTTAGGGCACAGGGAAAATGACAAAAGTGCCACTGCTCATGCAAGGTGAGAGAGACAGTCTTTCCTTTTTCTGTTCTACATTTATGGTTCTGGCCCACTTTACCTGAAAAATTTCTGCCATATGCTCTTACTGTGTATGTATGGGTTAGGAATTGGGTCTCACCTGTGGAGACGAAAATACTTGCAGTTATCTCCAAAGAACCCTCCTGACAGTTTTAGAGTAATTTTTCTTGTAGTTCTGTGATGGCAGTGGACCCTACATCAGCAAGTAGGAAAGTCCAAAACATATAATACAAATTTTTCAAAGGAGTAAAAAAGTGAAGTTGCCTACCTTGAGCATTTCCTGTCAGTGTTGTGATGCTCCCTTTGCACTGCAGATTCTTTCCTCCTGTCAGGTCTGAAAAAGGGTTGGTTTTCCTAATTTCAGCTCCTGTTGATATATCTGTGTATTGGTTTGAAGGCAAACCAGTGTGAGGAATTAATTACACATAAATATTTTTTGAGAGATTCCAAGTCAGAACTACAATGTAATAGGAAAATTAGAATAAAGGCAATAGTACAGAAACACTGGCTAAAACTGACAAAGTCAGAATACAGCTTGACAGTCTGTTGGTCACTCTGTTGGTCACACTGCTCTGTGGTGGTAGCAGTCCAATTAAATGGTGACTTCTGTTAGAGTGATGGGTGTGGTTCTGTCAAAGCAGTGATTGTGTAGTGGAGGTCCAGTGGTGGTTATTGAGAACTCCTGTCCTCTGGGAATCCAGTGGAGGTCCTCTCATGGTATTCCAACCCTCAGATTATATACAGGTAGGAATGTTTGGTTCATCGCCCAGGCCAGGGTATCTTAAAATGGGATGATGTGATTCTGTGAGTCATGCTCAGAGACCTTGATAGCCCAATAGCAGAGATGGTCCCCCTAGGGTGGCTGCTGCTTCCCCCAGGGAGTTATCAGGGCTGAGTCATAGAGAAGATAAAGAACACTGCTCCACCCATTTTAACAGCTCATGTAGATGGTAACAGAATATGTACATTTTACACTGCAACCCAAGATATTCTGTAAAACAGAAGCCCCAAATTTCAATGAAAAAGTAATAAGTACTGCTTTTTCTTAGCATTTTGAGAGCTCGCTAGACCTATGTAGGTGCAGCAGTTAGTATTTTGAAATGTGTTGCTTCTGACTTAGAGCTGAATCTACCATAATATATATAATTTATATAATAATTGGTTATTTCCGTTATAACTGCTTATTGGTAAAATATAATATTTTCTTTCCACAATACAAAAGGATTATATGTTTTAAATGTGGAGGAGGGGGAGGAAGCCAGGAATAAATGTTTCCTTTATTTGGGTTGGGCTTTTGTCTTTTACTGTAGTAGCAGAAAATGGACAATCAGTGCATGAGCAACTCACTCTCCCTGGTTTAAGAGAATTTACCTTTAAAAAAGTAAGTGATTGTTAGCAACAAGTTTACTAGTTAAACCAGAAGGAGGAAAAATTCCAGTTCCAATAAATGAGTTAGTGTCAAAGAAAGTGTAATTACATCATAGCTGTGGGAATCCAGGGCTTCCCTCTGGCTGCCCTGGAAGGTCTGGGACCCTGGCAGGGGGTCAGGAACCTCCCTGGACAGAGCCCCGAGAGACACTGTCTCTGATCTCTGTCCAAGGAAAAGAGTTTTCAATATTACAGGATGAATTACAAGCTCTGAGTGTTTGATATAAGTAATAATTAAGTGTGGCATGGGTGCAAAAGTAGAATTTTAGGATTCTAGATTAGGGGTCCAAAGGGCACAAGATGGAGGAAACTGGGCGTGTTTTGTCCTTTTTCTCCTTCTTCATGCCCTCCATGTTTCACTGTAGTGTTGGCATTTTTCTATTGGTTTAGGCTGGGGACACACTGTTCAAGGTAGATGATAGATATTGGCACATTATTGTAAATAGAGCACAGGTAGTTTCTGGTATATAATGTTTGTAACATCCCACTGAGGGGCAGAGCCCCACACGCTGCCCTGCAGGACAGAGCTGCGGCAGGGCAGCAGAACGTGTTAGAGATAAGCAAGAATAAACAACCTTGAAAACCAGCACAGATGAATTATGACTTCTTCTTTGGCAGCAGAGCAGAAAGACAGAGACCTTTTACAATCTCGGAATCATCAATACCACAGATTCCAACAATAGCCATCCTGCCAGAAAACAAAATACCAATGTATTGCATATCCAGGAGCTCCTCAGTACTTGCCATTGTAAGCCTGGCAGCCATATTAGTGCTAAACCATGACACATAGTTCCCTCTCCCCTCCACATCACTCCCAAAACATTTCCCTTTTACAGTAATCAACATCTTCCCCTGGCAGACTTCAGAAGTACATACTGATGCTGTCCTGCAGTGGCCTTGAAAACATGTGACAAGGCAGAAAAGGTTTTAAGTGACAAGAAAGTCTGAGGAACGGTTTCACAGACAGCAGCAGTTTCCACAGCTCCTTGACCACTAGCACTGCCAAAAGCCCATGGATATAAATACACTTTTGCAAATAAGAGCATGCTTCAAAAAAGGCATTGCATCTCTAGTCAAGTTCTAAAGCCAAAATCAAAGCAGAAAAGTTATAGTGGTCTTATCACCATAGTATTATTTTCACAGTAAATGGCATGCTCTTGCTGTTTCATAATGAGGTGATCCATGGATAGCTACAAGAAAAATTTACTTTAATCTTCTGTAGTTTTTCTACATTAATATTTTACTCATAGCTATTAAATATATCACTAAACAGCTGTAAATTGAACAGCATTCAGAAACCAGCCTGGAGTGATAAATCAGGTCTTTTTTACATAATTTTTAATTTTCATGTTTCTGAGGTTTTTTCTCTGAATAGTATGCCAAAGGATTCTTCAAATGCCAAATACTATGTATTCCTAAATGCTCAATAGGCAAATTGCTTCTGCATTCACATTATGGGCTTTATCTTTCCTGCTGCAGTGTTTTGGCCTTTTATCATTGGAAAGCTGGTAGTTCTGAGAACAAAATATTATGGATATTTTGAGGAATGTGATAGCAATACTCTTATTTTTAACATAATATTACTATATGAATATTAAACATTAGATTATTATATAAATTATAAGCTTTGCTGTCCATAAACTGTGTATACTTTGGAAGGTGGAGAGAGTATGAGAGAATAAATAAAGCACCCCCCTTCCTATGATATTTCTGTCTTTGGGTATAAACTAGAAAATCCTGTGCTGTGGTAGATTGATTTAAAACAGATATGTTTTTCACTGGTATTTCATCCTTCCTGTCACAGGATATAAATTCTTAGTTGTTTGGTTTTTCTCCCTCCTAACATTATATCTGATCAAACTACTCCGAGACTATTCATGCCCAAGTCTGCAGGCTGGATGCAGGTTGCTGGAGGAACTGCATGCTCCATGTACTCCTCCTGTGTTTCTTGAAAAGCCTCCCAGGCACTGTGATGGAATAGGTTCTGTGCTAGACATCACTTTCAGAAGATCACTCCCTGCTGTATCCTTTACAGTGTGTGGGCTTCTCCCACCTTCAGCTGCATTTGCATCTGTCATAACAGAAGAAGATGGTGGGTGTCCACATTACAAGGCAGTCGTGCTTCCATCCACATGATGGGAGTGGAGGTACAGATACTAGAACCCCCTGGGCCAAAGCAGTAGGGTTAAGTGTGCCATGATAACCTGTCTGAAGTGCAGGTGTCCCCTTGTGATGAGCACCTAGCACATGAACTGCAGACACTTGGCTGTTTGCTGTGTGATTAATGAGTATCCCATGATGTCACTATAATATCCTTGTCAAGAGGGTTCTTTCTATCTGTTGGACATTTCTCAACTTCGCAAGTTTGCACTAATTATAATGTGAATACAGGCTGCTTTTTCTTCCTTTCTACGCCTTATAGGAGAATATAAAAACAGAAAAGTGATGGAAATGGAAAAATCTCATGGTGGGGAGTCTTCCACTCTTTTCACCCTTGCCTCCAAATGACAAGCTGTCTACAAATCTTTTGCCATGTTTTTTACTTCCTCCAGCTGTCTATCTCCAAAGTGGAGAGAGAAAGATTTATGTAGGTTTTAAAGTGGACCTAGATAAATTTCTTTAAACTGGGTGACCTCTGACCCTACCTCATCTTATCCCCTCTTTTTTCACTCAAAGCCAAATTCCTCTTGACTGGAATGAGAGTAAGTTCACCTCCTCTGTTAATTAAGTCTGTTAATATTATATTACATTAGATTGCAAGTAAAATACGCCAAGATCAAAAAGGAGCCAGTCAACATCGGTGTAGAAATCAGTGTGATTGGAGCATCCCCCTTGTTTGACTCAGGCTCAGAAAGCATGGGAGGAGGTGATTTCTCAGAAGTGATGCTGTGCAGAACAGCATTTAGAACTACATCCTCCCTTGACACAGATTCAGGGAGAGGACATTTGCAGGACTTCAGGGCTGCCCAATGGACTACCAGGCATTCTCTGCTAACATCTACAGCTCAGAGAGCACGGAGGGATATCATCCAAGGCACAGCAACATGAGCCAAAGATAATAAACACACCAGTATCTGAAGAGGATACCATATCACTGATGCTCCAATTTGATCATAACAAAAAAAAAAAAAAATTACTAGTGATCAAAACAAAAAAAAAAAAAGAAAAGAAAAAAAAAAAAAAGAAAAATAAAATTACCAGTGAACAATCTCACTTTGAACTCAAAACATTCTTGGAGAATTCAAATATTGGAAAGAGTAAAATCTCCTCATTTCATCTAAATTACCATTTAAAAAACATACCCAACTGAAAACTATACATGCAGGTAAAAATCCCCTCAGCTCATGGGGACTCTGGAATGCTGAAGAGTTGGTCTTCCTGGTCTTTCTGTTTTCAGCCACCTTTTTTTTTTTTCCCTCTCACTGAAAATAAAAATTTTTGTTCAATCTTGTGTCTTCCAATTTTTTGCTCATTCATACTTACACAAATCAGAAATTTTGTGAGGGAGACCAGGAGCCAGAAAAGTTAGCTCTGATCCACTTTGAAGCTCTTGTGCTTCTGTTAGAGCTGGCATTTATAGTGCCTGAAAAAAATCCATTTTTTTACTGCAAAACTGATGTGTGAAATCACAAGCTCATTGGGGCAGAATATCAGAAAATCTGGGTAGTGAAGAGCTGGATGCTGCTATGCTGTGTTAAGTGCTCTGTTCACTATAGGTGACGACCATGGTGTCCGAGAATGCAGGAACATGTCTTCTCCTGCCAAGGGCCAGCTGACACACATGGAGGCACAGAATGGGAAAGACTGCATACACCAAAAGGGAGGAAGTTTATAAAAAGATTTTGATTTTCATTCATGCTGTGACCTAAGTAACGTCCCAGTTTAAACATTAAACTCGAGGTCATTAACTTGTCACAGTGATTTCTAGTTTAAAACTTTATAGTAAAGTAAGAGTTAAGAAGGCATGAAAAGGCTCATTAATTGATATGACAAAACTTGCTGAAATATAACCCTTTCCATACTTTATATAGCTAGAGACACTGATTTTTAGTTATATTGTTGAAGCTGCATGCATCATTTAAGCCAGAGACCAATCTACATCATACCTTAAATATGAGACTACATGAAAAATATATTTCCAATGAAGTCCCTCTTTTGCTAAAAATAAAATACTTTGTGAAATTATGTTTTGTACCTAGAAAATGTAGGAGAAACAGGTGATTGCATGGTACTCATTGAGCTGCAATCTGATGCCTGCAACAGTTGAATTACACAAGAGAATTGATCATGTCTCAAGCACTGCTTTAAAACTGGCTTGATATAAGCCAAGGCCAACATAAACTCTTGACACTCTTGTTATATTACTGGCAGTCTCAGTTTTAAAGTAAGTGAAATTACTTGATTTCATCTTAATTAAAAATCAGAATGTTGCACCATTTCAGAGCTAGTAAAATTCATTCCAGATTTTGACTGAAAGTAATAATTTGCATTGTCTTTGGCTTTTAATCTCCTTCTGAGCATGATGTTTTTATTTCCATCTTAGTACAGACTCTTTCAACCAGCTTGGTTGAATTAATGATCCTGATACACAAAACATAGTCTATATAACCTATCTCATATTTAAAAGAAAATGGCTGATATCAAAAAGTCAACTACAACCTACTTTTCCTTAGTTAGGACAATCATTTTGAAAACTGGAAATTGCCACAGGAAATAAGCTGCAGTATTGGCCTTGTTAGTCCCTATCACTCTCCTCGTAATTACCCTTTCTGTCCCAGAGTATTGAAGGTTTTGTTGAGAAATACCTGGATTCCAAATGAATCATTCACCTCAATCTCAAATCGCCTGTAGGACAGCAGCATCCCAGAGCAGTGGAGGTCTATGCCTTTGCTGTTCAAGAAAGAGATGATAACTCTCATGTCTGTGCCCTGCACTCAGCAGTTTGTGATGTACATCACCAGTGCAGGACAAAATCACCTTTTTTTTTTAAATTCCTCCAAGTAAAACTTGTACATATGGGTTGGTCTTTAATTTTTTTCTATTACTTGGTATCCAGTGTTATGAAAGAAAAACAGAAATTAAAAGGGAAACAGATAAATCATTGAGGTTTTTTCTCGTTCTGGTGAATTATTTGGACTAGTGGGAAGAGCCCTACTCAGGATATTTCTTGATTGTCCTCTGCACGTTCAAGTTTCTAAAGGAAATGCTTCAAAAACTAAAGTGTCCTTTTAAATTAGAAAGAGAGCATAGTGGTAATATCTCATTATTTTTAGTATTTTTTCTCAATATTTGTATAAAGGCAGCAAAATATGTACTTCTTGAACATTATTCTATCATCTGAATATCAAGACATAGTACAAATACTGAAGTACAACTATATTCTTATTAGAGAAGGGGGAGATTCCTTTTCCTACTTTTAAGGAAGCAAGTAGTCATCACTGTAAGCAATGGGAATAATGTCTATTAATAAAAAATGTATATTCAGACACCAATTCAGACATCTTTTTTTAAAATATGTTCACTGATGCTTCAAATATTATTAGAAGAGCAGCTACAAAATGGTGTATTTCAGGAACATGATTTCAAATCACCCTTGGTAAGACTAAAATAAAGTCATCTTTCTCTTTGAATGTAATTAGGGTTTGATTGCACCAAGGTTTAGGAATCTCTCCCTCTAAAAAAAAAAATAAATTCCAAAAAGCTGCTAAAAGAAATAAAAAAAACAAAACACTTAAAATGAAAGGATGTATGGATTTACTTTGCTATGCTATGGTATTATTTTGACTATACTTAGTTTCATTGTGCAATGAGCAAAATTTATATGCCAACATGGCTTTGTTTCTGTGCATGCAGTGTAGACAAGCTGGTAAATATCTACTTGATTATTATAGTGTATTGACGATAGATAAAATTAAAAATAATTAGTTCACATTTCAACTGAACCTTGAAATAATATCTATATACTTAATAGCAGCATCTAAACTTCAGAATAAACATTAATCAAGAAATTACTATTAATTATTAGCTATGAAAGAAGACATATAAAAAAATAAAATATGCTAAAGGTGAATGTATCTAACACTGATACACACCACCTGTGTTCCACACTTATGAGACCAAGATTAACAAAGCACTGGAATACACTTGAAACTAAGTTGGAAATAAAGATTTATTTCAGCCCATAATTGAGCTGGACCCTAGCAGGAAGAGCTGGGCCCTTCTTAATTCTTTTTAAAATTTCTCATTACACCAACGAATTGCACTGTGATGGAAACCAGTGAACTGTCTCTCCAGCAGAAGTATTTTCTAAGTGTAAGGCAATTTATTGAATATAAGCTTTTCAGATGTTCATTAGCTTTATTGTATCTTCCTGCTTATAATTTTCCCAAGTTTGCAGAGTTCAAAATGGAAACTACATTTTTTGTCACATTACTAGCAGTTTTATGCACAAACACAGTGAATTAACTGTTTTGTGATAAATCAATGTAATGGTTTTCACTATAAATGTAATTGGTATTTTTTTAACAGTAACTAACATTTTATAATACAGTATTTCTATATATAGCAAACAGTTCTAGGAACTTAATTGCACAGTGACAGAGACTGTTATGTTCTCACTGTGTAATTTTAAAAATTGTTTTTAACAATACAGCAGTTGAAATTTTTCAATTGAGAAGTGACAAAAAATGTTTTTGACTGTAAATGCAGTGCTTAAATTGTTGTACCAGTAGACTTGTCACCTTGGTACACTTGGATATCATAAAAAACATTTAAAATTGTAAATTTAACTTTAAATCTAATAGAAAAAATATTATTGGCTAGTATTTATTACAAATTTTTTTGTGAAATGAAAGAAGGAAAAATTAGATGATGAAATAAAAAATTAACATTTAGATTGTATTTCGGGAGTTGTCTTAAACGTGTAGCAATTAATACCAATGGAATTATTCCATGAAAATTATACTATTTCACATCAAAGAATTATTTAAAAGAAACTCTTAATGTTTAATATTCTACACAGAGAGAAATAGATTTCTCTGTGTCTAAAAATATGGTTAAAGTTAAAAGCATTTTTAAAAAATGGTAATAGCCCCTATAACTACAATTGCCACGCTGATTTTAGTGAGCAAATAATTATTCACTTGCACATGTAAAATCCTGGACTGTAACTGAAGAAGGAAAAGCACTCAGGAGGCTGCTATGGAAGGAAATATAAAGCAGTCCTCACTTTCTCTTAAGACCTCTTATGTCCAGCAGTGCTGCAAGGACTGTACCACATTGTACTGCAGTGATGCTCAGGCAAACCGTGAGCCATGGACATATGTTACACCTGTTATGGCTCATCAACATCAAATATTAGACTTGGGAGGCTTAAGTAAACTAAAGCTTCCAGGCATAGAAAAAAAAAAAAATGCCAGTGGGTTTTTATGTCTGGGATAATCCCTATTGCTTCATAAGGAAAAGTGATGATTGCTGATTGTGCACAAAATTGTCTGGTGAGTTCCTGAGCCTCTCCCTGTGCCAAGCACAGTGCGCCAGTGTTTGTTGGAAATGCATCAGGGAGAGGTGTAAAGGAAAATGTGTGGCACTAAATACATTTAAGTGCTTGCTGACTGAAGGTGGAAGAAACAAAGCACCATTTGAAGTGAGGCAAGCACAGAGGAAAGGCAGAACTAAACGCAACCTGCTGTCTTCTTTGCTCCCATGTAAATGAGGGACTGCAACTCCATTTCTACACACTGCATTAGTTTGATCATTTACACTAATAGCAGAGTCCCTGTAATCTGCAGGCACTGCCAAGGTGTCTTAGCTAACTCTAGCCAGGGTGTCGCAAGAGAGGTGGCACGTCTCTGCTGTGTCCAGTGCAATGTCCATTGCATCATCGACAGGGGACTTTAAGGGCTGCCATAACAATGATACAGTTTATTTCTCAGTGCTAGAGGTCAGATTTTGCAATAACAGAGGAAATATTCTACTCACTCTGGCTTGTCTCTCTATATCAGTGGTCAATTCCTACCCAAGAAAATCCAGCATTGCCACTTTTACCGAAGCTGCTTTGAAACTAGTCTGATCTGTGTTAAGACAATGTCCATAGCCAGACATTTGGATTCAGTAAGAGCAGTGCCTTCAAACAGAGGGTTAAACTGAGGGTTATGCTGGCCTGTACTCTCTTAAATGAACACAAAAAAATGTCTGAGGGCCAAAATTCGCTGCCAACTACACATAAACAACTCCAAATGACTTCAATAGGAGTTTCCTGTGTGTATCCAGGAGCAGATTTTAGAGCTAAGAGTATGCATCAAAGTCTAAATAGCAAATGTTAGTGAATTGACATTCTGTTTATTCATTATTTTCAAATGTCGATAGTGGTTTCTCTGTCTAATATAAAATGATTTGGTTGTCACATTTTTAATGAAGGTTTTTAATTACTCTTGATATACAGTATTGTATTGGTTGTTTTGCACAGTTGCTTTTGTGCATTTAACCAAATCCCCTGTCTATAAGAAAACCTGCCTAGCTCAGGGTTTTGGTCAAACACAGTCTTTGTCATTGCTTTTGTACAGATGGTGCTTTCAACCTTTAACAGAATTCAGAAAAGGAGGACCTATATTAGACTTGTGTATAGATATAGAAAAATGGACTTTGTTTTACTGTAAGATGCATCTTCAGTTTCCTTTTGGTAAGAGTAAGTATGGCTGTACTGAAGTATTATGTGAATCACTACCCAGCATTTTGTGGAGACTGTTGCTGTTTCTAAAAATTATAAGAAGAAGGGCTAAGTTTTGTCACAAAATGAGGGAGTTTGTGGCTCACAGTGACTTTGAAATGGGGAGTTTGGATCAGTCCTTTTGTTGCTCTGAAAACCCAGGTTTGATTCCCATGGAAATGAAGCAATGGAGCCTGGAAACCACTCTACCCTCAGATGTCACCCATCCCAGGGCAGGCCCATGAGCTCTCAGGTCAGGGTTTCTGTATGCATTTCAGCTGGATTGCTGCTGAACAGGGCACGGAGGCTTTCAGAAGGACATACAAACATCAGAGGTACTTGAATATCCATGAAATGCTGTGGGCCTGAGGAATAAATTACATTTATGGGCATTTAATTTCAAACAGTTAATGTTTAAGCAGGGAGCAGCAGGGAAGGAGCAAGCTCTAAGGAGGTACTGACTGAGTGGGGAGGGGCAGCAGAGGACACCATCATCTCTTTTCCCTCACCTACAACCATACAGAAAGGCTCCAACTTCTTCAGCTTTGATCATTTTAAAAGCCACCTGTGTTCATGGGCCAGGTCCAAAAGAATGGAGGGACATGTCCATTCCCAAAGAGAAAATATGAGGAATGTCAGTCTCTCAGTGGCTATATGAAACAAGCAGCAAGTGACTTTTGGAAAATGAAAATTATTGCCTTTTTCTTTTTTTATTCAAATGTACATATGAATGAAGGAAATGAATGCAAATACATATGCATGCATACATTATAGAGAAAAATTAAAGCAATGTGCAATGTCCAGGGGTTAGAAAGCAACTTGACACCTTTACTGGTGGCTAATTTCTTAGAGCCTAGATAAGATATCTCAAATATTAATCAGCTTTTATGTTTCAAATTCTAGTGTTCTTCAATTGTCTTAATACAGAAAGACTCCTACTTTGATATAATTGAAGGGCTCACATGTAACAAAAATAAACACATTAAATAAATAAATAAATAAACCCAATCTCCCAGGTACTAATTTGCCATGGATTGTATTTAAGTCCTCATCCATTATGTGAATTAGAAGTGAAACAAACACTGGCATCAATACTCTATTGCAGCCAGACCAGCCTGAGATCCAAGTGAGTGTGTGTCCTGGACAGTTTGTATTGATGCTGTCCTGGGTATCACGCTCATCAATAATGGAAATAATTGCATTTTAATAATTAAAAAACCCCCATCATTTTCACAGAGGTAGAAATGATGACTTTGTTCCCTCCCTGCAGTTTATCTACCTTCTAATGACAGGAATGATTCACTGAGCAGCTCATTTATGAACACACAAATGCACACAAAGAAATCTGCTTTTATTCAGGTGAAAGAGTATCAAATGTCCCTTAAATATCAGCTCAGCAATACACTGCATCAGGAACTTTGAAATAAAAGGTAAAAATTTTGGAAGAGTAGCCACTGCCCTCCTGGACCAAATTTTGCTACTATCCTAATAATGGGTCAAGACAAATGAAAATTCTTATTCTCATTTTTTGTTTTGAACTTTTTAAAATTAATGTGACAACACAAATATCTTTTTCAAAGGGGCTTGCTTAATAATGCAATAATGTCTTCCTGAATACAGAGTCTATACAGCATTTTAATGTGGAACTGGATAAAATCTTTTTCTGTTAGTTCTAAGGATCTGTTGGTTTTGTAGTTCTTAGTCCATTATTAGTTTTCTCTCTCTCTCCCCTCTCTATTTTTCTTAATCCTTTTATGTACACTGTGGGCAGAACTGTCTTGAATACATTTTGCAGACTTTGGTCTCTCTTGTGTAAAACTAACAAAATCATGATATAAACATGGTCATAATCTAGACCTAAGTTATCTTCTTACTATTTTTTTTTCTGCTAGACAAACATTGAGAGAATTTTGTCCAGATTGTGGCTTCTATCTGGGATATTGCAGACCAATTATATCCCAAACCAATATACCCAAATGTCTTGGAGACACAAATTCCTGGAAGCGAAAAATAGATAAACTAATAGAAATGAAAGAATAGTATCATAAAATTCACTTTACTCTCTGGAGACTGTTATGTTGATTTGAGAAGCTGCATAATGAGGCATGAGTGGATTGCCTCTGCAGTAGCCAGTGTAGTTGAGACTCTTGCTCTTGTTCTCTCCTTTTTCACTACAGCCCTGATTCAAATGGATGTGCTTAAGATTATGCTAAACAAAAAAATAAGCATGAAACTCAAAATAAATCAGACACTAATTTTAGAAGCTTATGATTCTCTTCTTTCACATTGCTCAGTAGTATCTGAATAAATATACAGTGAAAGCTCCTTTAAAAATGTGTGCTAGAATTTCCCACTGAAATGGCAGATTTGAGACATCTGCCACTTTTTCACATATTTGCAGACAAGTATATGTTTTATAAAATATTTATAAACTCTTTTCACTACAAATCAAAAATTTTATGGCAGGATTACCCTAAAGATAGCTCTTGCAAAAGCGAACACCAAAAGCCAATACTCTTACTAGATCCAACAAACAGAAATAATCTGCACACCTGCCTAAGCTAAGTGGATACATAAATGTTTTGGTACCTCAGGTCTTTAAAAACATATGCCTCTGGACCAGTATCTATTTGAAAATTTGTTAAGAGCCATATAATAATAATGCATAAAAAAATATTACATATGTATAAAAAAATAAGATGCTCCTTTGTGTTAGAATATTTTTTCTTAGATGCAAAAGCAAAATCTAGGTGAACAAAGCCTATTCATCTAGATTGCTATAAAGCCTATGCTGTGGCTGTATAATCTATACCAAAATTTCAAGTAGGCAGTTAAGATTTTAAATCCTTATTGAGATTAAAATTAGGAGTACCAGATATCAACATAAATATTCACTCACAAGCAAAGGATATTCTCTCTCTGAGCAAAAGATGTCCTTCCATTATGCCAAAATGAATAACCCTTTTTTGTTTCTTTACACTTGCTGTTTAGCTTTGTGTCATACCTATTTCTTTCCTTAAAGCTACTTAGCAGATTAATTCAGCAGAAATAAGCGCCTTATTGTTGATTATATAAATGATTCAGGATGTTTGACATATTTAATTTGACAGAATGGCACAAATTGCAGCCTGACCCTGCTCTTTGCTAGTCCATATGCACCAGGACCACCTCTAGGATCATTAAAAGTTCAGTTAATTCAGTAGCACTTTGCTCTGGAGAGTTTCACTGCAATGATTAGGTTTTCAAAGATAGCAGCAGGCCCTTCCTTCCCAGCCCAGCTTTTCTTTCAGATTGTAGTGAATGTGAACAAATAAAGAGGGGGGGGCAGGGGGTGGGGAAAAAATGAAAATACCTGAAGAGAATAAAGAACAAGGGTGATGGGGTAAGATGGATTACTTGAATTTTCCACCAATCACTGAACAACACATTGGCTACAGCATTGATTGATGAAGTATTTAAGTCGTCAATCTCACATCACAAGCCTTTTTACAAATGGCTGCAGAAAGGGGCTGACATCGAGGTGGTATCAATGGAAGTTGGCTTTGCTACAAAATATAAGAAAGACCTCTAGTCTGCAATTTGCTCTCTCACAAGACGTTCAATAACCACTTTCGACGGCCACTTTGCCAGCAAATGTTTCACTTAAAATGTCGGTATTCTTTACTCAGGACTGCTGTCCACCTCTGAATTTATGGGCCTTTACTATGGGAAGATTTACTTTCCTTTAGTTTTCAGTCAGATTATTTTTCCCCCATGTAGACTGCTTTTCAATTTACATGGAGGTTTTCTTGGTGGGAACTTTTTTCTTTTTTTCCTATTCCTTAAAAGAATTGCAAACAGTTGTTGTCTCTTCAGATATATTTTAAAACGGTATATCAGTCATTGCCAGAAATCTGTGTTTGATTGAGAAATCAGCTTTTTCTGGCTTTTTATTTCATTCCACCTCTACACTTTTCTTGTTCATTGACATTAGCCTAAAAATGCACAGGACTTTAGTTCATTATCTGCAGAAGCTATTGTTGCAGAGACAGGTCACTTCTTGGCTAGCATCAGCATCAGCAGCATACTATTTGTTCCTTGAATTCCCCTCTTTCAGAGGAATATGATAAATGTAAGGAGTAGCTCATATCAAGGGAAAGACAGACAAGCAATTGAGATTCTATGAAGAGAAAAGGAAGAAAAAAAGCCAACAAAAGTGAGTACATACCCCAGCATGAAAGAGCATCTTGATTTCAAGTTTTCTTTCAGGAGTCGTTAATATTTTATGAGACCACACAGAGTGTTCCTCCAGTGACATTTTTCTAAATAATGTAATGTGCAGTAAAGTATCAGACAAGGGGGAGGAGGAGGGAAATTGCTTTGTTTAGATTAAAAAGAAAGAAAGAAAAAAAAAGCATTTGAAGACAAGCATTCTCAAGGTTGGCTGGTGTCTGACTCCAGAGCCCCAATCTTTTGTAGGGTCAATACTTACCAGGGGAATGGTGCCTAGAAATAGAGAATAGTCCAAGTTTTTATTTTTTTTTTCCCATTGTACTTGTTTTCCTTTCTTCTTTTCCTTTTTTTTTCTTTAGAGAACCTAAGTGTGTTCTACAGAATCACTAGGCTCCTTACTCTGTATCAATAAAAAGAGATTGGACAGGGAATATCTACAGAAAAATAAAAAAGCACAGTGCCTCCTATTTTCTTCTTTCCTGACCCTCTCATAAATGGGAGCTTTTCTTGGAAAAAAATCTGATCTAAAGTTCTGTGTCCAAGCAGAACTTAACAAAATCTATGGGAAACTTAGAGAATAGGTCCAAGATTTCAGAGTTATGTCTCCCAGCACTGCAGTAGTTGAAAATAACTCAAAAGCCCTACTGTAGACCAAACTGAACCAACTAATGAAGATTGTTGATACAGAGTCCAAACTACTACTACTACTACTACTCAAGTTTTAAGGTTTTGGGTCACTCATCTTCCTGGTTTATTTCAGGACTTTCACTCTGAAGAAGTTACAGACTTCCTTAGTTAAACCATTTTACTTTGCAAAAAGCAACAGGGTAAAAGAATTAATGTAAGAGTGGAATTGACAGGTTAGTAATTTGATATCTTGTAATTTCCCAATCTATGTTAGCTCATAGATTTTCATCAGAGGTCTTGGTGATTTATCCTGGTCTCTTAGAATATCGAATTCCAGAAGAATAAAAATAAATATTCTGCAGTTGTTTTATTATTTTCACATTTCCAACACTAATCGACCTTCTGGAGGTATCCTTCTGATAATCTGTGCTTAGATGTACAGAGAAGCCTTGACACAAGTTCTTTGACATCTGCCCAATATAAGAAATATATGGTATTATTATACTGAATGAATCAGCATTGTTTATAAAATACTTATTTGAGAATGTAATAAAACCTAGGTGACTGGAAAATTGAAAAAGTAACCATCAAAAAGTACAACTTGTGTAACACAAGATTGAAAAATTATGTTTACTTTCGTTTTAAATATGCAAGATTCTAAATTCCATTGAATTGGAATAGAGAAGCAAAACCACTCAGCAGAAAATTGTATGTGCTTCCCTCCCCCTGAAATATTCAGACAGACACAAGTTAGTGGGCACCACTCTTGTACAAACCTACTGTATGGGACTAAAGCAGATATCATGTACTATAACAGGAATACATGGAGTGAATCAGTGAATCAGGCAACTTGCACAAAGCTGCAACTAAATTTATTGTATTAAATAAGAATCCAGCATGCCACTGCAGTTTATGTGAGCAGTTAAAATGGTTTGCCTCTTCCCATTACATGACAATGTAATCAATGGGATAAATCACCAGCTGGCAGATATCCTACATCTCACATGATTCCTATGGCATTGCAGAAAACTTCCTGTGAAAACAGAAGGCCAAGGAAGTTGATGAAAGGCATTTGTGTAACTGCTACTGCAGATGATTGTACCCAAGTTAGGAGTTAAACTGCAAAAGCTTTGATCATTCAAACAGATAAAATACACGTAATCTGATCCTAAGGTATGCAGTGATATAGCACCAGATATAGCAATTACATATTTGCACCCCACTCATGTGAATATGCATAGGCCTGTCTTCATTAATAAGATTAGTTAATTGATTTAATTGTTCTTACTATTCCTGAAAGTAAAGACACACTTATATGTTTACTTTCCAAGGATTGCATTCACCCTTTTCCTCCTTGTTCCTAATCCTACTTTCCTACTTGTTTAATTATTTTACTTGATAGCGAGTGGCCTGATGAAATCTCATCCACTCCCACTTGTATTTATTCTTCTCTCCTGAATATTCATTTATGCATTTTTCAGAGTATTAAGGGTGAAGACTCCTTTCCACCTGAGCACTTTTTAGGTGTTGCTGTAAATGCCACCCTGGTACTACCCATGAGCATATTGGCAATTGGCCCTACATCACTCCACATAGAGCTTGGATGGCCTGGGAACTATTGAATGGCTCTCTGGTCAGAGTGAGAGTAGTTTTAAAAAAAACTATTTCCATTAATTTTCTCCCCTATAACTACTCAATAGTAGTGATGAAATAAATAAATATATTGAATCAGAACCTCACTTCACTGGGTCTTAATTGGTGTGTCTTGAGTGAATCTATGCCAATGTGTAATGAATCTATATTGCTCCTCACAGATCTCGTCCCACCTACTGTATCTGACATTTTTGCTGCAACACACTGAGGTGGAATAGACTGCATGCCTCGTTTTTGTAACTGTGGTTTTGTTTAGTTGGCATATTAAAAAGGAATCAATTGTGTATAATAAAAGCTGGTTTCCTTTAGAGCTGGTTTAAATTCAGGTGTCATCACAATAACCAAATCTGACTATTTTTGTGAAACAGGTCAGTCAATTTCTAATGAGAGGACACCTGCTTAAGAAAGGAGATGAGGAGGGAAAGTAATCTTGTCTACCTTTTACAATTCTGTTGCAGATCAAACTTGTGCACTAAAACTGATAAGGTTCCTAGAACCAGAGAGGTTAAAATAGGCAACTGAAATACTGTGTTTCTAGCACCTGAGTTATTTGAACCCACACTGAAAGTACATACACCAAGAGCAATGCAGTATTTGCCTGATACGGATTTCAAATATCTATGACACCTTATTATTTTAATATTCTATGACAGTTTCTTTACTGAAGTGAACCTGACAGAACTTTGACCTACCTCTTCCCAAAAATAAACTCAGAATTTTGCCTTGACAACAAGATCATACCTCCCTTTTTAACCTCATGTGTTTTAGAAGAACTTATGAGGACATCCTACCTGTAACAACAGCAACAAAATCAATTTTTATGCTTAACTCTGAGTTAATTTCTCTCCATGGACAGACCTTATCTTTTAAAAATCACATTAGCTAAAAACCTCAAGACCTGAAACCTATTTTGAAATGTGCAACACTTATTCTGAGACCTACTTTTTTGTTTTTTTAATTAGGAATTAATAAAAGTTAGACATGCAAATACACAATAAATTACTTGGGTTGTTTTAACCTTATATCTAGTTTTTCCACTGAATGTAGAAACATGTGCACTGACTGTTAACTTTCAACTTATTATACCCCATTTCTTGGCCAGTTATAAGAGAATGGTGATTAAACAGTTCATAATTTGACTATAGGTGGTTAGGGCCTATTTCTGTTGACTTCACTTCTGGGTACAGTAGGAAATAATAACAAGAAATCACATTATCAAATTGTGAACCATAAGTTATTGACTGTGAGCAGACAGGTTAAGGTTTCACACAGCCCTGAAACTTTGGTCTTTCCCTGAACCTGTCTTCTTCCTTAAGTTTGTCTTGAAGGGCAAATCAATGTCAAAAATAATTAACATAACATTGCTTCCTTCACTTCTGTCATCTATAAGACACATTTACCAATAGCATGAGCAGACATATTTTTATATCTTGTCTACCTTCCCAGCCTTACTTGTCTTGCAGAGCAAATATTTCAGAGGCCAGACAGCTGGATTCAGGCTCTTTTGGACACCATCAGGCACTTTTCAATAAACTTTGAATGTGAAAACCAGACATATCTCTGTGGCAGGTCCAGTCATGAAGTTGTTCATGAAGTTGCAAAGAAGGAGAGTTTTCTCTATGGAGGAGGTAGAAGAATGAGACTGTCCTTCAGGTCTGGTAATATACAGCATGAGAAAAAGAAATTACTTTATCTGGAAACAACTTTCTTTTTCTGATAGTTGACAACTCCAAATACAAACACTTTGAAAATATCGGAGGAGTATATGACCTAATATATATGCCAGGCCTGGATACAACAGCGCAGTGAAGGCTCTGGGCCACTTGTTCTTTCCTGATGTGAAAGCAAAGCACTTTAGCTTGTGTCTCTGGCAGCAGGAAGCCTCACAGGCTGAGAAGAGCTATTTTATGTACTCTGCATATGAGGGGGAGCATTATGTTTGGTACAGGGGAGCTGCTGAGGTTTTTATACTCTCATTACTAGAAAGCATTTCTGTGTACTTTTCTCTGTGGTTTTTTTTAATCCATTTCATTTCATGCTGCCTCCCCTCCCACATCTCTAACAGCTGCTCACACAATATCTCACCTACAGTTTGGGAAGACACAGTAGGCAGATCACAGTATATATTGTGTTATACTCCTGGACGTACCATCTGCCTTCTCCTCCTGGACAATTTTGCAACCGACTGTTTACAGCAACAGAGGGTCTGGCTGCTTAAGGCAGATCCTTTTCAATGAGCCTCTTGTAAATGAGTGAAAGTTAAAAGGAGCAAGTAGCAGAAATCATCCCGTTCTACTTAAAACACTTCTGCATGGTTACCAAATTACTTCTATTTGGATGAAAAAAAAAAAAATAAGATGCAATGTAATTTTTGGTGTGTTCTGGATGTATCTGGTTTTATAACTTCACCTCAATTTTTCTCTTCCTAGTACTGGGAAAGGTGGAAAGGTATGCAGCTAAATGCCACAAGGAATACAGTGGCAATGCCATTTATTCTTGGACTTGCACACAGCCAGAGCCCTCATTCCTGCACACAGGCCCCAGCCTTTCCCCCTTCACCCACTGCCATTGACAGTAAGGAGTCAAGAGCAAAGGGCTTGAAATGTCTATTGAGTGAGACAAACAACGCCTGGATTGTGTTTCATGAGAGATCCCTCTGGATGTTTTGAGCCCTTCAAACCAAGTGCACATCTCTGTGTTGTCAGAGTTTATCAGAGCTGATTGGTGATGGCACCTCCATGTGAAGCTCTTGTGTTCACAGCATCACTCAGTGACCTACTCCACGCTGTCATCATTCAGAAACTACCTCCTGCCATTCATATGTCCTATTGAAAAAAACAATACTTAAGGGAGCATAGGATCTGCCTACCTAAATATGAATTCATCTCACTACAAAGTTTTGGGACATTAACAACATTAGGAGGCCCGCTTTACCCCCTTCCTTCTTTGTTCAGTTCCAGTCAAAAAGCATTACATGAGCCAGTGTTTTAATCTCTGGATAAATAGACTGATTGCTTGGTACATACAAAGTCTGCATCTGGGGACCCTCTAGTGGGGCACAGTTTAATTTCTGACTCATACACCCCATTTTCTTTCCCATAGTGTTTGTGAAGTGAGTGTTTATGTTAGGCAAATGACACCGAAGTACCCATGTATGCACTGAGCAGGGCCAAGAGGTAAGAGGTGAAAGTCTGCCTCAGCTCTCTCCAAACTGTTGATTCATGCAGTAAGCAGACAGAGGGAGGCATCTCTGTGCATCTGCACCTAGGGCTTTGTGTGAAAGACTTTCAGGAGATAGTAGGATTAAAAAGTATGAATAACATAACATCTTCCTATGGCTCCAGGAGCAAGGAACTGCATGTGGAAATGCAACAGCTTTACATTCCTTGCACCATAGTGCAAAACAACTTAAAAGATAAAGGTTACAGAATATTATTCTGAAGCACCATCCTTTCCTAACATGAGACTGTCTGGACATAAAAGAAAGCAAAGAATTTTCAATTCTTGCCCCAAGAAAATATCAATGAAATAATTATATCTTTAACCTGTATGGTAGGTATTTTTTGAAACATTCCCTTTCACCCCATGAAGACATCAATAGAAGTTAAACTGCTTTATACCTGCTTGAGACACTTATTTCTTTATTTGCACTGCAACAATTGGTTGCAACAATCAATAATTTCCTATGATTCCTTTTGTGAGTAGAACAATAGATAGGAAGTCATTTTTACAGCTGATATTTAGTCAGAGACCAGTAGACAGAAGGAATTACAGCTTTTTATTGTTTGTTGCAGAAGTGCTATAAGATTGTTGCCATTTTTTTTTTTTTAGATGGATTGTGGTTGTTTTCATGAACATTCAGGGTTGCAAGTGTTCAGTTGATGTCCTGTGATGCTTAGCTAGTGCCATGTTTCTGAAGCTGTTTGCTTGCCACTGAAGAAAGATTTATGTCTCCAGCCATGTAAAGTGAAATAGCTGCATTGTGGAGAAGAAGGCAAATGTTTGCTTGTTCAAGTTTGGCTCTTATTCATCTCCCAGCTGACTAAATCCATGAAGATAAACATGGCCCAGCTTCCCTAGCTCAGCAATGACTACTTATGTCTTTGAATAAATACTGCAGTATTATTGCTCCATACTTTCCTGGCCACTGGCAGACTGTGAAAACAAGCTGAAGTGATGCCATAAGTCATATCTTATACAGTCCGCACTGTCATTAACCCAGGGAAAAGGAAGAAAAAAGGATTCAGAAGTCAACTTTGTTTTAACCCTTTTAATTGTAATATTTTTTTTTCTTTTTTTTTAACCTCCTCCAAACATGATTGACGTCTCCTAGGAGCTCACTATCCTTTCATAGGTTAGGAAGCATTAAGTAGTTGCACTTTCCAGTGGCTGAGTCTAATCACATTCCTACAGAAGAAGTTGGCTGCCCCGGACACCCACAGCTTTCCATTTATCTTTTAAACCACAATCTACACTTTTATGGATGAGTTCATCTTGGGGAGTGGCAGAAAGAGGAGAACAAGAATAGAGGATGGATTTTCTGAGAAACCAGCACATGATAACACTTGCATTAAAAGCATCATAACAAGCTTCACTTAAGAGGTCTAGAGAGGAAATTGGAGGAACATTATATTTAAGAAGCTAATTTGCATGCAGATGAGGAAAAGCCACAATGAAGGTTCTGAATTGCCAAAGTCTAACTGGCATTTATAGCCACATGATGAGGAAAAAAAAAAATCTGTCCTGCAGTCCTGGTAATTTTTTTTTTTTTCTGCGACTAGCATTCCAGACACCAATACACAGAGCTTTACAGCAGTAAAAAAAGCTTAATGAGAAACATATTTTGTCAAAAATTATCATACTGGACAATAGTGAAAGAGAATTGTGCTTGGACATCTCATTTTTAATAAGTTAGCAGGGTTATTTAGGGAGCAGAGATTAAAATGGCTGTCCCTGTGCTATTCCTTCTGCATTTTGCTATTCACTTACCCACAGACAACTACTGTCAGAAAGTTCACTTCTAAGCTGTTGGTCAACTGTGATTTTTGAAGTTGCAGTTTATCCACTGATATGCTCAAATCTCATGGCCATGTCAGTGGTACAGTATGATACAGATCCTCCTAGAAGTTATACCCATGGAGGACAGGAAGGTGATTTGGGACAGCCAGTACAGCTTTACTAAGAGTGAGTCCTGCCTGACCAACCTAGTGGCTTTCCATGATGGAGTGACTGCATCAATGGATAAGGGGAGGGCTATAGATGTCATATATCTAGACTTCTGTAAGGTCTTTAATATGGTTCCCCACAGGAGGCAGGCTTGGTGCTGTGACCACTACTATTCCTATACAGGTTACTTATGAAAAAGATTTGTTTTCTCAGTTACAATAAACAGAGGGGGAAAAACATCAGTTGCATGAAAATTTCACTGTAATTGAATTGTTCCTGTCACAACTCCAGTGCTGGAGCTGGAATTTTGTGCTCTGGACTTGGGAAAGACTTTTGTTTGGAACAGATGTTCAGATGCTAGATTATTTATTTATTAGTGTGGTTGCAACAATAAATATAATTTAATAAAGCAAAGCATATTTATAAATAACACAAAGAGAAAGAATGATGGTAGAGGTAAGAACAATGGATGCAAAAAAACATTGTTTGCGTAACAAAAAACCAAAGTGATTGTAGAGAAAAAAGAAGTAGCAGAAAATTAAAAGAAAGTTTCTTGGCAGATGAATGAGAATCTGCAGTGGCTTTTTTGTGGAACAGGGGAGAAAAATAATCCAATTGATTATCGATCAGCATAGATAGATGTATGTGCAATAGGTAATGAAAGAGGGTAAATATTATCATCTTATCACTGCTTGGGTGGTGATTAAGGAAAGCTCTGGGTTAAGAGCTACAAGTACATAAAATAAAATAAGAAAAACAACTTCTAAATAAAATGACAGCAGCAACTTCTTAAATCATCTCTATTGGCTTGTAACTCTCCAAAGTGTCAACAGCATTGTGTGAAACATCAGCTTCTTCATTGTTGGTTTTCTGGCCAGGGGAAAGCAACACTCATCTCTCTCTCATTTTCAGTTTTCTCTCATTTAAAGGGTTTCTGCAACTTTTATTTCTTCAACATGCAGATATATGTATCTTGTTTCATTTTAGCAATGTTTGGGGTTTTCTAACATTATTTGCAGAATGGTTTTGCCACTTAGACATATGTATTCAAACCTAAGGCATTCTTTAGGCCCTGGCTAACATTATCACTGTGTTTGTAGTTCTGTAGTTAAGAATCTTCTACATGTTTCTCTGTGTTTGCTCCTATGGTTTGCTGATCTCTTTCTGCCTGCCTTATTTCTTTCCCAAAACTTCAAACTTCCTCTAAGTTAAGCTCATCATCTTTGAAAATTTTGTTGAATTTTGTTGAATTCATACAGGTTCTTCTGTGTGAATTTCAGTTCTGGGTCTTTGATCTCCAAAAGCTGTATATCTAACTTGCCAGTCTAAAGTATTTTATATACTATGTAGGAATTTCTCCCAGCAGACTGATAGCATTCAAATGTTTCATTTCTCTAAACACACAATAGTGCAATAAATATACAAAAAGTAGACTTTTATTTGCTTTGTTAAATGAGTTGTTTGCTTTTCCCACACAATTTTTTTGGTTAACTAGTCTGTGGCTTTACCAAAAATTCTTTTTCTCTCATTTTGCTTCCATTTGGTAGCTTTCCTTTCTCTATGAAGAGATACAGACCTTTGCTGAACTTTTTCCAATTGCTATTCAGGTAGCCATCCTGTTTTGGATGAGCTTATTAGTTCCTCACCTCTTCATCTACAAATCTTTTTTGTGTATTACTTACTTTCCTCTGGAATACTATCCAGTTTCATCAGACAGTTATTAAGACATGTTATAACCTGTAGCCACTGTGGTGGGTCTTTCATTAACAGGTAGATTATTACACTTTCATGTAATGTTGCATTTTGAAATCACTTATTTAGCCCTCCAAGGGCCCTTCATGGGCTGGCAGTGCCACTGATTTCAGCTGTGGGTGTGCATAGATATTTCTATATATGTCATGGTATGATACCCACTAGGATCCCAAACATCACAAGTCATACACAAGGAACTTATTTCTAGTGAGCACTGAAATGGTTTGAACCCTTAGAAACTCTGCAACAGAGGCAAAGTCAGAGGCAGAGGAAAAAGTCTAAATCTCAAGGCAGCCTTCAGATACCTCCCTCTTCCAGTTCCCTTCCTCACCATCATAAATAAAAGAATGAATTTCTTACCTTAGCTGCACCCAAAGAGAGTCACTTCACAAAATCCTGCAATACATGCAAGCCTTCCAACTTCTGCAATCAGTGGTGCAGGGATCCAGTTTTTAGCAACCCCTCCACCATCCAGCCTGACTCATTCTGGTTTGTGCACTGCTCTGAAGAACCTATGTTGGTGTGATGTTCATTTGGGTAATAAAGAACTACATCATGTGAGGGCACTAAAATAAAATAGTAGCCATTACATTATCACTTGTAACTTTGCAATGCTCAAACTTGCCGTCATAATTCTCCTTTATAATGCCATTTTTTCTGCATAATTAAAAAGTGCAACAAATGCCACAATATTCTAAAGCTTTTTTTAAAAAAAAATTGAAATACATCTTATACATCAAATGATTGAACATATATTTCATATTAGCTCTTTAAATTATTTACCTTACACCACACTGTTGTCTTTACAAACAGGTGTTGAAATAGAGCATTCAATGGAAAAAGAAACAGGTTCAACTGTAGTCTGAACTTAATGGAAAATGGATTTAAATATCGAACCAGTTTCCCAGCACAGATAAGCAAGTGATCTTCATCTGTTTTTACCAGCTATGACATCTGAGAGTGAAAAAAAAAAAGCCTGTCCAACAATTTTAATAGCATCTAAATTCACTTTTTAAGTCTTATGGAAGAGGTACATCTGTTGGGAAAGAAAGAAACTTTACTACTAGTTAAAGAGGTATGAGGACATGTGAAGTATTAGGCAGTATCTTGAAAACTGCTGGCTTGGCAACTATTAAACAGTACAGATCCACACACGCCTGTTTTTATACATTTGCTGATACAATGGGGTACCAAACACAAACTGAGTTATTTAGACAATATTGAAATTACTTAAGAAAGTTAAAAATGTTTAAATTGTCATGGAATTAAGACTCTGCATCCTGTGCTTTTTTCCCCCTTCTGTGACATAATTGATAATACTTCCTTGCTTAAGAATGGTATTAAACAATTAAGTGCACTACACTCTCCAGAGGCAGCAGGACTCACACCACTACTTTGCAAAGAACCAGGAGGTTAGACTTCATCCAAGGAGATAGCCTGATCTGCTGGAATCCTTGGAGCCCTGGGTTAGGCAGTTTGCTGAACTAAGTTGTAGGTAGGTGATGGAGCATAATCCCACAGGAAGTCCACATTTTGTTTTCACCTCCAGTGAGGATGCATGCCTTGAGATTCACATAGAATTTCAGAAACATTAACCTCAGGAAATAATACCAAGTAAATGCATCTCTGTTCCTTCAAAAGACTACATAACACAGTACAGTTCTGATACAGCACATAAAAATGCCATCCAATTATGCTGATGAAGTCACATCTCAGAGAAGTAAAGCTGTACAAAAACATTACTTTCCATGGTGAATTTATATTCTGACAATAGCATGAATATCAATGGATAATTCGCACCTTTAAAATGGTGATAAAAGGAAAAAAAGGAGATGTAAAAGATTTTGTTTGTTTGAGGCATCAGAAATATTCTATTGTATAACATGATCCCTCTTTTACCACATAAGACATAATTATTTACATGGTACTTCCATACTAAAAGCAGCATAATCTCACTCTCCTGAAATTATTTGTTTGATTACATCTCACATTAATGACTGCTCCTGTCATGCTCTCTCGACATGCAGTGAGGAGAAGGGCAAAATGGGCACATCTTGGGACTAAAGGATTTGGAATCCTCCCTAATTCTGTTTTGTATCTCTTATTCAATCTTCTCACTCTGTGCTTATGCTTCCACAACTCTTTGGGGATGAGGTACTGTAACTTTCTGGGGTTTTGGTGTTTTCAAATGCTAGAATAATGCTATTCCAGTCTTTGGACATATACCTATCCTTTATGATAATCTACTTGTTATGAGAGAACTGATTCAGACATCATTTAAAAATAAAGTAAACCTGGACTAAGTATTCAGATCCAATATCGCTTGCTTCCTCTCTGTGCTTGAAAGGCTTTTGTAACCCCTGTTCTTTAAATTACCTTTTATTGTTAATGTAAAGAGGTCCAATACTGGGAGCATGAAAGCTTGCTGAGCCATTAAGCCACATGGTACCCTGAACCTAATTGAAGCTTCTGAGTGCTATAATGAACAACAATGTAAAGATTAAATTTCATAATAATTCAGTAAGTAGAAATAATTTTATAATGGGCATAATAATAATAATGCAAAAAACTCAATCATACCTGTGGGGGAAAAAATCCTTAAATATGAAGACATTTTCTACTTTGCATTTGCATTTTTAAGTGCAGAAAATCTGCATGTGAAAAAATTATTTGGCTGTATTGTTTCAAACTATCACATTGCTTTTTTTTTTTTCCAAATCCTCAGTGTTTACAGTGTGGCCAAATCAAGCTCAACCTTGTCAAAATTCTTCTGAAAATAGACAAATCTCAGCTCTTATGTAAAAATTTCCAAAGTAAAAGTGAATTCAGCACAAGTAGAGAAACAATTAAAGTTCATTGGGAAAACAGGAAATCTCTTGTTTCCTATGCCTGTCCTGAATGCTGTAAGTCACTGAAGAAATGTGGCTTGCCAAGGTCCAGTCAGGCTCTGGAAAAAATAACAGCTTCAGTGGTATGTTAAATCAAATATACATCTATTGCCCTACATTTTTGAGTCTATTCAAGTAACAAACATTTCATGTACAATTGAGAAAATTCCTCTTGCAGAAATAAACAATCTTTGTTTTGTATTTGGTCTAAATCCTTTGAAGCCTCCAAACTTTGCTTGCTGCTCTAAAAGAAAATGTGCTCTTCTCCATCACAGCTATATTGTCTAGCAATGTGTTTGTCCAGGTACTTTGCCAATGCCTGATGCAATATAGGAGCATTCACATGAGCACTGTTTTTATCAGCCTAGCTAAGCTGAACATGTGTGTGTTTATAGAGCTTGTTGGAATTCTTGTCTGAGGACGAACATCAGAGACACATCCACAGTCTGAGAAAGCAATTTCATATCTCCCATGCCTTTCAATTCGATTTCATCAATACATTTGACATTGGGAAATGAAGTTTATTGAACCTCTGCATTTATCCTTTGAAAAGCCCCTCCCAGTGTCAACACAATAACTCAAATGGAGACAATTTCAAAAGGTCCCTCACTAGAATTGCAATCATTCTTCAAAAGTGGAAATCCTCATCTACTTTACTGGAGTGCTTTACAGACTTTTTTTTTTTTAACATGCAAGATTAAAACAACAGAAAGAAAAGCAAGTAGCTCATCTCTTCAAAAGAGGGAAAGGATCAAATGTTCTTAATTATACTCCTGACCTTAAAGATAGTACCATTTTCTTTGGAGATGGGGGGAGGTGTAGAAGGCTAAGCACTAAATCTGCATCTTTTTTATGTTGTTACAAATACAAAGGTCCAATTTCTCCCATTGGTTATATCCATGTAAGTGTCACTTACCTGAAGGAGATGAATATTGACTTCAGGAATTAGTAAGAGAATAAATAAAAATTTTAATTTTCCAGAGCTGTGGGAACTTGGAAGGTGTTTACACAAAGCAACCTGATAAACATTAGTCAAAGAATGTGATAGTATGATTTTGGATAGGTAATGTTCAGAGCATGTAATATAATTGGTCCCAAAGGATTTAAGTTTTGCAGTCCTTCACATCTGACAAAAAGGGTTAAAAATAGCTGCATCATACACACAGGAACAAATTGTGAGTTAATATTTAAGACTGCAGATATTTAAATCAGATCTGCAAGAATGCTTTCAACTATAGACTGAGAGAAGGATTATAAATTGTGCTGAATGTAAAAAAATCTTTATAACTATTCAACCACAGAAGATCCGGATTTAAAACTTGCCATCTTCATCATACACAGCAAAACCTGGGAAAATGGTTGTTGTTACCATTCTGCTGTAGACACTTTTTTGAGACAGAAACTTAGCACAGAACCCCATTAAGACTCGAGCAGTTGCATCCTGCAGTGGCTTCATTTTCTGCCAATATAGCAGAGGCAAGAGCCATGGATCATAGCTGGCTCCCAGGCAGGCACTTTCCAGCAGGACAGAAGTGCAGGGTTGTCCCAGTGAGAGCAGGGACTTCCAACCATGCCAACACTGCACTTGGCAAGGCCAGCAATCAAAGGGAGAGACATAGTCGCTGCCCATCAGATGCTGGCATGGTGTGCCAGAACAATGCACAGGTTTTGGCTCACATCAAACAATTTGATCTCAGCCCAGTCTGATAGTGTGGATCAGGGACACATAAAGCCTCCGAAATACTTGTGGAATGAAAATTATTACCATAGCTGTCTTTTGATTGTTGCTGAGATTTATAATTGTGAAAATGACTCCTCCATAGAAAGCATCTCTCATTGAAAGCCTCTCCCTGTTATGAGCCAGTGGGGTCAGCTGATATTCCAACTGCCTTCAACCTAGGAACTACAATATGTGCTGTGCTGTAAGCAATGTCCCACTCTGTGTCCATGTAGAGCTGCCATGGGAAACACTGAAAAGCCAGACTCTTCTCTCCATTCTGGTTCTGAAGTTTCTTATTTTCCCTCAGTTGATGAAATATCCTTAACTGTATTTCACTGTGGGGTTGTTTTAGGCTTTTTTCTTTTTTTTTTTCTTTAATAACCATGGTGTTCTTTTTATGATTATGGGATAATGAGTAATATTTCAGTCATTTATATTGTAAAAGCTGTGTATCATTGAAACAAATGTATTCTGCTCCATAAATTCCTTTTTTTTTAGGCTTTCATTTGGTCAGATTCACAAAAGCTTAATGTCAGATTATTATTTCTGGCATTCAGTCATCAGCAAGTAACATTTACCTTAAGATGTGATTCTCAGATACTAAACACCAGAAATAATTGATCATGACATTCCTTTGTGAATTTCATCTTTCATATTTGTTCATTTAACAACAGATTTAGCCACTTCCAAGTACCGGTTGCTGTGTTTAATTAAAGCAGTGCTGCTTTTGCTATTATGCTCCCCAACAGAAGGTTCACTCTCAATGCCTTCTGCTGGACAAAGCCAGTAAATTAGTACCATAAGTGTCACTGTATTTTTCAGATCCCCAAATTCAAGAGTGAAGTCCAGTTTTTCCCATGAAAGTCTCATGAAGCCTGGGAGGATGTAATCTTCTCATATCCTTTCTATTTTTCCTGCTGTTCATCTTATCAGATAAGCCCTTGTTCCAACTCCCAGACTTTTTCCAGTTACAGTGTTTGCTACTATAAATTCAAGATGAACAGAACAAGTCAGCACCAGCACAGACAAACCAGGTTTTTTAAAAATCCATTAAAAAAAGTGAGAATGAAAACTTGGCTAAACACAAAAAATATACAGAGAGGAGGGGATTGGAAAATTTTATAAATTCAAAACTTGCAGATGCATGCTTGCATATAGCTGTAACACAAAAGCTCTTCAGCAGGCAGTGGAACAGAAGGCTGGGTTTTGCCTACTGCTGTGGTCCGTATATCAGTGCTGGAATTGGACATTAATTAGCACTTTATTTGCTGTTGTGCTCCTTTTCCTACAAATATTTCCTTTGGGGCCATGACAGCCATTTCCTGCCCTTTCATCTTCCTCCCCCTCTTCTCCCCAGTGATTGAACTATTAGCCTCACGTACCTGTGACGGGCTGAGTACTAGCTACTTATGGGAGAGCCAAAGGGATAAGCACAGGCAGGGGATAAAGGATACAATGCAACTAGGAATACTTTTCCCAGATGTAGAAATGAAAATGTATCACCAATAAATTAAAAGGTAAAAAACCAAAAAAAAAATGAAACCAAAACTACCCCACTAACAACAAACAAACAAAAACTAAATGCAAAAATAGCATGCTTCAAAATTTTTGATATAGGTACAACTTTCAGGAGCACACTTATCTCTCTTAGGCTAAAATAGCAGGGAACAGAGGTGCTATCAGCTGTTAGGAGAAGGTATACAGAAAAAACAGGATTTGACAGCCTTGAAGCAAAGAGAAAATTTATCTTGATTTAACATGAGTCATTGGCTTAAGCATATGCTCAGATTCTAGCAACATCAAAGTTAAATTTTTTCTTAAATTGCTGTTGAAAGTTTATGGTGGAAGCAAAGGAATAATGCAATATTAACTAAAGACACTGCCATTATTTCTCAAAATTTTACTTCCAGCTGGCACATGTGCTTCTGAAAGCATTCCTAAATTGCCCTAACCCCTTACAATTTGAGGGGTCTTCTCAAAGGATTGCATCCCATGTTCAGCATACTCTGCCAATACCATAATTCCTTATTTCATTTCTGGTCACCAAAATGCACCACAGCAAGCTCCGCAGTCCCTGCCCAGGCAACAGTTACGAGGTTCTAGAGTATTTGGATGGGGCCCATTCTAGCCACCTGGGCATGCATTAGTCTCCCAGATAAAAAGAGACTTATAAAATGCTTAGATATTCCTGCATAATTATTCCCAACTGTTGTTTCATTTTGTCTGTGTGTCTCACAACAGATTTTGTAGTTACTTCTGTGTGCAACTCACGTACTGTGTTGCCACAGTTCGTGCAAGACCCAAGATCTCCATCTTAGGGCAATTAACTTATTTAGTCAAACTCAGAAAAATGGAACAAAATGATCGTTCCCAGTTCTGCAGCTTCCCAGTTCAAATCTAAGTAGAACTACTAAAACAGAACAAAATGTGTATTTTGTCTTTGTTCCCATGTATTCATACACTCTGCGCAAAAACCCTTGGAGGAATTTCAAGTAGGTGATTGCTGGTAATCATTTTGTTTAAATGTGCAAGGTTGCACAGGACCTCTGTCTATTAGGAAACAGAATGTTCTCACTCAATTATATTAGCAATCATTATTTCAATAGTGGAAACTTCCACAGTAAATAATACAGACTTTATATCGTATTTAAGAAGAAAAAGTGCGCTCTTTAAAATCACCAGGGACAAAAAATAGTCAGGATGGGGAAGATTTTCTGTTTACTCTCAGCAAGTAATATTAAGCTAAGGGGTTTGGGCCATAATGCTGTGGTACCCTATGGAAAAAGCTTTTAAAAAGAAAATTGATATTTTCAGTTAGATACTGTAGGAAAAAAAATGTGTTACTCTTTTAATTATTATACTCAAGTGTGATGTTATTTTCACATATACCTTTATTTGCAGACATGAGCTTGTTTTTACTTAGCAAGAGATATTTTGTCATAGGCATGATGCAATATGCTTTTTAAAGAAATTGCAAGAGTGTGTAAGCATTTATGTTACAGAGAAACATGTAGTGAGTCACTGATATTATCAGCCCTCAGCTTTCTTCAGAGCCCAAATATTTAATTATTAAAGAGCCCAATATTTGTTATTAAAGATACAGTTTATTCTTGTTAAATTCTTTTTTTCTTTGCAATTTCAATGTTAAATCTTCTCAGCTTCTTACTGATAAACCTACATAAATCTGAAATTAAAAGTTTGATTTGTATGGTGATAAATCATTAAAATTTGTGTTTCTAATTTCAAATAGATGACAAAAATGAATGCAGATTAATGTTATAAATCACAGTTTCCACTGCTTTTCAATTATAAATATCACAAACTTATTTTGGATTTCATTTCAATGCCTGAGTATTTTTAGACAAAATTATCATAAGAACTAGATGGGTTATTCATTTTGTAATCTGCTTGGTCTGAAAGTCTGCTTTTGCTCTGTGCAGGTTATTGTTCTGTTTGACATTTTTCTGATGCTCATCATCGTGTATATTTTCTCAAATTGTCAGGGGAAAAAGAAGAATCATCTTCAATAATAGCATGCAGTTAATTGCAAGGAGCAGGTATATGCATTATTTTAAGGGACTTAGCTGATTAAATAAATTCAGCAGCAAACTCTTTCTGTCATCAGCACAATCTCACTGTTCACTTATATGATGCTGGCCCTCAGTTTTGAGAGCACAACCTGGTCACATTCAAGATATTTGTTCCTTGTAAAAGGGGAAGAACTGGAGTAAAATAAAGAATACCCAGTAAGCATTCTTCACCTTGTTTAAAACTTTTTCATTGTTATTTTTTCTCTAAAATGAATACACTTTCTGTCCAAAAAAACTTCTTCCAATCTTGCTCAGTTGGTAAAATAATAATTAATCTTTCTGTTGTCTTTCTTTAAATTCACAAGCTTGTGAAAGGATCAAGTTAATTTATTTGCTTTTCTTCTGATGCTATTCCTAAAAGAACCTCTTCTCACTTGAACAGTCAGTGGATTTTCAGAGCCATAGGATCAGGAGTCAAAGTCTATATAATTCCATAGGAATAAGCAAAGTGCAGCCCTCTACCCTGGTCAGGAAAACTGCAGCAGCATGTCAGAAGAGGTTGCCACTTGCCTGGGGAAAAAAAAAAAAAAATCAGCTTTTGTAGGCTCATCACAAGAGCACTTTCCAATGTAGTTTTTTAGAACAATTCACAGAAAATAGAACTAGAGTTAGTGTCTCGCTTACTGATACCTCCAAAGGCAGGGATGTGCTCCAGAATACATAAACACTCTCAAGGTGTGCTGAATACAGCAGACTTCATTTTACATAGATACTTACTGCTCTTCCATTGCACTCTAGGGAAGTATTTAGTGACTGGATGTACTCCATCCAGCCCCATTGGAATATGGCCTCTTGGAATTGCTGCAATATGAATAATAAGTCATAAGAAGTGCCTCACAACATCTGTTCATTTTCATGCTGTGATTCCCATGCGACAACAAAACTTTAGTGGTGCCCATGCCACATTATTGTAGAATCATAGAACCATAGAATGGTTTGGGTGTGAAGGGAATTTAAAGATCATCTACATCCAGCCCACCTGCCACGGACACGGATATCACTCACCAGGTCAGATTGCTCAGGGCCCCATCCAACCTGGCCTTGAAAACTTCCAGGGATGGGGCAGCCACCACCCCTCTAGGCAATCTGTTTCAGTGTCTCACCACCTTCTCAGCAAAGAATTTCTACCTAACCTTAAATCCAAACCTTCCTTCCTTGAGCTTAAACCATTGCTGTGCCTTATATTGTCTTTAGCCACTTGTGTATAAAATTCCTGAATGAAGTACTCCAGGTGGGGTCTCACCAGAGAAGAGAAGTGGGACAGAATCCCCTCCCTCACTCTGCTGACCACAAGGCTTTGGATAAAACCCATGAGGCAGCTGGATTTCTGGGCTGCAAATGTACACTGGTTGCTTATGGCCAGCTTTTCATCCATAAGAATTCTGAGGTCTTTGCCTACAGGGCTGCTCTGAAAGATTTCTCCCAGTTTCTGCTCGTGTGTGGGACCATTGCCTTCACTCTGTCTTAGAAGGCCGTTGGACTGATCAGGAGCCATTTGCCTTCAGTAATGCCATTCTGGTATCAGCCACTTGTCTTTTATATACCATAGCAAATCTTCTCAGGCAATCTGCTTCATGATCTTGTAAAGAGTCACCAAGAGTGGCCTGAGTGATGCACAGGACAGATCTGAGAACACAAACTGCAATAAAAGTGTATTACACCAACCTATCCAAATGTATGCAATTCTCTGCTTTGTCTTGGAGGACAAGGTGTGGTTGGACAGGTGGAGTAGAAAAAGAAAGAAACCTATATTTATGTGAAAGCCACCAATGTCCTTGTTTAGAACTAATATTCTAGTAGAAGACTGCAAGTAAAACAACCCTGCATTTTAAAATTTTTTTTTCAAAACTTACCAAAAAAGAGATGTTTTGTAAACCTTAGGGCATGCACTGAGTAGGTATTAATTGCTATGGCTTCATTGATATCAGTGAAGAAATGTCAATGTAGATTATCTATAAATGTGCCTCTCTGGTTCAATTTTAATTCATCCTGCAGTTTTTGAGAGCAATGATGAAATTGTCAGTTCATTTGAGCACACATTGCCAATCACATGAATAGAACAAATTTAGAGGCATCAGCTATCTGTCATCTAGACATCTTTGAAACTTTTCTGTGATGTTCTAGAAATCAAAGTTAGGTACAATATGACAGGAAGAAAGAGGCAGTATTCAAGCTTTAGGCTTGTCCACTATAAGGTGTGCATCTGGATGGTGTATTAACACCAGAAGCAGCATCTTCCTGTAGAAAATATTGGTTCTTGTTGGATCCTTGTCCAACAAGCTTTGAATGTTGCAGTGAAACTTTAAAGCAGTGAAGCAGTGAAGCTTTGAATGTTTCCAATAATGAGAAAATATCATGATTTCATGAGAAGGAAAGCTTAGAGAAAGATTATTTAGAACAATTCCTTTATATTCATGTTACAATGCAGAAAAGTATCAACATCTACCCTTCTGAGTTAACAAACATTTTTGTGCTGGAATCAGCTTTAATCAAAGTGAATTTATCATCACCAAACTGACTATGCCTGCACCCTTAAGTGTTGAAGGTGACAGGCTTGCATTATTCGTTGTGACCTGTGAAAATGGAGCAGTGGGTACATAGGTGTCAGTTTGTTCATCTTATTTGAGGGACAGCATTTTTGCAGAAATAACACCAGGTATGGTTTCACAGGTGTTTGGGAAATCTTTCTGCCCATAAAACACCAACACTTATTGGCCATCACTAGTCTTGCGGGGCATAATCATCTCAAGTTTTTTTTCCATTCCTCAAGGAATTGCAAAGTTCATCAGTTTAATATATTTTTTTATGGACATAGAAGCACAATTTCTCTGTCCCTGATTCCCACTTCATTTTAGCTGCTTTCTTAAACTGAACCCAAGTAACAGGGGATATTTCACATGAGTTGCCAGAACTATGATCAGTGTGCACCAAAAAACCTTACAGAATGCTGCTCAGAAACCTGGAGTGACGAATTTAATATTATAACTTTATTTTCACATTTAGAGAAGAGTTTAAAATAGTCTTCTACCAGGATTTACTTGGAAGAGGCAAATACCTGGAAAATGCAGTTTTATCTTCTTTCTTCCTTGCTTACTCTAAATAAATACAAGTTATAGAAGCATAATAATAATAACAACTATTTTTGTAGTGTATATAATTTTTAATAATTTATAATAATATAAATTAATCATTAGAGGAATAGGATAGTATGTACTTAAAATAGTATGTACTTTAAAATTCAGAAAAAATACAGACATATGCATACGTATATATCCATGTGTCTGTGTGTATTTTTAAATCCCCTTGGGATTTATCTCTTCATCTAAGCATGTTGAAAATTTTCTATAACACCCACCTCGAAATGTATGCTTAATAAGGTCTGCTAAAAGATATCATAAGACAGCAGTGAATTGCATGTTCACTTCTTAATTCACAAAGCTATCTCCTTCCAACTCATGCAGGAAGGCTGCTGCTCTGGTGACGTGGAGGAGCAGCCACCGTGTCCCTGACAGCACTTGGCACCTCTTTGCCTTCAGCCATGCACTTCCTGCCCAGCCTCCCTCCCCCTCTCCCCCACCACTCAAGCCCTTATTTTGGGGTGGCAGGAGGTTGCATTTCACCGGGCACTCAGGCTACCTCGCCACTGCTGGGGAGAACAAATGGCATCCCAGCCTATAAAACTGTACTTCCTAGCAACATGTTTGAAACTACAGCTGCCTGATATGGCTAATGAATTTTACAATCAAAAGCTAAAGTGAATTAGCTGTAGCAGATGTTTTTACTCTGGGAACTACCAGACCTTTCTGGCCGCTCATTTATCCTTCAAGAGGATAAAACTCTGCACTTCTATTATGTGTTGTCATTCGAGCATTGCACAACTTTATCAAACTTTTTATTCTGGAAACTGAATTAATTTTCTGCAAGGGGTTTTTTGTGTGGCTCTTTAATCACATTTACTGGGGAACATGTGTACTGTAAAGTTGGAGAGCCGATTATGGCTTCCAGAAAGGCCACTTTCAAAAGGAAACTGCCCTCGCTCCTGAGGCCTCCATTTGAAGGTCCTCGGGTTTTGTGAAGAGGAAAAAATTAATTACGATTTTAATAACGAAGCCAAGCCTGCTGAAAATCCTCTTAGAGAGTAGCTGGATGATGTAATGGCTAGCAGGAGGGATATTGAAAACAGTGACCACACAGCCTGCCCTTCAGTCTCCTATTCACTCCCTGTAAGATGATACAGGCTGCTGGGTCACACATGAGGGAGCTGAGAGCACAGCGCTGCTGCCTTGGGGAGCGGGGCCTCGGAGGTGACACAGCCATGCCAGGCCAGCTGAAAATTAACATCTGCTGGCACCTGCCCTGCCAGATAGCCCTGGGGCAGTGTCTGGGAGAGTCCCCAAGCCTGCCCTGTTGTACAGACCCCAACAGAGCAGGCCAAAGGGTGCGGGAAAGCAGAGCTCAGGCGCTCTGCAAACCCTCTGCGCAAACAAGCAGCAGGCTCTGCTGCCTTATGGAAATGGAGCAATCAAGAGGTTCCCCGGCTACACCTGGGACCATTTGATAATCGATTCTTGATTCCCATCTCTCTCCATCCCCCTGGCACACGCCGCTGACAGTCTTCAGGATTGTGAGGAGAGCTGCAAAGGGCTTCCCCAAAACGCCACCTCCAAGTTGCATGGGGGATTACACCAGAGAAAAATCAAACATGCCCACAAGGACAGAGACCACAGCAAGAACCAGCCTCCAGTGAGAACATGGAGGGAAACAGTGGTTCACCTGATTGAGAGCCCCTTATGGACTTCTCAAACCTGAGACAACACAAATAAGGAATCAAAGCAAGGAAAATCCCAAGCACTGCCATTTCTTGGCTGTTATTCAGGTTTGCCAGTCTGGTGCTGTCCCATTATAAAACTTCAATTTTTATATTTCCCTCCCCCTTGAAATGAACTTTGACATCACAGAAGATTAAAAAATTAGAAGGCACGGATGGGAACCTCTCAGTTTGGATTACAAATTTGGTTACAGAACATTTCCTTTGCTATCAATATGGTTTCTTTATGAATTGCAAAGAAAAGCAGGTGTATAAAAATAAAACACGCATAAAATATAAATTATCATTATGCAACTTAATGCCAGCCGTAGGCTACCATAACTTGCATATTTTCTGTTTCTAAAAGTGTTTCTAGGCACTTTTAAAATCAGCATAATTGCTTGCTAATATATAAACACTGCTTTTGTAGGAAGTATAATAGGTTTTGGTCACAGAAGACACTTAGGATTGTTTCTTCTGCAATAGTTCTTAGGAACTTCTGCAATAAATTTTAATTCTAATTTTCTTCAACTTTTAAAGTCTCTCCTTTCTGATGAGGTGAAATGCAGCAATATATGAATGGCACATGTACAACTTAAAATACATCTTGTGTTCTACCCTACATTTTGCACAGGACAGCACTTGATGCTGTGTGCAAAATTCCACTGGGTGCAGTGAAAAAAAAAGAGGCCTAAGGGTGAGTTACTCACAGACATCACAAACTGAATGGCAAAAAATTGCCATCTGCCACAACTTTGCTTTCATTTATCTGAAAGCATCATCAACCCACTGTAGCCAGACTCTGACCAGGAAAAAAGAGTGGTAGGGAGGGGCTACCCATAGAGCTCCAAGAAGAGATCCTAAATGAGGATGTGTCAGCTGCTGTTGTCATCCTCTCATCCCACGGGACCTCTTGTTCATCTAAGTGGCAGCACCCTTTGGGTTGTGGGGTTCACCTCCTAGCAATCCTGGAGTCTCTGTCTTGCCTGGGCAACTATACTGTTCTCTCCCAAGCTCAGACAACCTCATTGTCCAGGAAATGTCCAACTGTGTCTTTACGTTTCCACCTGGGATTTTTAGAGTGTTCATCCCAGCTCTCACAAGAGACTTCGTCTCCTCCTTGCACAAGCAAAAGTCACCACATATTTTGTTAGCCTCCATTAATTGCTTTTCTTTCCTCTGATTTTTGAGTACCAATTCCTTGTTCAGCTGAAATTTTGTTCATCCCACAATGTAGAAACCTCTCCTTTCACTCTTCTGGCTCCAGACACTCCTATAAGTGTACAGTGCTTCATGACTGCTCCACTTGACGGGCATGCTCCACTGACTGGGCAAGGCTCTGAGACAAGGAGAAGTGAAAAAAAATATAATTGAAATTGTCTATTTTAAATTTGAGGCAATATTTCTCAGCTGTTCCTGAAGCTGAAGGCGTAATTCAGGTATTTCAAAGAAGAAAAGTTTGAAGTAGAAAAATACCAAAGTAGTTTTCTGCAAATAATTTGACTGGTTGTTATTGAAAAAAAAAAAAAAATTGAAAACAAAGTAAAATTTTCTTGGTTCCACATTTTCCATAACACAATTTTCTTTGGAAAGCAAAAAGCAGTGTATCAGAACGAATCCATTTACATCTGCTTTTGAGGAAAAAGTATAATGTCTATGTAAGAGTGACATTTCATGAATTTTGCACTTGTAATTGAGGGGAAACCAGCAAATGCCTATGGTTAAAAAAACAGCCACAGCACAGAAACATAACTTCTTTCTTCCTTGCACAATAATAGAACAATAATGGAATAATAGAACAAATACTAAGCAATAAAATCATTAAAGATGTAAAGGAAGATGAACCATGCATTGTAAACAGCTTAATTTTATAAAGAGCACCATTCATCAAACAAACTTAATTCACCATTTGCTTGATTTACTACTTGTGGGTGAGTAGTGATTTTATTCTAGTTTTATTATGTGGAGAATATATGCACATAATTATGAAGTTAGAAGACATGCCTGGGTATTTACTTTATGAAACACAGCATCTGGCAGAAACCTCATCAGGATGAAAGGAAAAAGCCCCTGCACCTTTTTTTTTTTTTTTTCCCATTTGCTAAAAGAAATGTTCAATGTGTTTCACAGTTCATGCTGAAGAGACATGGATTGTCCTAATGAGGACTGGTAGATCATATAGAGAAAGGGCAAGCAGAATTTAACTAAAAGAGGCATGGGAAGAGGTTTAACCTGTACTTATCTGTCAATGTAAGGACTAAATTCAGAACTATGAAAATGGTTGCAATAATGAAGCTAAACAGAGAAGTTTAGCTTTAGAGGAAAACATTCAGATGAATGTTATCTCTCAGAACTCACACAAAGAAATACAAAATTGTAGTTGAAACAATTTAAATAATCCCAGAATTAGTTGCAATAGGTGCATTGTTAATGAAAGCTGAAGGGATTGATAGAGTGGTAAATGAACCCTTTTCTCTCACAAACAGGTCATGCAGGTACAGTGCTAGTGTAATTCTGCCAGAGTGGTCAACATGTTTTGGTGCTATCCTAAGAGCCAGTGTTCATTCCTCTGAAGTCTCCTCAGCTTCTCTGGGGGAAGACATGAATCATTATCATCACCTCATGCTGGCGGTAAGTTGGACACTGGACTCAATGAGAAAAGCTAAAGTAGCTGACATCCTTCTCCCCAAAGAGGAGTCCCAACAGGGAATGAGGAATCCTGGAAATGATAACGGCATCCTAACTGCACCATGTGCATTCAGGCTGACAAGAGGAGATCAGAAGAGAGCATCCCTTAATCTTTTCTGAAACAATTACCCCAGCACCTGCTGAAGAGCTGAAGAGGTTCAAAACCCCTTGATTTTGCACCCAAAACCAGTTGCTGCAGTGTTGAACCAATGCAGTGTGAGAAACTTTCTGAAGGGGATGAGCCCCAGCTCTTGAGTTCTTGCCAGTACACAGTCAGGAACTGCTTCTCTTCCCAGCCAGGGAAGAGTGCTGACAGAAGAATGAGAATGAGAGAGGAAAGCAGTTCAGGAATGAAGCTGGCCATCTAAAAGAGATGGGATTATTTATCTGGCAAAAGGCATAGAGGCAATCACTTTCCTGAACTTAAAGTAATTCACTATTTGCAGCTGCGATCAGGGTTTCTCACTGCATCCACAGTAAAAGCAAAAAGGGAGACACTGATTTATCATTTCATATAGTGCTTTTTTTTCTATAAAATAACTTCAAGAGCAAGCTTCATCAGTTCATTTTTAGTCATAGGCATGTACCTTTTAGGAAATGTAGATGGAAAATCTGTGTGACCCTTTTCTTTTGATAAGATAGAGTATCATATAATGCTGTGTACTTTACCAATTGACTTACAAAATGATTTTTAGTTGTGAGAAGGAAGGCTTCAAATAATAACTTCCCTTCTTTTGTGGCAGAGCAGCCATGCAATAGTAATTTAATTTGCTCTTGAGAAAGATCATATGAACATCTATTCTGGCTACATAGTTCATTTTACAAAGCAAAACACAGATGAAAGAGTACAGTCCTGATAGACTGAATCTTCTCTGAAGAAGAGAGAAAGGGTTTTTTTAAATCCCAAGCACTGGCCACAGTTATCAAACGAGTTATGGACTGAATTACATCATATATAGGTAAAACAAATATATGTCTATCAGTAATCACAAACATGCTAATAGCTGAAATCCAGGCCATTCTGGTGCATTGACTGTCTTCAGTTAACATAACGGAGGGAAAGCCTTTAAAAAGCAAGAAATTAAACTATGTTCATATCCCTACCAAACCTTCATTTTGCAAAGGGCTAATATTTTTGGAAAACAAAAGGCAATACAAGGTACTAGGAAAAATTCTGAAATCCGTGTTTCACCAATGCTTCGACATATTTTACAAACTTACAGACTTCAGAGTAGGCGATGTGTAAATGTTTTTCAGAATAAGCTGTACTATTTTTGGCAGTAGAATTAGTTTCTTTGTCTTCTTTGAAAATTAACTTCTGCTTCATACACTGATTTAATTATTTTTTAAAAATTAGAAATACCTGGTTATGAAATAAATACATTTTATGTTTAGCTCTTCAGAGTATAGCGGAGGTTTGATGCTTTGATGGTCACTGATGATCTTTGAACACCAACCAATATTAGCACATCTGGTTCTTGTTCATCCCCTAAAAGCATGTTTCATTTTAAGAAATGCTCATTGTGAAAGTGTCTTCTGTCAATGCTAAAAGGTACACTTGAAGCCTGATTTTGTGCTCTACTTAATTTTCTTTCACAAGAGAAAAAAATAATAATTTTGAGCTTAGACCAGTAAAGGATGTAAATATTGGATGCAGCCTCTGACTCTCACCTGGTTGCCCTATGACACTCCAGAAGTATGCTTCTTGACTCTACCAGTCCACCCTCACACACTCCTGCTGAATCCCAAAAGATCTTGGGTTGGCATGGGGCAAGCCATGGGGCATGAAACAGAGAAAAATCCTCTATAATTCACTGCATAATAAATACATCCTTAATGAACAAACTGAACAAGAAGGCTAAGGTACATGGCGTCCTCTATGTGGTAGAAATTACTTCCCTCTGGCTCACTGAAGTGAACAAAAACTTTCCTGTAAAACACTGTAGATGATTAAATCTGCTTTTTTTAAACATATATGAAGGTAGAGGTTATACCAAACGTAACTGAGGTTGAGATTAACAGGCTAAAAAGCTTGCAAACACAGTGCTTGCTGCTATTTAGATGGTAGGAAGACAGCAAAAGAATAGAGTCCTTAAAGTCTGAGTAACCAGTTCAAATTCATCAAAGGTCAGTAGTGACTAAATAAATTTATCTTCATGAAGTCACTTGATGGCATCAATGCATTTCCCAGTGGAAATGAGCCAGGTTACAGAAACTGCCATCACAAACAGCATCTTTAATGTGTCTCAACAGAGAGAACAAAAGACTGAATAGAGCCTAATATTTTTATATAGGATGCACCTTCTAGGTCACTGCTGGGATGCTGTGGGGACACTCATGCCTCTGTGAGAAGTGCCTTATTCTCAGCTATTTTCCCTTGTAAGATTCACATATTCTCATTTTCACATATTCTCAGCTATTTTTACTTGTAAGATTGTGCAACTTCTTAAACAGGACCTTTTTCCATAAGGTATGAGATAAAATGCAACTGCAAAGAATGCTCTGAGAGTGCAGAGGCGATAATACATATGTGATAAATATTGCTATGCTTAATGATATGCCGTATGGTATGGTTAGACTCACAGTGGTTCACTGGAATATATACTACATCATAACACTCTGTGTGCTTTTTTGCTTCAGTAACAAAAAAAGAAATATAGAATAAAATATAATAAAGCCACAATCACCAAGATGCCTGTTGAAGGAGAAATTGCAGTCTGAAATATAACCAATGCCAAATAACATGGGGTTTTGGAGGAGGGAGAGAGGCAAACGAAAGCCAGGAGAACACAAATGAAAAGGGGAGGGTGAAAGCAGAACAGTATGGGCTTTTCATACTCTAGATTCTGTGCAATGTTTGTAACAAACCTTGCCAAAAACACTAGGCAAGGTTTTATATATGTTTCTGATTATTAAGGCTATATGTATGTAGTAGGCTAATAAAGTAGAGAGTGTGCCCATGAGATAAGTTTCTTGCATGAATGTGTGCTGCCAAATCAGAGAGAGGAGACACTAAGTAAGCATGCAAATTTCTGACCATAAAGACCAATATTTTGTGGGTAGGTATTCAGGTAACCTTTTCTTATAGCTTTCATGATGCTCATGTTGATGGTGAACTGAAGAAGGTGAGAGGATGAGATGTTGCCTCAAGCAGGGGAAAAAGTGATTGCCTTATTGCCATGTTTATTTTTAAAGCCAAGGGGTAGAGTCTGCATCTGCCCTAGTTGCTGGCACTGTGCAAAAATCAGGTCCCAGATATCAAATCAGGACCAGAAGCACTGGTGCTGGTGAGGAAGAATATTTCTATTTGTCACTTCCTTTTGGTCAGGAGTTGCATTTGGGAATCTGAACAAATACTGCCTGTATCTGGACTAAAGTACTGGACTTAATATACTCCAGGGATGTCTGCCAATACAAAGCCCAGAATTTTGAAAATAATATTAAGGAGGCATTTCCAGCCATGCATCCTTACTCCACCACACACCACGGCTCATATGTGCACTGCAGCTGAGACATTAATGCAGCCTGAGGAACTTTAAAAACCATCCAAGCAAGATGTGTCTCTCACAAAAGTTTTACTCTAAGAGCTGTGTGAACAGAGCACTGTCTCTTTAACTGATTTTATTTTCCTCTCTCTTTTTTTTTTAGTTTAAAGATTACATTTAATATCTATTTCCCAGCAGTGTACAAACTGACATCATCTACTCATAAAAGCGGAATGCTTTGCTTTTTTAAGCTTCAAGCTGAATAACAAATTGCCACAGATGACAGCATAAAAGAATAACAGAATGGAATCAAAAGAAAATTCATTGTCAACAGAAACCCCCTGCTGAGGAATTTCAATTTCATATATCTAATTATCCCTGTCAGTTGGAAGAACTGACAAAAAGCATTCTTTGTTCTCTCTTTCTGCCTCCCGCATCTCACTCTCAATTAATTCCAGCATACAAATATGACTAATTGTCTTTGCAGTGCTCAAGAGCTCTGTATATAAATGTTCATGAACTGAAAATGATTTAGAGGGTATTCATGCATCGATTTATGATATTTGAGCACAATAGACATGCATAATTCAGGTGACCATGTTAGCACCCTCACAAGCCCTTATTACAGAGATTAGGCAGGATTCTCTTTTCACATCCTTTTTTTTCATATATATGCTTTGTGACAATAACTCACTTTGCACCTATTAAAAGAGGAAGCATTATATGTCTGCTGTGGCTTATTGAAATTGCCATGAACAAGATTACCAGCATTTAAATAACATAGAGGGTATGGCCAGAAAATATTAGGTACTTTCAAAAGCAAGACCAAAGCATGATGAAGGTGAAAGTTGATGTTTTTTTTAATCTTGACTTGATAATTTCAAGAGACCTTTGAAGTGACAGAATTATCTTTACTCACATCCTGTATTGACAAATACACTGAGGCTAACTTTTATACAATAACTTTTATGTAAATATATGCACAGATGCATGAATGCATGCATAGAGAGGGAGAAAAATATTAATAACTTTTTATGTATTATCCTTTCTAATTAAATGCTAAGGTTACCTCAAGGGAATGGTTGTTGTATGATGACAGAATTAAGGTTGAATTAAGGTTTAGAACCAGTGCTCAGAGAATGATACCTATAACTTGGCTTTCCTGGCTTATACTAAAACCTCCTCTGTTCCATTACGGGACTTGTTCAAATCATTTGACATTATAAAATTTTGATCCAGCTGTATTACTTTCTTGGGCAAAGTTCTTGCTCACAATATGAACTCCTCACCTACCCCAAGGGTACAGCATCACACCTTTTTGAGACAGACAGGCTGGCTGAATCAGTAAAGAATCTGCAGCAGTCACTGTGATGTTGGTTACAGCAGTTTCACTGGTAATCATGCTGAATGTTGGGATCCATACAGCCAAACCCCAATACTTAAGAACCCAACATAAGTAAGACATCAGATTTATTCATGTTTCATCAAAAGTCTATTTTACTCCTGGCTGATTTTAACTCTGGCACTTCCTCTGAAGAAAAAGGAGATATGTGAGAAGTTGCAGGTTACAATGAAAAAAGAAAGTGAAGTCTGGCCATGTAAGGAAAATCTGCAAAAGTTCTCAGAGGAGACAGAGTTGATGGTGTTCATAGGATTTAAACTGTATTTTGTACCTTGAATTGTTTTGCACAGTGTCATGGTGGAATTGTCCAGCTCTCCATGTTTTTAGATTGTTGGAGGTTCTGTTTGATTTTTTTAAGGGTTGTTTTAATTTCAGATTATATTAATTTTCAGAGAATACAATTTTAAACAACAGCGAAGATGTAAAACTATACAAACCAAAAAAACCACTTTTTTTCCCAATCATGTTATAAACCCATCCTGTAAAACTGGGAAGCTGTACAAAGCCCAGGTCTTCATCCTTGTTGCTGCTTCAAGATGAGCAATGACTGAGGTTAAGACCTGTACAGACACTTGCTTGTTTCCTGCATCCCTACAAAACAGTTAGAAAGTTGCATAAATTTTTCCATGACACCCAACAATTTATGTGCCCTTTGTATACAGTCTCAACAGCAGCTGGCTCCCACCGCTACAAGCAGAAAATGTCATGAGCTCAGCAAATAAGAGTTTTCCATGTGAAGCAGCATGATGATTTATACATTAAGTCATCATTCACTGAACACCTACAAGAAGCATATGGATAGAGGAAAGGGCTCTCAGAAAAAGTGGGGGGTTGGAATATGAACAAATATTAAGTCTTGACTACAGGATCAGGTGAAGAATTCTGGGATATTATCTCAAGAAATAAGTAACCACATTTTGTAAAATATTTACTGTGGCAGAAATAATAATGCCAAATAACCTGTTCTCTAGAGGCTAGAAAACAGGTGTGAGTAATAGCATGCAAACAAAGACCTTTGGATACTGTGACAATAGCAAATTTGGCAATTCCTGTTGAAACTGGAGTTCAGTAAGGCAGAAATCAATAAATAAATAAAGTTGGTTCATGTTTAGATTTTTTCCTCTGCTGATACCCTCTGAAGTTGCTATGTCTTTTCCTTTATACCGGCAGGTCAGTTTTTCATACACATGCTGTAAAGTACCCCTGCATGCTCACTGCATGTGACCTGGGGGGAAGTTAATGCATTTTGACGTATAGGTTTGGCTTTTCTGGCTCACTTGCACTCATTGCTTAGGTCACTGGTGAATTGAGCCCTATTATTTAAAACATTGGTTTTACTGAGAATACTTTCAGTACATTGTGGAATCAACACCCTTTACAAATGTCCATGTTCTCAGGTACATCAGAGAAAGCCTATTTCAGTTTAGCAGAAAAATTTCTCTTAGGTTTTCAAAACAGCAGCTGAAACCATAATACTTTTTAGGCTCTCTTGGAGGTTGATTTTGGTTTGGTCTACTCAAAGGTAATTGATCTTTTTTTCTTTTTTAATCTTTGAATTTTGCCCATTCCTTAAAAGGCATTCCATCTAACCACAAAGAGAACTGCCACATCACCCCCAGTCCAACCAAGAGACAAGTGCCTGTGTCCTCCTGTGTCCATATAGACCCTTCATGATGCACTCTGCCTTCCTACCAATATCCTTCTCCTGCAGTTATTAAGCATAAAAAATCAGAACTGGTGGGCAAGCAAGGCTCTGATTAATTCAGAAGAACTGAATAGACGAGTTCTGTACCCGCCAGGGTTCCCCCAGAGGATTAGAGCCCTGGTTACCAGACAGACAACATCATTTTCTTGCCAGGTTCCACAAAAGATACTTTGGGTCAAATTTTGCTCTCCAATGTACACTTTTCATTATTTGTGAAGCTGCGCCATATTTACAGCACAGAGTACTCAATACTTGGCTCCATTATTTTACTTTTCCTCTATTTTTTCTATTTAAGGAAGCCAAACAACTACAAATATTATAGAGCTGAATGAATGGCATAAAGCCAAAAGTGTAAAGATTGAGAGGCTGCTTTAATTTTTAAACTGTTCTGTTGGCTTTTGATTTTGGCTTAATTTAATTTTGAACCTGCAGGACTTAATGAAGCCGTACCTTTGAATTTCCTGGCATTTACCACTTTTCCTCTGATTTGTATCTCTATAGACATTGCTAAGCTTTGTTTAGAAAAATGCTAAAACGAAAACACTCCAGTGTTCCTATAAAGCTCTCATTCCAAATCTCTGTTGAAAATATATCTTTTCTGACTTGCACATATCTGTTAATTTTGCTCTCCCTCTGCTATTATTTATCTCTGTATCTGTATTGTTTAACTCCTGTAAAGTGGTTTTGGGATACACTTTGGATGAAAGACGCTATACAAAATAAAGTTGTATTGTTTTGTACAAGCTGGCACATACTTGTACTTGGTTCTGCATAAGCTTGGCAGAGATCTCTCTTACAGCACAGCGTTTTATAGTTTCTCTCCAGCATTTTTTTTTTTATCTTTCCCACTTCCTTTTGCTGGTTAGGATGTACTACAAGAATACATCTGGTATGATTAATAGGTGACTAGAAATTTATTTGCTACCCAGACCTTGTCCTTTTCCCCATCAAATATTTTTGAAACAAGCATTTTACAGAGGGAGATAAGGCTGCAACATTGACCTGACTAAAATCTAGGTACAGGAAAGAAACTTAAAAATGCATCTGATATTTTAAGCATAACATCTACTTTGATTTTTATAAGCAATCAGAGGTGATTAATGCTTGGGAACACTGTTCATTATATGAGCCTTTCTGTATCCTTGGTCAAATAAAGCAAGCAGGTGCAAGTCATAGGAGTTACTGATTATTTATGGCTTTTAGATACTTTGTGGGTTTAGCTGGTGAGAAAAGTTTTATTCTACTCACATGGACAAAACACAACCAACTGTCTGGACTGATTAAATTCACATTGTTGTATGAGCACATGGCAGACAGGGGAAAAATTATAAAATCTCACCGCCTATGCCATGGCAACTGAGCAAACAGCTCATGGGAAGAATGTGAATAATAGAAAATAGCAATATTTCTCTTTGTGTTTTCAGACTTGACAGTTTTATCCCCACATCTGCCTGAGGTCCAGTGAACAAGTAAAGTGCTTGTACTAGCTACTCTAGTTCTCACTGATTTTATGCATCCTTGTCTAAGAGTTGTCTCAAGATGTTCCATGTAGATTTTAAGCTTTAGAAGTATGAACCACAAAATATTTAGGGGTTTTATATGTATGTGGGGAAACCACTGAAATAGGAATATGCTACTTGTGAAAGACTTTTAAAATTTACTTTACACACACACGCATTCAGAATTTCAGTTTTCTGGACAGAAAAATTAATGTCGGAATCATTTTTCTGAATGTATTTCAAGTCAAATGCCAAACTTTCACAGGCACCATTCAAAAAATGGGAACTATGCTCGAAATCTTCTAGCTAAATTTATCTATCTACATAAATCTTCTTCATAAATTTATTTCCATTCAGTCCATGGCATCTGCCACTGTGTGAAAACCAGACATCCACTGGATTTTTATAACCAGATTCCGGCTTTCCGGCTGCACTCATGAAACAGAATTCAGAAGATGCTTCCTTCTATCTCTAAAATACACACATTTGGTTTTGCAGCATCCAGCATGACTTTTGTTCATTCCTTTGCTGTATGTGCCATGAGAACTTTGCTCTTCTGAAGTGAGACTTACATGTCTTCAGTGCTTTTGGCAAACTAATTGCTAAGTGGAGACAGGAGAGCTTGACCTTTGGTAGGAATACCACTTGAAATTTCCCTTTAACCCCAATGTAGTTTGAACTAACTATATACTCTGTTTCAGGTGGCCCATTTTAGTCACAGTCAGAGGCAGGCCTTCTGACAGGATATAGAAGTGTGAAAAGCAATATTTTTCCATATCAGGTATGATGCAGTTTCAGTTCTCCATTTTGAAGAAAGTTGGTGGGATCTGATAGCTCTAGTGCTATGAAATAAAATTTTTAAAAGGTTCAATGTATATGGCAATGTATTTGATAAAAGAGGATAATGAGTACTGCGTTTTCCATGCTAATGAATTTTGGTTTTTAAAGAGTATTTAAAATACTGTCATTCTATGAAATTAGGAACCTGATTTGTTTGCCTGATTTTTCTGCTGCTGTTTTAGTAAGCAACACCAGTTTTTGATAAAGTAAATATGGAAAGCACATTGCACTCTCTTTCATATCAGTAGTTTAAACTTAATTGGATGTTTTACCCTATCACAATATGATGAAAATTAAAATATCTTTCAGTTCTAGAAGACCCGCCTTGGGCCAGCAGGTCTGGAAGAATCTGAGTTTCCCAGGTGTTGTAAAATCTTATGGATAACTGGAAGCTGAGGAAACAAAAAGGAAAGAAAGATACTTTGAAAACAGCAATTGCACATATTGAAAAATATATAAAGAGCACTGAAATCTATTAGGTAAAGAATTATAACCATCGAAATTACTACTGGACTCAAGGAAAAAATTTTGATATCTAAAACACTTTATTAGAGAACTATAGTTATCTATCAGACCATCTCAGGCTAAATTAATGGGCTTTTAGTCTCTGGGACAAGGTTACAGTTATTCTGAAAAAAGTCCCACAAACACACATTCCTCATCATCAGCTCTGTTGCTCTGCAGACCTGCTAGTGCCTTTTTAATGTAGACAAAGCCTTGCAGTATTAGAGAATTCAAGGGATATCAGTAGGTTATTTCACAGCTTTTTAATCAACTTTTATGTCACATGGGTTTTGAGACAACTTGCAAATAAGATATAAGATTGTTTATGGTTGTGCTTGATGCACTTAACCAGGGCATGGAATGTATGTTGCATGGAAAGCAATCAGGAAATGCTTGAAATAATGAACAATGCAGCTTTGATGACACTCATGACTACATGTTTTGTTTCCTTTCTTTTTCTAGTACATCTCTCTGGTGAATCAGAAAGATTCTACCTGTCTCATCACTTGTCTTGTCATTTGGATTTTATGTTCTTTTCTCCCCTACTTATTCTCTGCTTGGCAAATTTATCAAAACACTATGACACAAGAAATCTGGAGGATATAGATAATTAGGCATGCCCAAAATGTTTACAGAGGAAGTTCATACACAGTGCTAATGTCTTCCATGAGTAGCATTTCTGTAAATTTGGAACCTTCTTGGTCTTATTTACACAAGAAGAAATCTGACCTGAGAGTTAAAATGCATTTAAATCTGCAGCCAAAGGCAAAGAAGAGGGTAAAAGGCTGATAATGATTTCTGAAAGAAAGGAATAATTCTGAAAAATGAAGCAAAGGATACTTCTGGACTCAGCTCGGCTTACACTGAGGCAAAATTGAGTTCTGCTATTGATTTAATGAAAACAGGACCAAACACTGTGTGCCACTTGTCCATATGAAATAATTTGAATGGGCTGAAGAGAAACACAATAGTAGAGACAGGGAATGAAAAACACCCACAACATTATACACCTTCAATTCACCCAGGAGAGCTTTTCTCATGAAGGGGTATATTATTCCCTTATGTGTATGTGGCTTCCATTACCAGTAATGGGAGTTGATCACACACAGAGAGGAGAATGGACTCCTCCATCTGACATCTCGCTGGCTGCCTGGTATAAAGCCAGTAGACAATGCCAAGTTATTCTGATCGAGCTACTAATTGGAATCATGTTGTATATTGCTGAAGTTTGTTTATTTTTATGAGAGCATTAAAATTTCAGAAGAGCTGCATTTGGACCTCTCAGTGCACACACACATACTATAGGCAGCCTCCTTGTTTTACATGACATGCAGGGGTACAGCATACATGCTGTCTCTTTTGTGTTTTGCTGTCGTGGTCTAGAGATGGCAGCATGTGAAATTATAGCCCCTGCTGTGTAATGTTTTTAATACGTACAAATGCACTGGCTGAATTAAAGGAGTAGCATTGCTAGCTCAGCTCAACACAGACTTCTTTATATATTAATTACAATTAAATATATTTGAAAATATAAGTACATTGCAAAGCCTGATGGTCTGGGCCTCCTGCCTCCTTCTTCCCCTCTTTCTTTCCTCTCCTCTTCCCCCATACCCCCTAACATATGCACAGCCAGTGTTGCCTCAGTCTCTGTTTTCCAAAAGGAACCAGTGTGTCACAATGCTGAGATTTCATGTCTAAATTCTCAACACTGCTTAAACAACTGAATCACCAACACTTTCAACTTTTGTTTCAACAAAACACTTTTTGTGCATAAAAAATTGTAAGACACTCCATGGACAAGGGATGGGAATGGTCACAAAACAACAGCTCTAGTAGAAAATGATGCATTGAGAATGAGAGATAGTTATCCTCAGCAGGCCAGTACAACAGGATTGAATCCAGCCTGAAAAAAACAATAGTGGTTTATTCTCTTACTAACGGATGACATTTTCTTATTTTACTGCAAAGTTTGGCAGGGAACCCAAAAACTAGGCAAGTCTCCCCAAGGTGAGTGTACCCTTTGTTTACCCTTGAAAGCATCATGCCTTGTTAGGAATGAGGGGTCTATTTCATGCCCAGCTGCAATAACAGCATTAAATAAGTAAATTAATATGCACTTACACACCCTGTGTTTCAGGCTCTGCTGTTCACACTATTCAAGTGTTAGAGGCCATGTTTGTGTCCACTTACATAGAATTTTGGCCTTTTTTTTTATGGTCATCTGCAAGACCTTCTTGTCTCTCTCCCAAGAATGCTAAGCCCATGTATGTGAAAATTAGGAGGCTAGAAGCAAGACATGCTTTTTTTCCTGTTTTTGAAAACATTGATTCCATGTTTTTCCGTCTGCTTTCTATTCTTTCTTCTCTTTTCCTGATAGAATGGCACAGTGTAGCTCTAAAAATGGGATATTTTTGTGCATTTTTGTGTATTAGAAAAAATTATTGATATGTAAAGGTTCTGAGCTCTTATTTGGTGGTGGTTTTATACTGCCAGGCTCATACCAATGCTAAAAGAGAATCACTGGTGACTATAAAAGAGCTAGTGAGAGAGAAGGAGAGTTTCCTGGGTAAGGCAGATTTGAATTCACATTTTAACATTTTGTTTCTATCTGTATATTAATGTTTCTGTAAAATCTTCCAGAATCAATAGCATTCAAATAAGGCACTACCATAAAACCAAAATTCTCTCCTGAAATATCCTGTTGTCAGGCATGGTTTGAAAGGAGCTTCTAATAATTTTTGCACTTCCCAACAGGGTAAGTAAAATGCTGAATCCTTGCTCTGTCTTGACTGCTATTAGTTTCACTGTTGTTTTCACTGAAGGTATGTTTTTTCATAGTGAAGGAAAGCTTGTGGGTGGGAAACCTTTCTCCTGAATCTATCAGGTGGTTAAGTTCTACTTTTTAAGGGTTCATTTCCCAGAGTGATAGGCAAAGGCTTCATGTGTGCTTCATTAAGGAGTTTACTTTTCAGCATTCATTTCCTTTGGAAAGATAATTCAAATCACACCCCTCTGCAGAGTGAGACATCTGAAGGGAGGGCTGTGGTGGGAGGGTGAGAACAGGACTTAAAGTTTAGAGGGGCGGGGGCTAGACAAGGAACCCGGTGGCAGGGGGATAAATCTCCCTGGACCTCCAGTATTCCTATTTCTAGTGGAGTATAGTAAGATCCTGTGTACGAGAAACCATCTGCAAACGAAAGGACCCGTTTTTCTACAAGAGAAAGGAGAAGTCAGCAAAAACCTTCTTTAAAGCAGCTTGCAAACTATTAAAATATGAAGTCTCACTTCCCTTGCCTGCTCCATGGCAGCCCCTTAGTTAGCAGAGATCACATTATCCGATCCTTTGCTAGAACACTATTCAAGTTTTAGCAATTCCCTGTCAAATGTTAAATAGTTTGCCAAAGAATAATAGATGCTTTACATTTTATGCATTACTAGTTCCGAGACTAGGGCTATAAAAGTTTTCTATTAACATGTAAGCACTGAGAGAAGTTTTTTTTGTTGTTGTTGTGTTTTTTTTTAACTTGATAAATATACATAACTCCTTTACAATGGGGCTCTTGTGTTGCTAATGGGGACCCTTAATGGAGAGTTATATTTCCAGGATTATATCTTTATTCAGTTGCAAATTATTTTTGGGGGGAGTTTTAATACTCTGCTTCAGTCTATGAATAATAGTATCATTTGAATGCAGCGGACACCTGGTGCAGTAGAAGGACAGTGGGAGCTCTAGACTGACCTGGTATGACTGCCAACTTTGCATTTTCCCAGCCTTTCCTATCCGCTCCATTCAGCATCTAATTTCATTCTCCCTCAGCAAAATGCTAGACACTTGTAACTTTATTCTCCCTCGGCAAAAACTTGCTCTCTTGTAAGGAGATGGAAAAAAAAACCCGTGAAAAAAAAATTCATCTTATCAATCTCTTCTTATACAGAGTCTAGTAATTTGAAGGTTGGGTAAAGTTTCAGGAAAAAACTTCCAATTAAATACTGTAAAAAGATAAAATAACAGTGGCCTTGCTGCTGCCCAATAGCTTTCTTGAAGCGCTCTTTTGTTGATTTATTGTACATTAGCCACTGAGCCATGCAAAGAACATTACGTTTCAGAAAGAGCTATTCGTATGCGGCCTGCATCCTCTCCAAAGACAATCAGGCCTGTATTGCATTTTGCAAATTTATACCAGGATGTTGGTTTAGAGTGTTTCCCTGAAAAGTTTTTCAAGTAAGTGTCTGCTTTCATAGGCAAGAGTGATTGAGGCACACAAACAAACCTTTGTTTCAAAACTCACAGATGTATGGCTGGAGCAGAGCTTTGTTTTCTGCTTTAAGGAGTATTCTCAGATTTTTGTTTTGAGCACAACACAGGATTGTATAAAAAAATCAGCTTGAGGATGAATGTCTGGTATAATCTCAGGCTTTCCAGATTTTCCCAGGGTTAATTTTTCTGCTCTGAACTTTGTGGGGAGGGAGTTGTTGTTGGGGTTTTTGTTTTGTTTTTTTCTTTTCTTTTCTTTTTGATTCAGGACTCCAACAAAAGAAGCTCTGGGTACTTTAGTCTTTAATGACTTTAGGAAACTTCATTTCAAAGCTATTTGGGAGTTTGTGGCCTTGATAACATACTTCTTGTGCTTAGTTCTGATCAAGTTGTTGTTCTTCTTTTACCCTTGAATCATAATTTTTGAGCATGCTTATGCAATGGTGCTTGTCATTTCTGGGGTGGGGAGATAGCCTGTGACCTGAGCTACAAGAGATGAACTTTCAGATGCACCCTTTGATGGGTGTAGGTCTGTGTATGAACACTGACCCAAATGACCAAACTAATGCTAGTACAAGGTACAAGATGTACCTAGTTACAAAATCCTAATAAAGCACACCTTTCTGATAGGCTCAGGCTGGCTGCTAAGCAGTAAACTAGAAAGGAAACTGACACCAGATGCCAAAATACTGAAGTGTTTCTGATAACAAACACAGCACAGAAGGGAATGCCAGGTACTACATGTTTAACATCTGATTGGGATGGGGAGGACACACACTGGCACAGGTAAAGTGCTCTCTGCTAAGTTGTGGGCTAGATGCAGAGGATGAAGTCCTGGCTGGAGTGAAGTTACTGGAATTTTGCCATTTGCTTTCAGGGAGCCAGAATTTCACCTTAGCAAGCAATGTACTGTGGCTCCAGCCAGATTCACAAGAGCTGTCAGGAAAGAAAGGTGGTCAGAAAGTCCCAGATCTGTCCCCCGGTCCTATTACTACTCCTGCTAGGAGAGCCAAAGCTGTTCTACCACCATACAGCAAAATTGTAAGGTGCAGACAACTGCATTCCCTGCATTCCCAGTAGGTCTTTGAAGAAAGGAAGGAAGAAAAAGAGAGGGCAAGTTACAGACCCTGGTCCATAACTTCCTCAGATATCTAAACTAGAAGGAATTCAACTCTGTAATAGTGTCCCTTAGGCTAGACCAAGGTGAATGTCCTGGCAAAGACACATTGCTATTGATTAGGGTTTTATTAGAAATTTGCCAGGCATGTTTTACTTTGAGGTTGAAAAATTGTTTCACCACTGGACAACATTTCACTGGGAAAATATCTTTTTCTGTCAAGAAATCTGGTATTTTGTGTGAAAACTAAACACTTGGAAAGCAAAAGCTTTTGACCCTAGATCAGGAGGCTATATTAAAATAATATGGTTGGTTTGGAATCTCAGTGTATGTTAACAGTTTAACAGTAGTTTGAATACCTTCTACCTTCAGTATCTTCTAATAAGTTAATTTTCCAGGCAAACTTTAGGCAAAGCTTTATGCAAAAGACAAAGACCCATGGTGCAGTGCAGGCTGATCTTCCAACTGGTAGCAAAAGACATGAGGAACTTCAGCTATAGTTCCCAAAACTATATTTTTCAAGGGTGTGAGAAGAGAATCACACACAAATGGTTTAAGACAAAGCTTTTTGGCTTTTTCTGCAGACAGGAGCAAGATCTAATTAGACTCTACATTTTTACCTTTTCTGGTGGAGAATTATTGGAAGAAAATGGATATGTAAGGAACATTAATGTTATTCAATATATATACCATCAATAGGCTTAGTTGCTTTCTTATCTTTGAAGAATGTAATGTATAAATCATTGCAGAATTGGCATGATTTTAATAGTTAGTGCAGGCCCTTATTCACTTTAGGGTCAATCCTGTCTTTTCCATGGTATGAGGCAATTACAGACATGGTAGACCCTGTGATGTTTCTCTGCCTAAGGAGAAGAAGACCAGCTAACAAATTTTTACAGATCATCACTACCCTCCTTCCTGTACATTGTAGAATCAAAACCTCCACCAACTATTGTTCCCTTTCAGCAGATCACCAACTGGCATTGCTCCATAGCTGCTCTAAGCTAGGAGCATGTGTCAATCTGTTGGAAGGTAGGAGGGCTCTGCAGAGAGATCTGAAATGGTTGGATGGATGCACAGAGTCCAATAAGTCCAAGCATATGAAGCATTTCTTGTGAAAATTCAGTCAAACCTAAGGAGTCAAAATCAGCAGTTTCACAACGTTGAATCAGACAAAGCAGCCTAGTCTGCATTGGTGCTATTTTTAAGAATTTCCCACTTCTCACTAGCATCCTCTTCAACTAAACTGTGACTTTCCAGAAGTCAAATTCTTCCTGAAAGAAGAATTGCAATGGCAACTGTCCTCAGGGCAGGACAGTTGCCATTGTAGTGTAACCAATACATTTCTCTAGTGCTCTGAATCATGTGCCTCTTCTGCACAGTTCTTTTCTCTGCTCTGCCATTTACTGTTTGGCAGCAATTTTTGATTTGGTGCTCTGCATGTTTATGCAGATGCAGAAACCAGAAAATTTTGATAATGTACATACAGTCACTTCCTATATACCCAGTAGCAGTAATTCTGCCAGCACACTGCATATGTGAACTTTTTCAAAAATATTAATATGATCTGATATCAAGTTTCATCTGTCATAATACTATCATGCAAGTGGATTTTTTCAGAAATGTACAGTTACAGACATAAAGATTTTAATAACTTGCATGTGGGGATGCACTGGGAAGTGCCTTCCTTTCCCAAAGGAATGTTAGAGTAAATACTGCAAAATTCATTAACAGAAGTCAGAATACCATGTTTATTCACTACTACTGTGTATACAAGGAGTCTGGTTACCCAGCAATGCTGTCTTCTTGGAAAGAGGAATGAACTCATGAGCAAAAGTTTTTCTTGTTCATTCACTTGTCAAATATGACTTTACTCATGGAGTAGTTAAAATTTAGGAAGATACAAAGGAGATAGAAAGAGAAGAGGCAAAAAAAAAAGGGAGACTATTTTGTTTAAGGGAATGTGAGTGCTGGCAGTGCTATGGCCTGGGTAGGGCTATGCTCCCACAATCACAGCTGTAGAAACCCTTTCTTGCCCACTGCCTGTTGTTTTCACGGGGGTGACTGTCAGTATAAACAACTGTCAGTGTAAACAACTGTCTTCTTTTCTTTTCCTGTTGTACAGGAGCAAATCTGTGACTAAATATTGTTGGAGTAATGTAAATGATAATTTTGCTGCACTGGTAATTTACCTACTTTGAGTATGCTTATAGGTTGAAGAATATGGGTATCCTACAATTTTTTATCTATTATCCCCACCAAAAAAAAAAAAAAAAAAAGAAAGAAAAGAAAAGAAAAAGTGAGATAATAAAGTGCTCTCTCTTTTTTTTCACAAGAAAGATAAAAGAGGGAGGAAAAGCAGAACTGTTGCCTCCTGACACTAGCTGACATTGAGAGAGAAACAAAACAAGCTTTTGAACCTAATGCAGCTGTAGCATACCAGGTAGAAATATTAGCATGGCATTACAGCCAGGAAAATAAGCCCTGAAGAAATAACATGGCAGAGCTGACCTCAGGATTAAGATAATATCTCTGGACAGTATTAATTTATGTATGTGTCCTAATGAAAAGAGTATGCCTAATGAAACAAAATCTGCATTTGAAAGACAAAGGAATTAGGGGGAAGGAACCTGTGTAGGATTCTTCTTTTTGGGGGGTTAAAATTTTGTTCATCCACTAAAATAATTAGCAGAGTGCTTGAAAAATAAGATTAAAGTAGGTAGATGCATAATTTTTTTTTTTTTTTTGTCTTGCTACTTTATTTTTTTCAAATCTTCTTCAACAGCTGGTATCTCTTGAGTCAGAATATGGCATAATTTTTTCTGTTTTTCTGTTTTACTCTCCCTTTGTGTGAGGAAAAAAAACACATTGCTAATCTGTGGTGGATCAAACATTCTCACATATTTTCTGTCTTATCATTAGCCTGCTCTGCCTTGCTGGGCCATAGCACTGTCTGGGAAGAAAGACACACACTAGGAGAGGAAGAACATGTATTTGAAGAAGCAATATTTGAGCTTCTCCATTTCCCGCCTCAATTTGCATTACTGCATGTCTCCTAAGTTCAGAGAACACTGTACTTGCATTAAGGTTATGAGTCATATTCCCTGCTTATTTGAAAATATCATTAACCTGTGCAAAATACCTCCAGAGCATTGCCCCAAAGCACCATGAAGATTACAGTACAACTGGAGAAAAGACACAGCCTGCATGAACCTCTGCTTCACCCCTAGCCAACTGTGCAGTCTTTCAGTTGTTTGCTTGGTGTTGCTCCAGGTGGAAAAGAAAAGAAACACAGGGGAAAAACAACCTCAGTGTGAAGAGGACTGCATAAATGATGTACCTCTGAAGTTGCCATGCTCTTAGTGGCTCAATTCCTGTTTTGTGGTCTTTCTGTTTAGCTCTGTGCCATGTGAGCTAAAAGACACAGGTTAATCATGCTATTAAAGGAAGCGAGTGAAGCCCTTAAACATCTGGGTTTTTTCTTACCCAAATAAAGATTTTGCGTATTCCTATGCCTTACTAATGGATTCGGAATTGTGCTTCATAATGTGTATGTTCTTTAACTGTTGACTAACAGAAGCAACCAACTGTGCCTTGAGTGTACTGTAGTGTAAATCTTTGGGGATTCAATAATGATGAAGCACTAATTCAATCCCTTTCTTATTCTGGTCCATTTTAATGAAGAGCAAAGACTCTTTGACTTCTATATGATTTCAGATGGACAGGAGAGTTCTCACTGCAGAGCCCGAGGACTATGTTACCTTCTGTAAGTGCTACAGTGACTTAAGATTTGGCTCCTTGTTTCTGTTGTCTTAGAGAGTTTTAAGTAAGTGACATTTATGAATAGTGTTTATTTTCACTTTATGTCCGTAAAAGGGGCTTAACAGTACAATTTTCAACAGAACTCCATTAGAAATATATCTCAGTTTGTAACACAAAAGTTTGCTGGATCAGGCAGGTTCTTCACATCCAACTTAATAACTGCATATTCTAGCACTGCAAGTATTCATGCAGTATTCATCATCTGTAGGATTCTTCTTCAAGACTTGAAGTTTGAATACCAAAGGCTGGCATAGTTTTTCAATTAAACAATTACAAAAAGAGTAAAGAAGAGAAACATTAAAATGAAAATATGTTTCTGACTTTACCCCTCCAAGAATTTAATGAGATGAAGTACTCAGCAGTGAAAGAGAAATCTACATTTTAAAGTCACCATAATTATTTTCCTTTTCACCAGCAGAAAAGAACAGACGGATAAGAGATAAAAACCAAGATGTCTGTGTTTGGGTTGAACAGGGAAATTTCTTCCCTCAAATAACTTCACATCAGCTTTTTACTGAATATTTTCTCAGGAGATTTTTAGATTAAATACATCTTTGATTCGGTTCTTAATCTTCTACAAAGACATTTATAGCACCTTCAGGAAGCTAATTACTTAACATACCCCAAAATTAGTCTTTGATAAAAACTTCCGTCTTTTCTGAAATGGAAACAGGCCACTGGAAAAAAAAATTCAACCAGTTCTAATAAAGGTAAACATAAGAAACATTGAGACAGAAAAAAAGGAGGAAGTTCTGCTATATACTGTCACATGCCAATTCATTAGCTATTTGTACCCATGGGAAGCATGTATAATAAGGTTAGGGCCCCTTCCCTCCTTGGTGTCTTCTGTCTGCAGGTTTCCACCATGTTTAAGTTTTTTTCCTGCTTCACATCCTTGCAGTGACTGGCAGAGAGGTGCAGCTTATTTAATGAACTGGAAGAACATCCAGCCCAAGAAGAGTGACAGAAACTCAAGTTGTACCTGTACCTGCAGAACAGCTGGAAAGAGTAAGGCATCAGGAGAATGGAGGAACTGGATTAATATATGTGCTTATAAAAATGTAAAGGTAAGGATAGCTGAAATACTTCTGATAAATCAGAGCCACTGTGCCTGAATCAGAACAGACGCTTCAATTTGGAATAAGCACATTTAAGTCTGTTAGATAAGCAGCCACTTCATTTGAGTGAGAAAAATTGATTATTGTAGTTCAGTGAGAGGATGCCAGAACACAAATCAAACACAGCAGATAGCTGGAGTCATAGCTAACAAAATGGAGAAAAAGGGAAGTAAAGGCAATTGCAGAATAAAAGTGGTGCGCTTATGAGCATAGCTGTCTCTTCTAGAGTGGCCTTCGTAAGATGCTGCAACTGGCACTGCTGGATACACCTGAAAACTCAGTAGGAAATTAAAAGGCAATTAACTGTGTGTTAACTTGTGGAGAGCATCATGTGGGTCTTTATATATCTCAGTGTTCATGTCCTGTACTGTTATGTTGGGCAATTGTTTTGTTCTGTCAGTTGTGTTCTCCAGATATTTAGCTGTAACCTAGCAAGGATTGAGGAGGAAATAACATTTCAATTTTCACACCAGCAACAGCTGATTTGGTTAGGCAGTACACTAAATATAGTAATTTGCTATGTAGCCAACAACAGTGATAGCACATCAAAAAGAGATTCTGTGACATAGCAGGGATCCCTAATGTGCTAGGAGTGATGGATGAGCTGTTCATGCGCCTCACAGAATGATGCTGCTTTTCAAAATGGAAAGCGGCGTGTGTGACCATCAATATCTTACATTGAATTATTGGCTCCTGTCATGATGCCTGTATTTTAGCCAACTCATGTGGTGGAAAATTATTTTATTCTTGTGACATTTCTGATAAAAGAGGCATCAATAAATATTTTCCCTGAGAAATGTGTTCTAGATGTTTGCAGGTAATAGCAGCAGTCTTTTGAAGAGCCATCCATGACTAAAAATAAGTAAATAAAACCGTTATTGAGCAAAGATTGAAACATGAATACCTTGCATTTAGTGGGTCTCTTTTTCAACATGAGCTTTCTCTTTTCAACATGAGCATTCTGTATGCCCAACATCTAGCTGCATGGCTGTTGTACCAGTGTAGAACACTGCCTGATTCAATGTTAGCGATGCCTTCAGTGCCTTATTACTAGTGGGAATAAAGTGCCCTCAGTTGAAAAAGGTTATGTGCTAAAACACTACTACTCTTACCCTTCAGCCCAGGTTGCCAAGAGGATTTTGGTATCACTGCTGGCATAACTCCACCTGTGTGGGTTGTACTGAAGCACCATCTGACAGAACAGCAGCCAAAGCAGTAAGTGGGGTTTGCTCTCCATAAGCCAATGAGGAAATTAGGAATGCTCCTCATCATATACTGTCAGGTGCTATATAATGCCTTAATGCTTTCCAAAGTTAAGTACACTGGCTCCTCTTAGTCAATGATATAAAATGTAGCATGAAGATCTCATACAGTTCCAGCAAATCACGTGAGTGTTCACCATGATGCCATTGTGGCACTATCTATAGCTGTCTGTTCACATCTTATGACAGAAAGGTGATTTGGTTGAACTCAAAGCATATAGGTCAGTAGTATGTGATGAAATTTATCTAGAGGCAGCATCAACCACTTCTTACTCAGCTGTACTTCATTGCTGGGCTACAGTACATGTTTGTTTCAGAATAGTTGCATCATGGTATTTTCATCTGCTGTTCTATAGTGGTTTTGCACTTTCTCCATATGGGACAGGTCCTCCTGCTCTGTTTTCCTTTTGTGTTTGCCCAATAGATGCTCTTCAACAAACCCTTGGAACTTTTCAAACCAATCCTTAGCACTGGGCCTTTCCACAACACTGCTGTTGACAAAATAGTTTTGATGTGACACTGTCATCTCCTGTTTCTTCATTTTCTGTACTCTTAGCTTAACCCCACGTTACAGGATTTCTCACAACCTATGACTTTCCCAAATGGTTGATATCCCTACCACCTGCCTACCCCTGAACAAAACAAGCTATAAGTCCTATATGGCAGGTAACTGAAGAAATCAAACTTGTCTGCCATCCAGAAGCATATATGAAATGTTATGAAACACAGTTGGCATTGCGGTACAGATTTAATTTAATTTAATTGATTTTGTATTAATGTGGTACTTGAACACTAGGACTAAAATCACTGCATTATATTAAAATAGTTTCAATTTAAATCAACTTTTGCATTTTAGAACACAAATATCTCCTACTGCAAAGTATACATCTGCAGGAATACTGAGGCCTGTGAGTGTCACATAGTTTTCACTTTGGTTTTAGTGTTAATTCTGAAAGTTAAAAGATAAATAACATTTTCTTATTTGTGAAATAAGTCCATTTAATAAAGCTGGAATGGGATTCAAAGTGTTTGAATTTTAGGGGATTTTTAATTTCACTGTAAATAATTTGGCAAGCCCTATTCTAGAGCCACAACCACTACAGTCAATAGCGAGACAAGGTATCCATCAGCACAGCAGGGATGGAGCAATTTACCACAGCACATTTCCTCCTTTTAAAAAATATTCTACTTTCCCAACTACCAAACAAACAGTGAAATTAAACACCTTAAAGTACTTCTTTTAAGTGTACTACCACTAATTCTGTGTCATATGTTTCTGGGTTGTTACTATCCCATGAACAGTGTTTTATTACATCTGCAATAAAACCTCAAGTTTTACATCCAATTTCTGCATTGAAAGCTTCCTTTCTAGAGCAGAGATTCTAGAGAAACAGTGAGAGTGAAGTGCAGATCTGCCTTGTCACACATTCTCTAATAGCAGCAAAAGCTTAGACTTACCAGCCTTCATTGCACTGGACATAGAGAATGAGTCCAGAAATTTCTAAAAACTAGTGACTTTGGATATTTCTGTCCTTTCATCCTGAAAGAGATTTTATTCTTTCCTCTTTCACCTTTCCTCAGTTCACTTTTTCCATCTTTAAAAATAACACAGCTTCAGACATTGTATCCCTCATTAACACTAGTCCTTGAATTTGTTTCTGAGATGTTTCTAGTTTTTAAATAAAAACTCAGCAGAATGAAAAAACTCTGCTTCCTTAGAAATCAGAAAATCCTCTCAGGACAGAAGGAAATTAGTCTTCAGCCTTGCACACTGCATATGTCTTATCACTGAGAGGCAGAATAGGGCAGTCTTGTGGACTGAACAGGGGCTTCTGGCTGGACACTGAATCCAAATATTGGAAAAGGAACTCAGGTTCATCCTGAGATATGTAAAAAAGGTAATATCTCCTCTCTGGTGCTGCCCTGACTTGTCCTTGGGGTGTGCAGTTTACCCTAAAGCTCTCTGTGATTTGGGAACTGATATTGGCAATACCAGGAGTTTCAAGAGAACCATTGTAGAACAGGCAGCAAAAGCATGAAATAATCAGTGCCTGTCTGCCCCAGGTGAAACCTGAATCATATTTAGAATCACCAGAAATATATAATGCATTTTACCCCATCAAATTATTTAAAAAATAAAAGTTTTAAAAATGAGGATCTGAAACTAGTTTAGAAAAAGAAAACCTTAACCCATTATGTAAGTATAATGCTGTTCTTTTTTACTATGTATTGCTTTTGTTACTACTAATTATTAGAAATAGGTCCATGTTGAGGGCCCCAGTGGACATGTGTAGTAATCACTTCTCTAAATTAGCTTCTGATGAAGGACTCAGCTCAGTGAGAACTCAAGTAGTACTGCAAATAATTTCCAAACATATTTTACATATACATTTGTTTGTTTCCCCTGAAATACAGCAAGGATTGCAGTTCATTACCTGAAAAAATCAAAAGGAGTCAAGAAAGAGGGACTATGACAAAAGCATAGCTGATGCAACTCAGAGTAAAATTCCAAAATCCTAAGAAATAGGTGCCTGACATTCTGGACCATGGCTACTTATGCTGTCCATGACTACCTCAGCATTCCTTTGTGCTTCACATCCCATTATTTTGCTTACATCAACATATTAGATTATTGTTCTACAGTTAGATGGTAAAATCTATGAGGAAACTGTGTTTTTTTTCCTTGAAAATAGAGTATTTGGTACAGTGGACAGCAAATACAGGACCAGCATCTCCAGGCCTAATACATTTCTCAAATGCTTTGTTACATTAAAATATCTTTGCTAGCTTCAGGGGTGTGACATCTACCTGTGTCTTCTTTTCTTTATCTGTCTTCTGTTGTCTGTCTTTTGTTTCCTTTATCACAATGCTTGTCCATTCCCAAACCTTTGCAAGACCAAATTTCAGAATTCCAGGGCTGAAGTAACAGTAATAAGCTTTGGAAAATGAATAAACTTCCTCATTTCTTTTATTGTTTGCCTTCTGCAGGGCTCATATTTTCCAAGTTCATTTCCATAATAAATCTGCAAAGCTGCTGCAGATGAAACAAAACCAGAAAATCCCCTGTGTTTTAGCATTACTTCCATAATAAAGGCTACTAAAGGAGTATCAACTATTGCAAAATTTATGATTCATATCATAAGTGTTGGCAATAGATCAGCTCTCTTCTTTCATCTGAAATGCAATGCACCATTATTATTTCCATGTATTTACGTTGCCCTTTCCATATCTTATATTTAACTGAATGAGTCATAATTGTCTTCTTTCAATTATGCTGAAATAAAAATTGCACTGATAGCACTGGTGGGTGCACTTGACAATGCTGCCCCCCACAGCTCCTCTGCCTTTTTCTGCAGATCAAGGAAACGACTGAGCTGCAGAAGTCCCAAATGTGCTCTTCCTTTAGCTAAATTAAGCCTCTTGTCTCCCTCTGAAATTCAAGGCTGCATAAGAGAAGCAAATAAATCAAGAGTGGTGCTATGGTATTTAGCCATCCGTCAGCACTATAAACTGTTCTTGCCTACCTGCTTAAAAAAGTTAACTCCTTACATCCCTATCATTCTCCAGTCCAGGTTGCCCTCCTTTCAATCCTCGGTAAGCCTCAAACTAAAGCATTACAGCTTGTAGCAAGTAGAGTTCAACATGGTATGAGGTTTAATTCCTTATGAGGATCACAGGACAAACCACTGTCATGCTGAGCACCAGCAGTGTCACTCCAGATATCATGCTGCCTGTATTCCCAACATCTCTGGGATATCTGTCCTACAAGCTAGATGTCTAGCACACCTCTGAAGAAGAAAGTCCGTGTTGTCTGCTCTCTTATTTGTGTTGACTTTCATTTTCTCATCAGAAGGCAGAGATGAGGCACAAAAGCAGCTTAAGAACAGTTTTTAGAGTAATTAAGTTCCTTATAAGCACTTACTACAATTTTCTTCTCTCTCTCAGTTATACCCATGATTTCGACCCAGGTTATTCAGCATTATTTAATAAAGCACCTATTTCACCAATGCCTGAAAATTCAGGTACAGGCTGTGTTACAAGGATGACTATCTCCCAGAGAAAGTATGTCTTAGATAATGAAGAGTAAATTTATTTTGACATATGATTTGCTTCAAGGAGGGAGATACTTCAAACAATCCTTTTCAGTTTCTGGCAATCCTACAATCCAATGGCCAGTAGTCTGCAGGTATTGCAGCTTCTGTAATCACGTATTTTGGTGAGCATAGGCATGCCAAAGAGCAGTGCTGAGTTTAAGAAGATTTCTGCTGCAATGAAGAGCATTCATAAAGAGATAAGGGTCTGATGCAATGAAGGCCACCTTTGCATTCAGTTTGATCTCTGCAAGTTCTCCGGATACACAGTAAAACTACTGAATAAATTGCTTTTAGCTGTATGTTTCAGAAGAAAGAAATTTACTAGTGATCCTTTATTTTCCTGAAGGAAATTGTTTGTTAGTCTACATGCATGCACTAAGTAACATTTCATTCATCTTGTGCAGGTCTTTACAAATAAAAATCTCAGCTAATATCCACCATGTGAATTCAGAAAACTTACAAAGGAGCTAGCAATTATCTTGATTCCATAGCAGAAATAATTTGCCCAAACAACAATCTGAAAGAGAATTTCATATACAAAGAAAGATACCAAGTGTGTACTCGCCTGCCATAGAACTCTCTCTTTGTCTCTCCCTGCTTTTCCCTCTCCATGTACTCTCTCCCCTCCCCCTTTTTAAAGCTTGTTAATTCAGATCAATCCTTCAGTGGTAATATTGCCTTTGGGTTACATGCCAGCCTATGGAATTATATGTTTGAACACAGGGCCAAACTAGCAGTTATTCCCCTGCCACTAAAGGTGAAAAGGTTTCCAGTAAATCAGGTTACTTTTCCACAGGGTAAGTAGTGTTAAATACAGTCTCTCTGGGTACTTCATCAATATGATTAACCTATTGGCATTATAGTTATCAAATTACAGTATAAGAAGTCATAAAGTTAAAAATAAATCTGTTTTCCATTGAGAAAATCCATTTAGGTGGAGACTGTTATATTAAAAGCTTACTGAGTATATATAATAGTATCATAGTTCATGAGGAATCATTACCACACTGGAGGTTTTCAAAATTAAACTTGTGGGAATGTCTTACAGATAAGTAAAAAGCTCTCAAGGGATTCAAAGTACATACCATATAGGGCCATCATCTTATTAGAGTTTTACTACTAACCCTATTAGAAGTCTCCAAGCTGAGAAAGATTACAGCATGTGGATTGTAGAGATATTTTGTAGACACTTTGCAACTCACCACAAAATGTTCACCTTGGGATCTTGGTCCCTGTAGCTGAGTTAAATGGCTGCCCTAATTCCACCACCATGGCTGCAGCAGTCTCTTAATGTACCATAAATCCAGTCAAGTACTTTGACCTCTTTATTCATTGTCACTATAGCTCCTGAAATTGTCCATTCTAGCAAAGGGCCTGCAGGAGTTTGGCTCTTTTGACAAATGCAGTAGGAAAGTGAGCTGGTTTCCTACAAAATGTGTCTGGGCTTTTACTGCAGAGAAAATAGAGGCAGTGAGGAGAAATTGAAACACTAATACACATCAAATTGGATGGCTATTACTTCCTACTACATGCAAATTATTCATATCGTTTAATCAAATACATTGCAATTCATTAAGTGGCTGATGCTTTGGTATCACATTGCTTGTGGATTTCATGTCTCATTAATAGGAAGTCTTAGAATACAGAAGTGTTGCAAAAAAGTTACTCTGGGTGAAGAAACCTGATGCTTGTGTAAATATTTGTAAACAAAGTATACATATTTATTGCAATTCCCTTCAGATTCTGAACTGTGCGTTCTTTTGGTCTGCTTTAAAGGTATCTCATACTTTTTCAAGATACACTGCTTTTGGCTGTGGAATGTACAAACTTCCAACAAAGCAATGGAAAAATGGAAAAGCCTCAAATCACCTAGGAAACCTGAGTACTCCTATTAAATTAAGCATATGCTTTTAAAATACATAAGATAATATGTTTAGCTGGACCTGATTTCATACAGCAAATTATTTAATAAACACAAGTGAAATCTTGTATATCCAGTTCTGCAATTTTCTTTGCTATTAAACAAGCCATATTTAGCAGTAAATCTAAATGCAAAGATTGTCTGTTTGGATCTCTTCAAAAATGTTGCATGAAGACAGTTACTATCTAGAAGATATAAAGCTAATTTTCACTGTTTCATTTAGTATATTCAGATTATTCATTTGAAATCAAGTTGTTGACATGTATATGAAAGTAAAACATTAATTATTTTTAAATTATCAGACGTTTCTGTTAGTAGCCTGAAACTAATACATATAGGACTTTACACAGCTCCATTTGAATACCTGTATATGTTGTTGACTTAATGCTGGTAGATTTTTTACAGTACTACATGCAACAAAAGTAAATGTTTTATTCTTCATTTCAATGTGCATAATGTTTGTGGTAATGTTGGTCTCAAACTGTCCTCCCAGATACATGATACTCCCTTAGAAACCTGAAAATGTTGAATTATATTAATTTTTAATTATTTGTATCAAATTTTAAAATGTTTTAAAAGCTGTTGGATGAATCCTGATATTTCAGGATAAGCAGTTTTGAGTAATGTTTTTTTAGGATTTTATTTGTATATTTATAAAATAAATGCTTAGTTAACATATTATGTTTCATCCAGGGAATTAATGAATGTGTTGGATTAATAACATCAATCTGAAAAATGTAACTTACTCTTTTGAGTTAGTTAGCCCATATTACATTTCAAATGAATAAGACAATAAATTTGATTACCATTATAACAATGATAAATAAAAAAATGAAAGGGTAAGAATTAAATACTTAAAATGACAGTTTTTTATAGTATCTATGCATTTGCAACAGAATATGAGGATGAATGGGGCAGAAGCTTTACAGTAACTAGTACATTAGAAACTAGTAGTTAAAAGAGAAACATAATCTCGGATCCCAACTATTGCTAAAGTTTTCATGTCTTAGGTTATATTATCTACATTAGCATTTAGTAAAGCACAGTAGGAGCAGTCAATTCTAAGATTTTAACATCCAGACAATAATAATGTTTGTTTCTTTGTAGCTTTGTGCTTTTTTCTCTGTTCTTCCCCTTTTTTTGCAGCATTTTGGGTTAACCTAATAGAACCTAATCTAACAGAAGTCCAAAACTGGATATGAGAAAGATTAATGGAAAATCAAAGTTAATACATTTAGCAACGTTATTCAAAGTTCTTATTGTATTACCAAGAATGCTGTGTTCAGTTGTTATCACCCTTGTCTGAAAAAAATGAGCTCAGACTAGAAGATGTACCTGGAAGGATCATTATGTCACCGGGAGAATGGAGATTCCCACTTCAGGAAAAGAGATGGAAGAGCCAACTATGTTTAGACAGGTAAAACAAAGCTGAGCAGGGGAAGTATTGTCTCTGTAAATGGATCAGAAAGATAAACACTAACAAAAGAACAGTTCTTAAAGCTTAAGGACAATGTTGACACAGAACCAGTGGGCATATCCCACCTAAGAAAACATTTACAACAGAAACCAGCAGATGACATAGACTCCAGAGAAGTGAGGCTGTGGTGCAACAGATTTCTGTTGGTGCAATGTAGAAAGAGACAAACCTTTTTTTGGTGTCTGCCTTAATAGTAGCAGGGTGACAGGTAAGACTGGATGATGCCACTGCCTGAAAGGCAGGTGCTGCAGGTAGCCACCTCCAGTCCCATAGGATTCTGGTACGAAGGTACCAGCTCTGTGTGATCCAGAAGGACAGCCTGTAAAGAGAGAAATCCGTTTTCCTCCTAACACTGAGCAAAAGGCTGTGGCTCTTCTGTTGTCTCAGAACTGGTGTGCAAAGGCTAATTGGGGTTTACATTGAACCCGGGATCCAACCCTTGTTTTGTGGCTTGTTTCACACCAACTGCATGGATGTTGTTATTCCTTCCTGATCTGCCTGTGCAGTTTAATAGAGATTATATTATTAACAGAGATTAACAGAATTACATAATTTGGGTGGACTCAGTAGGAGCTATGAGAAGAATATTATGGTTAATTATCACATCTCAAACCAAAACGCGAATAGCTTTCTGTTGTGCTATATAAAGTAGAGAGAAGAAATAATTATGGGCAAAAGTAATTTCAAAAGACTGAAACGTGACTATATAGTACACAAGATTAACAAATGTTACCTGAAATTGATTATCCTCTTATCTACTTGGTGTAACAGAATAATCCTCAATACCTTCATAAATTCCTGGCAAAATGCCATATTTTATGTTTTATGGGAGTGATTATATACATATTAGTTATGATGGTTCCAACAAAGATGTCTGCTACCCAGCCTATGGGTTTTTATCACTAATTGTGCTTTTAGGTGCATTTTATTTTATAGAATTTATTCTGCTTTTTATTTTATCGAATAACTGAAACCAGATGGAAACGGTCATTAACACTGCAGTATTTTAACTGCAGAAAATTAGGTCCCGCCTTTATTAATGTATTTATGTAAGTTGAGGAGATTAGCCTTTACATAGCAAGCAGAGCTCAGAGCCACAAGATGCATCTGATCTGTTAAGAATGGCGTCTCAGCACACCAGTGTGCTTTGCCACTCATCCACACAACTGCCAAGGGGTGATCCATCTGGGTCTGCATGGCTCTCTCCTTCCATAAGACATGTATCTTTGGATATTGCAAAATAGGTGGATGTACTCCAGGTCATCAGCAGCTGCCCAGTGCTCTCCTGGTATGTTGCCCTGATTTTTAAATTGGTTTTCTTTTATAGTTCTTTTGAAAGTTTTAAAGTTCTCATAAAACTTCTTTAGCCTTCTGATAATGTTAACATATTTGAGAGTCAGAGTTCCCACACAATTTCATGTATAAATAGAATAGTTTACATATTTCTCTGTGGGTGGAGAGAAATGATTGCTTGATCTTTAGACCAGTGTGGTTGGAGAGGTGGTAATTCCATCCTCCAATCCACGGTTACCTTTAGAATTCTATAAATACCAGATATTTGAATAAAACTGGGTCTTTTTCTCTTTTAAAATTACCAAACTTCTGTGTACTCATTTCAGGTCCAGTAACGACACTGGTACCCTGAGCCAATAGGAAGACAGACGTCAGCCTTTCTCAGGAGTGAGAACCAGCTGAAAACATCAGGAACAAGTATAATAACTAATTTTTCATTTTTTTATAGGATGTTATATAGAATTAAAATCCCTGAATAATTATGTGTTCAATCATATAATCTCATTTGTGTTATGGTAATTTTTGGAGTAAAGTTATGCTGAATAACCTTTGATATGAATGAATTTCTAGTGTATGTCACATGGACGTGTACAAGCAAGTGACTACTAAAAATGTAGTTTGTAGAGCACTAGAACAAAGATTGCTTTGTGTGTAAGCATTGAAAAAGGAGAGTCATTTAAAAAAGGAGGAGGGGAAGGAGAAGGAGTGTGTGGGGATAAGGATGGATAGGTGTAACTGCATGCTGCGGTTACAGCATGGCTGTGGCGTGGGTGACACAGCAGCAACCCAATATAAGGGACCAAGGCAAAGGAATAGAGAGGGATCACTTTTTTGAGTTCCAAGGAAGGTTTATTTCCTCAGAAGATTCAGGGACAAGTGACAATAACTGAGGGCAAAAAGCTGCTTTTAAGAAGAGGCAGGAGTAAGGGGAGGACTCAACCTTTTGTCAATAGGAAGTCATCAGGGAAGGAGTGCAGGGTAAGGGCTATCCAATAGAAACCAACAAGGGGAAGGAGAAAACCTTGCACCCCAATCTTGCTTTGAGGAAGGGATGAAGGACAGGGAACATTCCAGAAGGGAACAAAGGAGTTACAAGGAGATTGACAGGTGGATTGACATCCACTTGGCGGGAGAATCTTGGGGTAAACAAGTGACTCAGAACTGAACCATTAGGGAAGACAAATGGGGTACATGGAATGAACCACTACCAACTTATAACAAGGAATGTGTAAAACCTACTACAAAAGAACAAACTGTAAAATAACAGACTACCACAAGTAGGCTTATGATTTCTTTTCCGCACACTGAGGAAGTCTCAGTCAATAAGGTACAACTCTCCTACAAGCAAGGTATACAGGTAACAATGCATAGAGCTCAACAACAGTTTATGTGCCGTAACAACTTGTTCAGCTCTGCTTTATGCACTTGGACTTTATGGGGGTCAACTGAATTTTGAGAGTAGCTGAGTAATAACAATATCAGCAGATTTATAGTTTTCTTTTTAGATCTCCCTTAACTAGATGAAAAGTCAGTAGGCTGGTGTGCCTTAAATGTGCAAGACTGGACAGCCTTGAAACTCAACGTCATTGGAATGAAACACCCAGGTATACAAGAGCCTTTCTGATATATCCAGATTCTCCAGGACTTTTGAATCAGCTTGAGCTAATCAAATAGATATTTTGTTTCCTCAAAGCATTTTAATACCATGTTTGGAGTTGCATGTGGGTCTTTAGAGGGCTCTTAAAACAGGGAGAAAATGTAACATAAGGAAACTAAAATTAGGTTTGATTTAGGCTAAATTTCACATAATAACTATCAGTCCCTTAGGAACATCCAGGTGAAGTGAGTAGTTGAGTAATATTTTCTTCCTCACCTGCAAGGCCTACTAGTTTCATGTTATCCTTATCTTACCTTAAGTCAGAGCATAGAACAGAGCCCAAAGAAAAAGAATTCCATCCAAAATCCATGCTGCCTCCAGAAAGTCATTTGTGGAAAGTAAATGGCAAACCAATCAAAATGTCTCATCAGCAAAATTAGTATTTATGAAATTAGTGATGGAGCAGAACAGACAGAGTGATTGCATTATAAACACTCAAAATGTAGGGGGAGGGAACAGAGATTTTGCTCATTTTCCCTCCCACTGCTAAAGCACTGTATTTAATTGACTTACAATTTTTTCCCTAATATATTTCTTTATGAAACCTGCCTTGAGCAATGGATACATGATTGTTCACGGAGGGTTGTGCCTCATTTGTTCCCGTAGATTGTGCCTAATTAACGCTAACTTGTCTGTACATAAAAAGTACAATAGGCTGTCCTTTCCAATTTAATTCCGACAGTTTAATCGAATCTGTATTCTTTCAAAAATAATTAGATCATTTACACTTCATTAACATGTAATGTAATGTTGAGACATTCATCATAATGATTTCTTATTTTTCTTGTGCAATATTATCTCCTCTAATGAAACTGTTAACACCATGCATGTCTTAATTAGCTTTATCATATCACTGACAATTTAAGAGCTACATTTTTACAAATGAAATTAAATTAGTTAAATAGGTATATTTGAAGAAGAATTTGTTCATTAAAGCAAAAATATTAGAAACAGACTTACCTTTATATATACCATCTAGCAGATTCCATAATAATATTTTTTTTCCATCTAGTCTCTCAGCAATGAGATTTCTCATGTTCATAGATCACTTTTCTCTTTCCTTATCCTAAACACAGCAGTGATAGGCTTGCCTCAGATATATTAAGCCATCATAGGAAACACTGATATTAAGGGAACAAAGACTAGAGAACAACTTCCTACCTCATAATCAAACCCCTTTAATTTTGAGAAGAGTTCTTTGCCTTCCACGTCCAAAAGTGTTGTTTGTGTAATAAAGTTTGAAGGGATTTTCTCATCCCCTTTGTGAAGGATGTACTCTCTGCATCCATGTTTGTAAACCTTGGCTGAAAATGAGTGGTGCCAGGGTCTAATCCTGCATTTTACTAAGAAGCCACTATTTCCATGGGCCTGGAAAAATCCATGTTAGTATATATCTTTCAACAAGTATTTACAAGCCATTTACATTCTGACAACATTGTAATCTCAGATTGTTTGTAAATGTTAATAGAAAACAAATTGCCATGAAGCATCTCCTGGAAGGACTGAGTACCCACAGACCCAAAAGCCAGTGACAATGTTGTGCCCAGCATTCCACAGGAAGGATTCCGCACCTCCTGGATTGAGCTTTAAACTAGCTGAAGGTCCTAAAATATTTTAGAGACAGATAAGCTTCTTTCCTTCAGTTCTCACAGTCTTGCCAAGAAAAGGAATGTGTCATATTCATGTCTACTGCAGCTGAATGAATATTGTGAATCAAAACAAAAATTGCAGACAATTGTTGGAATAAAATAAACAGATTTATTGCTATCAATATTCATGATCTCTTTAATTTTGTTCTGCATGAAGACATACAAACAATTATTTATTCAAAGAATTTTTCCTGAGCATGAAAAATCTGAGGACTATGTGAGTAAAATCTCTAAATTTGAGAGGAAATCCATGTGACAAATCCCATATTTCATCCAAAAGTAGACAGTGGCAAGCAGTATCTCATATATATATATATATATATATATATATATATATATATATATATATATATATAGGTATGTATGTGAACCCATCTAAGAGTAATCTATCAGCAAGCTGGAAGGCTAAATTAATAAAAAATCAAACTATTTGCTATAGATTGACCAGCACAAACTACTTCTACTTGCTTTGCAAATCTGAAGCAGAGATAAGTGCATTCATTCCACTTCATTTAAGTACTGTCAAAGGCTGAAGTCAGTTGGACCTGTGATAATGACAGTATCTTTGAGTCTCAGAGGTCTCATCAGCCTTTTAAAAGAAAATGCTACAGGCCACTTTCAATAAATTTTAATGCACCTTACTAAAATCCATGGGCTTAATACAGATCAAAAATCAGATTCTGACCCTTCCATGTTAATCTGCAATAGATTTTAATTTTCCTAATCCTATTTTATATTTTAAGGAATTCTAGTATGTACTGAACCTTTATATTATAAATTGGTTTTTTTGATCCTCTCTTACTAACATTTTGATTTGATCCTCTCTTAGTAACATTTTATTTGCAGTTTCTTGATGCTTATTTTTTTAAATAGTCGTGTAACTTAACCAAGGCCTATTACGCAAGAGCAGAACATCAGGGAAAATTTTTAGCCTACTTTTTCAGCTTAAAGCATGCAAATAAAATTTAAAATAAAAAGACCTAGCCATTAAAAACTGGCAAATAGTAGGTTTAGGGTTCTGTTTATGAGTTAGATTCTTTTTTCCTTCTCCTAAGAAGTTTGAAAATATGGAGTTTTAAGAGATTGAGGGAAAACACTAAATGGGATATTTGCTGGAATCTTTAAATAGAACCATAATGTTACCAGAAGTGCTCCAAGGTTTCCTGGTTATTTTAAAAATAGTTGTTGCCATATTCTATGAATTATCACTTAAAAGCAGCTTGAATTGGTAACAGCAAATATTATTTCTTATGAGGGTTCTGTGTGACCTCTGTAATCTTTGTTGTCATTTGATTCATTTTATTATACTGTTAGGGAAGGATGGATTAAAACCAACAATTCTAAAACTCTATGGTGAACTAGTATGCACCACGGGAGGTAGAAAAAGGATATTAATTTAGAAATTGAGAAAAATTCCAGTTTTTCCCTGTTCATCACAGACAGAAGACTTCAAATGTCCTGGTGATGGTGTCACAGCCTGTTTCCATACTGTGAGATTAACTTCTTTATATCTTTCTACATTCTCCAATGATATCTTAAGTAAGAAAAAGACCAAATCTGAAAGTTTTTTAAGACCCTTTTTGAAAAAATTGTGAAGTGTAAGACAAAATAAATCCTCCTCTAACCCATTCCTAATAATGGATTGATTTGTAGACAAATCTATTTAAATTAAAATCTCATACATTTGCTGTATGCATTAGGGAAAAAAACATACCTATTTTTACAATGGTTTTATGTTGGTTAGTCACAGGGGGTGCCTGTAAACATGCAAATAATTGAGTCAGGTAGATTAGAGATATATATGGCTCTTTCAACATTTTTGAGATATTGAGCAAAACCTTTGGTTCTTTATTTTTCTTTTTCTTGTAGATCTTTATTTACAGGTATACAATCATTTGCTAACTTATAAAAGGCTTTGACTTCATACATTTGTTTGTGCATATTTTCCTGGCGTATTTTGCATAAAAATACTATGTGCATGACAGGGAATAGTTTTAAACCTGTAGTTATGTGCTGGCAGATTTATAGAGGCAACATTGATGTAGCTCTTCACACATTTTACCAGCCTTTCTACTTGCTGCTATGCTGCTTGATAGTCAGAGCCTACGAAAGGTCCATTTTCCCAAAACTCATTGGACTGCTGAACAAGATGAAGGAATTTCTAATATTGATTTTGTATCTTATTCTGATAACACCCACTAGAGCCATAGCTCACAACTCATAATTCCCATTTCAAAACACTTCACGTTTTAGCAAATCATCCAATTCAATGTGCATTAGTTTACAGAAGTACAGCTCATATGCATAGTACTTATTTCTATTTCAAGTTCTTCCACTATCCCTTGAAAAACAAATAAGTACTACAAATCCCTCAATTTACAGCAGTGAAAACTGAAACATATATTGAAAGTCTTTTCCAGAAAGAAGTTGGGCAACCTGTAAAAAAATGCTCCCTGAACAGGCTCAGTCCAGACTGACTTATTTTTTCAATAGAAAATGGTAGTTAGGGACAATTAAGAAATCTAGGCCAACATCATGCATATACTCTCAGATGTGAAAACTATGGAGCATCTACAACTGAACTGATCTAAAAAAAAAAGGCAATTTTTCATGTTTTCTAAACTTTACCCTTACAACTGACTTGGCATTAGAACTTGCCATTTGGTGTCGTTGGGTTTGTACTGATGTGTATTCTTTCTCTGCATAAATAATAAAATGTTAAAGGCAGTTAAAATAATGGCAAAAAATTGTTAAGTAAAAATAAAACATGCAATTTAATGATATATTATATGAATATAGCCTCAATGGTAAGAGACCCACATGAAATTAACTGCCAGATTATTCCATTACTAAATGAACGTTCGTTTTTTCCAGCAATGTAAGAGTAAAATTCTTCAAAATATTAAGTTCAAATTATTATTTTATCTACAAATATTTTCATCCATCTGCTGCAGCTGAGGGAAAACAGAGTCTAGATCTCATTCTGAGAGGAAATCTTAATGTTGATTTCTTCAGAGGCATTTCTCGCATAACATATTTAGACACTGGAAATCAGGTAGAGCACTTTTTTTTTAAGCCACAAAAAGAATCACCAGTGGAAGACAAATAGCTGATATCATTCTGCATACACTTTTCAATAAATATGTTAATTTATCCCATGAACAGATTTATATGAGTATATATAGTGTTATTTTTATCTCTGTATTTGTGTAGTTAAGACTTGATCCTCCCTTATCAAGGGAGTTATAAATGATTAACACATTTGTAAAATAAAACTCTTATTATTATGTCTAAGTATGGATTTAGAGCTCTATAATAAATAATCAACTTTGGCCTTCATCATATTATGTCAGTTTACAGGTATTTGACATATTTGTGTTTGGATTATTTTTTTTTTAGATTCACTTCCAATAGTTATCTTTCAGATTCTCTATTACTTGGGTATGTGCCATGTCAGGTATTCTTGCATAATGATTTCTATGGGCCAGCTAAATTAAGTTCAGTTGTTTATACAGTATCTATTTGATTTATGTCTATATTTGTTTGTAATTGTCTTTATGGCTGTTAGGTTAATTAGAGAATCAATAGAAAAGATTTTTAATGAAATTAATATATAGAAAAATACTCTCTTGTAATATGCAGTTTTATTTCTTTAACCTGGTATCAGTATCTTGTATTGCTTCCTTCCCACACATACATCTACTGGAACATATTTCAAAGGTACACAAAGGGGCTTTTCTTTGTCTGCTAAAGTGTGTCCTGAAGATGTTCACCTGGATATCTTCAGGTTTTCCAGCATAATTATTTATTCTGGAACTATAAGTTCTGACAAAAGAACCTGTTCCACCCTTATGTTTTTTCTAGATCTTGATTCTTCTTTCTTTTCCCTCTCTTACTCATGTCTTCGTCCATTTTTTGGCACCATGAAGCTTCTCCTAAGGTCACATGATAATAGCAATGCCCCCAATCTGCATCTCTTTAATATGTATGCATCTGGGCACAAATTTGCTGAAATACTGTGAGACTTTCCAAGTCACCTAGGTAATGCTGCTCCTTCATTGATGCTCTGAGAGCTCAGCACATTAGTAAACATTTTTCTGAGTCATGCCCTTAAAACCCTGCAAAAAAATTGCATTTCTTTTTCCTTTTACTTGACACCACACCACTAGAATATCTCTAGTCAAATATCCTGCCCTAAACTGATGTGAATTTAAAGTAAGATCATGTTGCTTACAGCCTTGTCCAGTTAAATTTTGAAAAAAATATCAATGAGAGAGAAATCTGAAATATATTTGTGACTAGCTTGAAACAAATATAGTACAGCAGCATATTCTTCCCCTCCCAGCCTCACATCCCCCAGCAAAGAGAACTTAAGATAAAATCTATTTGTTTTGAGGTGTTCTTGGGTTTGCTGCGGGGATTTTTTTTGGGGGTGGTGTTGTTTGTTATGTGTTGGGTTGTTATTTCAAGCCATCTAAAATTACTCCTGCTTTCTACTAGATGTGTCACCACAGCCATTCTTAGACAGTTGCTAAGTGCAGAAAGGTCTGGATTTTGTTTTGTCTTTTGTGTCTTTTTTAGTGGTCTGTTCATATTTCTCCACTTTAAACTGATGTTGATCTATTTATGTAATCATACTGTGACAGAGCCTGCTCACCACCATGGTGGCAAGGGCAAACTAACAAAAGGAGCAAGGATCTGAATTGCTTCTGAGCTTAGTCTTTTGGGCCACTTTCAATCACACAGGGTTCTTCTCCCAGCCTTGTAAATCCCTTACTTGACTCTCTCCTTTACCTCACTGCTTCTGAGGTTGGATTCAGGTCTAGCAGAATGAATGTCTCTGCTCATACCATTATTCACAACAAAAACAGACAAAACTTCTCAACCCCTCTTTGAATAAAACAGTTCAGTGTTGAACAGCTGGGCTCCCTCTCCTACTCTGTTTTGGAACATTGGTATAGTCAAAGCAACTTTGACTGGGAAGCAAAGCCATGAGTCTTGAGGCAAAGTGCTGGGAGGAGAAACTCTGATTTTATCTCTCCTTTAATTTGCCCACTGACTGCCATTTTCCAGCTAAAAATAAATATAAATTCTCAAATCTGTTTCAGAAATCAAAGCCCAGAGGGGTTCAAAGCAGCAGTCTGTCTGCAAAGCTTGATTCATTCCAATATACTTTTGTTATGTATAGATACTTCCAGTTTCTGCCTTCCCAGTCATACTCTGATGTATTTTATCAAGTGATTTGCTACTGTATTTTTTTAGGTGTAATTATCATGTGTTACTGGAAATTTATTGCACAAAAATACAAAGGTGGGTAAGCTTTTATATGGTCCTAAGTGGGGTCTCCTAGTTTCTGTGGCAGGAGCGCTTTAAGCCAGCAGCAATGAAGCACAGAGATGTCAACACCTTGTGCAGCAACAGGCCTGGGGACAGGCACAGTCTATGGGCAGCAAGGTGGCACAGCAGAGAGGTTGGTGTAGTGGAGCTCTGCTCACCAGAGCCACACAACAGGGCCATCCACTTTTCTCATGAAGACAAAGAATAGCAGCAGCATTAAATTTAGGAAAATCCTTTTCTTTATTTAGGTCAGGCTGCCAGAGATGTTGTCTTCATACTATATGTCCTGTAATGTGCAGAATAAAATTTCAAAATCTTTAAGAATAAACACCGATGCTTTAAAATGCCCTCTTTTCAAACAAAAAGCCCACTTTGTAAATATCCCAGAGCAGGACAAGGGCTGAATCAATCAGTTTGCCGAACCACATTTTAAGCCTCTCTGTAATGTCACTAGGCTTTCCCTGCCAATGTTTGCTCTAAACATTTGCACCAGGTTTACCTGTTATGCCAGTGTAATTCTAAAGTAAACTACAGTGATGTTACTACAGTTTTGTCTGAGTGAAAGCAGCATCCTGCCATTTGATAGCAAGATATGAAGGGGACATGAACTGTAACACCCTTTGCCTGTAGTAATTGTTAAAATCGAGACAGGATTGCTAAACTGATTAGAGAAGAAGCCTGAAAATACTTTTTGCAGTGTTTCTACAAGTCAGCTGCCCAGGTTTTACACTGCCAGTGGAAGGTGTCTGACAAGAGGGAGCCAGGAGCAACATGATGGAAGCAGTTACCTGGAACTAAAGGGGGATTCAGTGAAACAAATATGCCAGGGGGCTTGGAAGGCTGAATTGGCTGCCATCTGAAGGGATGGCTTCACGGCCTGTTTACACACATTGTTGAATCCAGAGCATTGATTCTATGTTTGATGTGAAAAGAAATTAAAGCCCTGGTCTCATTAGATAACCGGTTATGGTTAAAGATCACAGGGAGACTCTCTCTTCTTTTGTATGTCACTGAATGGGTCTCAGCAGGCAGCTCCTTGTGCACAATTGATTTCAAGCAGAGTTTTGTCTGAAAGATGCTTCTAGATTATGGCAAGAAAGCATTCTATAATCCTTCTGCCAATGTAGTTATGTTTAACAGACATTCAACTCTTATCACTGATTGATAACACTTAACTCAAAACATATTTAAGCTTTAGGAATGTCAATATTTTGCTGCCAAGTGAAGGTGACCCTTGCTCTTCTTGTTTGCTAAGTGTGCGCAGTGGTTTGCTGGTAAATTTGTAAGGGTGGTTATGTGGGCAGGCTGTTATGGATTTGCTATCTTAGCCTGAAGTGTTTGCTGCTGATTATGTGATTAAATCAATAATAATTTCTGTTTGGATCCTGTGCTTCTGGATTCATCTTCTTTTCCATGTTGTGGAGCAGAACAATGGGCTCTTGCACTTGAGCCTGGAGTGTTTTGTTGTTAAAGAAATGCCAAAGGTACGGCAGGTGGCTTCCAAATCTCTTTAGAAAGCAAAATATTATAACAGCTCTACAGGTAAATAAACCAGTGAGACCTTTGTGGCAAAGGAGGTGAACATGACAGGTGCAGAACAGGGGGCTCCTTTAATCAATGCACTGTTTATTCTGGCTTACCTGAAGTAGTGTATATCCTGCCAAACTGCCTTCATTCCATATTAAACAGATATTCTTTTATTCTGATACAGAGTGAATTTACATTTAAACAGGCACAGCACTTGCATTCACAGCATATGGTCATTCTAGCCACCCTGGAGGTTTTACATTACAACACAGGAGGTCTGTGTGATGCTCTTCACAGGACAAAGAGGATTTCCTCTCTCTTTCTTTTTCTCCCTCTCTCTCTTTTCCCTTCCCCCTTGCCCTCCTCCCTTTGCCCCTTATACACACAGAGACACAGAAAGTACCACCAAGCAAAGTATATTAGGAATTCCACAGCATTCTGCATGCAGTGTGAGCAATAGAGCTACAGCAGGTAAAGCAGCCTGTTTTCCTTAAGTTGCTCTGGGCTCAGAATAGGGGGGTTTTCGCATTTCCTCTTTTTTTTTTTTTTTTTGGTTTTTTTTTTTGTTTTGTTTTTTGTTTCTGTTTTTTTTTTTTTTTGGTTGGTTGGTTTTTTGTTGTTGTTGTTGTGTTGCTTTTCTTCAGCAAAGGAAAACATCACACTTATTTATAGTAACTCATATATAATATGAACCACATTGGATGAGTCTTCAACACTTGGAGGGGATCCTCATTTAATCCTTCTTTCCAAACTCCTTAGTGGCTAAAGGGGCTTTACCTTGCAAGCAACTTTTGTGCTGCTCAAGCTCTCAGCAGGAAAATCTGGGACAATTCAATGTCCCAGCGGAAATCACTAGGACACCAACAGATCTTTTAAAATCAGAACATCTGGTCAGCCACCTTATCCCATTTGGGTAAACAGAACTTTCTTAATCCGGCTGTGTTAGAAAACTGATTGAAACTGAAGGTAGTTTAATGGTTATAGGATAGCACTTGGCTAATGTTTTAACACTGGGAGCGTAGCATACTGTGATGGACAACAACTGTGCCAATCAGTTCTTTTAAACAACAAATTGCTTGTAGCAATGTTAAATATCACTTTTTAAAAATGGCACAACAACCTCAGGGAACATGTTCTTCTCTGCTTATAAAAGAGGAGTTTCCTAAGGTGATCATTCATCTATTAACAGCAAAAGGCATTGATCATTCAATACATTTAATTAGCACTGGAACTGAGGCTGGGCAAATTCATTTTCGCTCATGTCAAAACAGAATTCCTACCAAACTCTCATGTTCGGGCCACATGGATGACATTCTCATAGCACAGGTAAAAGGAGCAAGGAATGAAGGAGAGATGAAAAAACTACGTGTAGAAAATTTTTTTTATTATTATTAAAGTTGGACAAAATTAAATATCCAGGCTTTGGAGGAAGGAGAAAATTTATCTTCAGCTGCATCAGATACAATGATGAAATTCACTATAGTAAAACGTAAATAGAAAAATACTGCAGACTAAATGTTTGCGTGTATGTGTAAAAAAAAACCAGCAGTGGAAGTGGAAGTGGGAGATTGAAAGACAGCAAAAGGAGATTCCATATTGATATGAAAGTTTTATAGATCCCAACAGCATATAGATATACATTCCATATTGATATGCAAGTTTTATAGATCCCAACATCTCCCACAAGGCATCTGAGCAGGATGTGTCCCACAGCAGCCATCGGTGTGTGACCTTTGTTAATGAAGAGGCACTTCAAGTGTACCTGGTGTGCACATTTAGGTCTGCAGCTAGGGAGAAAGGGGATGGAGGGCCCCACTAACAACCCACTTTGTGGGTTTCTATCAACATTTTTGCTACTCATAATGAAAAGGAAGAGACATTATTAATAATTTTAAAAAATACTTGTTTTGAAAATAATAAAATCATCTAAGCCTAGGGAAGTTAGAGGAAAAATCATGGTTCCACACTCTCAGTTAGATCAATGTTTACAGCAGGGGAAAAAAAGAAAGAAACAAAATAAAACAAAGAAAGGTAGGCTTGTCTTGACTCTCTTCATTGTAAATCAGGACCAACTCCAGTCAAGTCGATGGATTTACACCAGCGTATGATCAAAATTGATCCTACTGAAGTCACAGTTGCACAAATATTTTCAGAGAACCTTATTCACAAATTTTAGGGACACTGACACTAATTGCTGGACTTGAAGAGGAATTACCATGACTTGGAAGTTTCCTAGTGCTCCAGGTGTGATGTTTTTCAGTGGTTTTATTGTTCAAAAAAGATAACAGTGACAAGGTTTTGGTGAAGGCTTCAAGGGAAAATTCACAGATGAAATGGGCAGAATCTGACCCCAGTAATGAAACCAGCTGTGTTATACTAGTATATTATACTAATTCATTGTAAGTACTGTGCTCTTGAGGAAATGTGGAATATGAAAAATAAGCTATCAAAAAGGAACTGAGAGGGGATAAGTACAAAATGTACAGTAAATAAACAGGATTCTTAATTGAACAGCCAGTCTGTTTAAAAGGGACGCTGTCCTGTTTCTGGTGCTGTGCTAGTGGTTGATATCTGTCTATGTGAAACCCTCACATCCACAGAGAATAAAATGACTGGAAGGCCTCAGACACACAGAATCCTCTTGTTGTCCTCATTTGCTGGCCAATAACTCTCATCATGCTAATTATTTTAATTCTTCCATGTAAGTGCAAGATGTGCTGCACAGAGGAAGATGCTGCAACAGAGAAGGTTGTATTTGATCCATCTTTGTGTGAAGATACATCCATGCTGTATTTTCCTCTCATATTCATTAGTTCTTTGGCAGCAATCAGCAGAGAAAAGTGACAGGAACTAAGAGAATTCAAATCCTCCTAAATCGACTGATTTTTGATCCTTTAACACACATTTTATAGCTTCTGAGGGGACGCCCATAGCTTCCCATTCTGAATCACCATGAGGAAAACAGTGTAGTCTGAAGCTGTGTGGTTTTGAATAGTCGTCTATGTATGCATTCTCTGGGTAAAAGAGCAAAGTGAGGGGACTGGCTGATTTTTCCCTTTTTTGAGGAAAATTCCTCTATTAAATTTATTTGTAGTAAGATATATACACTATAGAGGCTTACCTTCCTTTCTTTTCCCCAGTCTATTCTGATGTGTTTGCCATAGCTTGCCTCTGCCAGTCTAGCTCAAACATAGACAGGAAGATCCAGGCAGCCCTAGAGGCATACTGCTTCATAATCTGCTTTACCTAACCTGGTCCAGGTATGGGTAGTACCATAGTATCTGTCTACATTTGACATCAAACCCTTGGAAGTTCTGCCAGACTGATGTGCAGAAATGTCCTTTCACTAATACCATGAGTCAGAGAAAAGAGTTCTGGACTTTGCTAATTGATGGCCAAAACATTTAATACACAGGATTTACTTTAATACAGGAATTACTCTTGCAGATCCATGCAAATTCCAGGGATTTTCTTTTAGTAGCTGTCATCCCCATCCACTCTCATGGTTTTGGGGTTTTTTTAAGACAAAATCACTCACCATTTCTAAATAAACCTCGTGTTCCTGTCGAGTGGATCACCTACACCTTTGCTGATCTTGGAGGCTTTGTGTCAGCCAGTTCCAAGCTTCTGTGGCATCTCTGGGTGGTTCAAAGCAGGCTGCCCACAGGATACTCACCCTCTCAAGGAAGTAGACAGAAGGTTAAATCTGGCTGTCCAGCAGCCCCATGTTTTTGTAGTAGGAGAATTTGCACAGCCACTTGGGATGCAGAGGTGCAGAGCCTGTTCAAGACCTTTGGAATTGTCTGAGCATTACCTTCTCTGACTGATTCTGTGGGCAAAAAGTGTCAACAAAGGATTCTGCACCATCCTTCACCACATTTAGGCAGGGTCATAATGTATATCACTACACAGATACATGTGCAGATGTTTGCACACCCTTGTGTGTCTACTTTTCACATTTCACACTCACCTAAGAAGATTTTGCCTTGCATTTTTGTTTGTTCCGATACAGGCTCACCACTCTAAATAATCCCACCCCACACCCCCCCCCTTTTACTTTTTGTTGATGTTATACTCATTTTACTCTGAGCAAGCTAGTTTGTTCCTGTCCTCTGAGGAAGTTCAAGGTATAATGAGCAAAGCATCCGGATTAATTAAGCAACCTGGTGCAATTTCCCCTCCCCCACCCCCTCTCCTCCTCCCATGGACTAGATTGGATCTAATCCAAACTAAAGCAACCCTCAAAGTCAGTCTTCAGCCAACAGTCAGTCCATACTGCTGACATCCAAAGAATGGTTTTACTATATAATTGATAAGAAATACCCTTGCTAAGACAAGAAGCCCTTTAAAGACATTACTGTCACCTTCTCAAATGTTTGCAGTGACTCCAGGCTCTTTCCAAATACTGAACAACATTTGCAAACTTTTCTGTTGTCAAGCATCCTAGTGAAATGTGATGCTTCAGAGCATATGAACTGAATGCCCACAGCAACAGACTCTCCTGAATGCCTTGGCACCACACACAGAGCAGCCTAGACAAACTCTTTCCTTTTTATTTATAGTAACTTAAACCTGGGCTTGGGCAGCACCAGGTATGTCAAAATACCTTGCTCATGAATCTTCAGGAAATTATTGCTCTCTGTACATAGTGCCATGTCCTTTAAAATGTGCAAGGGGGAGGGCATTGTGCTCCCAATTGGGGAGCTGCTGTTTTAAAGCATGTAACTGATACTGATTTATGCTTTAGACAGAATTTATAGCAAGATGGAAAAGGTTATGTTTTCATTGAAAATTTACTTCCATCATTTTCTTTAACCATCTATCTTTATGCAATCTTATCTCAGCAACTATCTCAGCCAACCAAGTGAGTCATTGTGTTCTAAACGAGGGGACTGCTGTGGGCTGTTTGTGTGTCTCCCTTTTGGAAAATTGATGCTATTTACTGCAGAGAGGTAATTTAAAATAGGGATCACAATCATATTTCTATGCCATGCATGCATATTTTGTGCATAATTTAGGTTACTCTATTAGTGTATCTTTCTTACAGGTTTCCTGCTTCTTACACTAAGCACTTTAAATTGTCTTCTATAGGCAGTAGATGTGATACACAGCCAACTCAAACAGATAAAGTATTAATGCTTTGGTCACCTGAGGTTACTAACTTTACTTATGTGACAGGATAGTTCTGGGTTGAGTGAGTATGTCCTGAACACAGGAGGCCAGATAATGCTTAATGTTCTTGTTTTGCATAGTGGAACCATATCATTTTGTGTCATGGGGAGGCAGAAAAGCCCTAAAGATAAGTCTGAACAGAGGGAAAGCATAAGATTTATTTATTGCTATTTCCAAAAAGAAGAGTCTGCAGAATTAAGGGACCTGGGGATCCATTCTGCAGCTAAAATCATTAGAATCTTCAATAAGCATCTGCTATTTGGCACTCTATCTGTGCCTCCTACACAGCAGTGACTCTCTGGTCAGATGACTCTTACACATACTTTTGAGGCTATTGATTGGTAAGAGAACCATATCATCCTATATCCTCCCACTTTATCTCATGTGACAGTTAGAGGGAGGGAGGATGCTAAAAGTCTCCAGCAACGGGGACTGCCTAAGGGTGAAATGGCAAAATGACCCATTCTCATCACTGTCTGCAAAAACAACTGAGCTGAATGCTGGACTTAGCTCCTCAGACTCATCTGTGTGCTGTCACAAGCTGGTTTGAGAGGAGTGGGCAGCAAACATGCCATTGCCTGGAAATTCCAATGGAAGGGGAATATTTTACAGCCATAACTACAACATTAAGGTTGATGAAGTGTAACATTTCAGTGGCCCAGAGCATGCTGAATTCTTTTGAATAAATATTTTTAAAAAACACCTTTCACCATACTAAAACCCTTTGACAGGTGTTGAGTTTTATACAGGAGTCAGTAGCAGAAATCTCAGCAGCTGCATCTTGCCAGATGGGGAGCTGCATATGACTGTAGCTAAAGAGCGTGTCTGGCAGAACTGAGGGTTTTAGAGATGCATTCTTCTCTTTATTTCCACATTGATATTCCATAGACAGTGGAGAAAGCTGCATTTTACTAAAGCCAGATTGCTACACAAGACATATTTGTAGTGCTTGTTGCTCCTCTGCAGTTTAGTGGGAGCTCAGAGCACTGCAGGAACTGCTGGACTACATGGTCAGTGATTGCACATTCCAGAGTTCAGGGTATTCTCCTTGAAAATTTTACCTCTAGTACTTTAAAAATACACTGCAGAATAAGGAATTACTAGTTGCCAAATGTAGAACTTCTATAAGTTTAGAGATAGAAATAACTTTTTCTTAATCATTCTCCAGAGTAGACCAGCTGCAGTGAGCATCTGTTTCCCTCATGATTCTCTTCTTTAATTCTCACATCTGCGCAGGGTCTCCAGTAGTGACACCCTGCAATGGAGAAGTACACAGGAGAAGCAAAGGTGATCTCAGAGCGATGCTTAAAGAGGACTGGATTTGAAGACCTCTTAATGATTCTGACGAATGTGGAACTGAACTCAGCATCTTGAGGTGAAAGGTTGGAGCCTAAAATCTGTTATTTTTCTTTTGCCTGTTATTTTCTTTATTATTATTATTCTGGTATTTTCTTTTTGCCTTCTTGTATGAGGATGAGCTTCCTTTGTAAGCCACAGCACAGACGTCACACTCTTCTCTCCTTCCCTTTTGTAGAATGGTCCCTGATTTTAAACGGACTTTACATCAGATTTCAATTAAATCAAGGAAGCTTCATTGTTTTCATTTTCTGATATTACATTCAAATGATTGGTACATGCAAGATCACAAAGTAAGAGTTTCCATGTGAGGCTCCATTAGTTCTTCCCTAGTCAAGATCCACCAAGCAGCACCTGAACACCTCACAACCACAATATTTTCACCACTGACATTTGTTATTTGTAGCTTTCCATACTTTTTAATATGCCATTTTTCAACAGTTCCATACTGTAGCATCATTCTCTTAAGCTTCAATAAATGCTAGATAATCCTGGCTGAAATCCTAAAGTATTTTATTTTTCATCAGAACTTTTCTGAGTATCAAAATAGCCTCTGCAAAAATATTTGCAAATAAATAATGAAACAAATGGGAAGAAGGAAAATTATTTTCTGAAAATTCAGTCTTTGTTTTGTACTTTTGTTCGTTCTGTTCAAAATCAATACAGCCAACTCTGCAATAGCTAACTAACATCCTAGAATTAGTGCAATCAAATGGTTAAAAGTTAATTGAAACCAATGTGTGTTGAGATCATAGTGTGTTTTGTTTAGGTTTTTTTTTTTTTCCCAGAGCAAAGTGCTATGTGTTATTCAGTCACAGAGCATAAAACAGGTCAAAGTCAGCAAGTCGCACAGAGAACAGGATTAATGCACTCTGGTGCTAGTGGGCTAACACACTGCAGCAGCACACCGGTGGCTAAATATTTAAATTATATGTATGTCAGTGTGCAGAACAACTTGAATGCAACCTGCTCTCTCCTTCGCATAGTCCGGCTGTGAATCCTGAATAACATTCAAGCTCAGAGCAGCCACCCCCTCTGACTATCACAGAGCTAACTGGCCTATTGTGGTGCTGCTGCCATTTTTCCCCTTCATTTTTTCTCCCAGCATACTGGGGGTATTTTCAATTAAGAAGAATTCAATTTTGAATCACAGTTTTGCAAAGGGTTCAATGCTAATGAGTAAACATAGGAGGACTCGGTAATAATAATTCATAAGCAGCAGGAAGAAAAGTGTGTGCTTTGTTGTTGGACTGGTTGGAGCCAGTTCATTTTATAGAATTTCATGCCAGCTACACTCCATAAATTTTTTCACAATGATCATAAAATACCTTTTTATTTTATTTTTTTTCCTTTTGTTGCTCTCTAGAGTTTATTCATTACACATGAAGCATATCTGTGCTGTGAAATCCGTTACTAAATACCTCAGGACCTGTCATGCCACTGTAATTTAAATTGAATGTAACAATAATCCAGCCTGATTGCCCAGCTCACTAGTTAATGTGAGGATATTTGACTCTGTTAATCACCACAATAGCCAGGTCACATTTCCACCATTGCATAAGTAAACAGATTAACCGGCATGCAGTGCAGCTCTAACAAACGTCTCACCGGTGACATTTGCAGCACAGCAAGCTGCAGCCTCACCTCCAGAACAAGAAATTGGCTCTGGCACTGCAAACCACATTTTTAATCATATACATGAAAATCCAAAACTTTTAAAAGGGGGCTTAGGTAAAATACACGTGCATTAGAGAATTAATCATTCTGAGCATGGCAGCCAATGCAGGCGAGTTATTAAGTACATGCATATTCACACACAGAGTTCACTCTTTCTCACACTAAAGCTTTGCCGCCCATCTCAGAAATAGTTCAGGCTACAAAGAGATTTAGGTGGGTTGATTTTACATTATGTGAGATCTGCTTCTCACTGTGCAACGTGTTATGATAATCAGATTTTCTGTGTTTTGCTCACCTTGATCATAAACTGAGCATAAATGTGAGCAACTTCTAAATTCTCTTGTTAGCTACCTCTCAGGTCACAACTTTTGAATTTCCATGTTGGAATGGGTAAAAAGATAACAGTAAGTGATGTAGCAAGGGTTTTTTTTCTCTATTTAGTAAAGGTTACAGAAAAGACAGAGGGAGGGAGGAGAGGAAGAGGAAGAGGAAGAGGAAGAGGAAGAGGAAGAGGAAGAGGAAGAGGAAGAGGAAGAGGAAGAGGAAGAGGAAGAGGAAGAGGAAGAGGAAGAGGAAGAGGAAGAGGAAGAGGAAGAGGAAGAGGAAGAGGAAGAGGAAGAGAGGGGGGAAGGGAAAGAAAGGGAAAGGATGCAAAAGATAAGAAAGGGAAAGGAAGGGAAAGGAAGCAAAAGACAAAAAAAGGAAAGGAAGGGAAAGGAAGGGAGGAAGGAAAGAAGGAAGGACTCCAGGAAGGAAGGAAGGACTCCAGGAAGATAGGACTCCAGGAAGGAAGGAAGGACTTCAGGAAGAATTCCAGGGAGGAAGGAAGGAAGGAAGGAAGGAAGGAAGGAAGGAAGGAAGGAAGGAAGGAAGGAAGGAAGGAAGGAAGGAAGGAAGGAAGGAAGGAAAGAAAGGAAGGAAGGAAAGGAAAGAAAGGAAAGAAAGGAAAGAAAGGAAGGAAGGAAAGAAATAAAAGAAAAGAAAGAAAAGAAAGAAAAGAAAGAAAGAAAGAAAGAAAGAAAGAAAGAAAGAAAGAAAGAAAGAAAAATGATGGTGAGAGCTGATAAGATTCAATCAGGTGAGATCACAGGTTTGCTATTGTACCACTGTTTTTCAAAATTGCCCTTCCCCCCTCTACTTTTAATCCACTTTATGTACCCAGCAGCTGGGATAAGAGCTGGAGCAGATAATATCATTTTGTTTTGTCCCAGCAATATGATGCTATCAGGGCGTTGGCTGCTCTTTTAATTAAGGGAGAGCACACTAACATGTTGGGCAAATATACGTTATAAATCTATTTCTGTATTATCTGGAGACCAGTATTGTAAGAGCTAAGATCTTGAAGCTAAATCTAGGCCTTTGTGTTCTGTATTGCACCCTGGTGTCTTTCCTGCTGTGGAAATGCTCTTTTAACAATGAAAAGGTTATATATCCACCATGACTTCTGTTTTGTGCATTTTATGGGAGGTCCGAAGTCATCAGGGTCGCATCACGTTAAAACTGCCACCACTCAGTCTTAGTGGCTGATATGTATTTTTGACACAGGGTAATCCAAGTAAGGTTACAGCCCAGCAACAGCAGCTCCCATTGTATTTTTGCCTCCTGCTGTCTACTTTTTCCCTTCCTGTTGTTTATTTTGAAGGACAGAAAAACAGGAAGGAAAAAAAAAAAAAGACATTGCTGCTCAGCCAGTAGTAAAACTTCTTTTATGGGCTGGCCTTGTAGCCTAACACTACTGACACTAAGGATTTGAGAGAGGATTCTGGAGAAGCAATACACACAGCTCTCCCTCAACTGCTCTGGCTCATGACCTGAAGGATGTGCTGAAGGATCTCTCTTCATCTTTTTTGCTGCCAGAAAAATGATTGGCTCAACACAGGTTCAAGGATGAGAGACACCAAGCCAGGGACAGGGAGGGACTTCACTTACTGAAAGGGGCTAGGAGGACAAAACAATTTCTCTTGCAAAGAAAGAGAGGGCAAAAAAACCTGAGAGCAAACATTATAATAGGACAAGAGAATATATGATCAATATACAGGCAGGAACCAGAACATAAAGTTATGACATATTTTTTCCCCAAGAAAATGTTTACTGTTCACACCCCATCTAAAGTGCTGCCACTATTGAATGAGGCTGAAAACAAAGCTGACTTAGTGGTTTCACATGCTTTTATATAACCCTACAATTTTTTTAAAGTTCTTTGTTTCTTAAAATGAAATTATGTAGGCAATTAATCTATACTGTGCACTGACCCCTGTTATCTCTTGGCTAGGAAAGGGATTTTAAAAGAACAGCGTTATTTCATTTAAAAACAGGTTATTTTGCATGCCCTGCAAGTTTTTCATTAAAAAGTCTTACATGTATTATAGAAATAAATTCTTTCATTGGTCTTCTCCATGAATGCTCTGAAAGCCATTAAAAGATGGCATTTACTTGGGCATATATATCCAGAGCCAAAAACTCTATTTGTCACTAGGGAAAGTAGGTAAAGTAGAAGAGGATGGTGATTTGAACTGGAGCCTCTTACAGAGACATTGAGGACAGCTCTGGGCTGGAAACTCACAGAGAATCAGCTGGTCTAGTCTTGTTTCACCATGTCTGTCTGAGAACCTGGCTTATATATAATATGAACTGCCAGTTCAGGGAAAGAAGAGTAAGAATAGAACTGGAATGGACAAAGAAGCATCCTCATAGTCTGAACTAATGGTCACTACTTCTTGCAACCTGCTTCTTGCTCAGATGCCAGAGAGATGCCAGATAGGAGACCCCCTGCATCTGACAGACCTGGGGGAGGGTAGACAAAATGAGGGTGAAGTGTTTGATCCTTGAAAAGCTCTGAAATGTTTCAGCATCACAGTGGGATGTTTTGTTTTTCTTGTTGCTGCTATCTGGTCTTGTTGCTGGCGAGTCTGATCTACCAGCTCCAACAGATCTGGGCAGGGATTGTTTAAATGGCAAGCAGAAGGTGCCAACTGTCTCTGGGATTCAAGTTTTCTCCTGGACTATGCAAAAGGAGTCAGAAAGCTCTGCTTCATCAAGGGAAGCAGTGCCTTCAGTGTTGCCTGGAATTCTTCAGTTTGCATGGTTTGATGTATCATTTAAAAGTGACTCAATACACTTCTGCACTTTTTCAGAACTAGAAAAGGGGCTGCAGAGGAGCCTGTTAAAGAACTTTAACCTCCTGGTCTAAGTGCCACTACAATATACTAAAAAGAAAGCCAGTTATCACTGTGACAGAAGGCAGAAGTGAGATAACAAAGATACATTGGATATTTCACCATGAAGACACAAAGAAAACAACTAAATTAGGTTGTCTTTGTACTACTCAGTGTGCTGAAACTCTCTTTTGTCCTATATTATTCCATCAGGATAAGGTATACTAAACAAGCATTCTCCAAAAATATTAATGCTTTGCAAATACCTTTTATACAACTTCAAACAAATTATTAAATTATACATTACTACAGAGCTACACAGGGTTTAACTTGCTCCATGTGTTTTTCAAAGTACTGAAGAAGAAAACTAAACCATCCATGAAATAATAACACAGCAGAGTAGATCAGGTGGAAGAAATCAGAATGGATGGAAAACTCTTCAGCCTATTCACATGTTCAAGTTCTGTCAATGACACCTGACATTCCAGTAGCAAAATACACTTTGATAACTATAGGTGTCAGTGAAGGGCAGAGCTCTGAAGAGCTGCTCACTGATTTTCCTCCAGTTTATAGCTGCTTGACTGTTTTCTTTAAGCTTTCCCAAAGAGGAGCCAGGTTTTTTTCCAATTTGATCAGAAATCATGGAGATTGATAAAAATACTGGGTGTAGATAGGCAATTTCTGTTAATCGCAACCATTTTTCTCTGAAAGGCTTTCAGATGTAGGGAACTTCTGTAAGGGAGATAGGCAGGTGATTAGGTGCCACTCCTGTCCAAGTGATACCAATGGTGGCAGGACTTAGCAAACTGAAAGTTCTTACTTGCCCTTGTAGTCTGAAAAGCATTAGCAAAACTAACTGCATCACTGAGGCGATTACAAGTAGTGGCCTCATGCTGAAAACATGGAAACAGACTTTTCCCTTTAGTTGGTTTTCATGGTCCCTGTTGCAATCATAGGCAAACTTCTAAGCTGCTGTTTTCCAAGGTTTGACAGAAGCCAGATGTAGGTGGTAAACCTTATGATGTGGTCAGCAAGAAAATATGCAGTATCACAGTCCCCTAATGCTGGGCAATGTTATACACCACCAGGAGGTATGTTTCTTTTGCCAAGATGGTCTATAAGCATATTTTCTGATTAACAAATAATCTCTTTGTAAAGATAAAACATTGTACAGGGTTGTGAGACATTCTGGTGGAGGGCCATATGCACCACAGAACTCAGCTGAGATAAGACTACAGCAAGAATTTGGAATGTGCTGGTTTTGTGTCAAAGTGTACATATAAATTTAATACTGTATCAACTGTTTTTACTGGGAAAAGGAAAAGGCCAGAGTCTGGGTTTTAATGGTGATGATTTTGTCTGAATCTCCTTTCTTTTCAAAGTTGCAGATTGAATCAAATATTATTTTAAAGTATTTATGCAGATTTATTATAGGATCTTCAAATGAGTTTAAAATGCTCATTTGCCACTTCAACAGGAAAATTTGCCTTTGTGTTCTCAAATTTTATCTCATTGATCATCCAAAAGGAAAAGGAAGGAAATTAATTTATAAGCATACCCTTCTTTCCCCAACACGCAGGCCTGAGCAGCACAAAGATGCCCCTAATTTACAGCATGAAGAGTTGACATAGCAATAGCACAAATTATTCACAATTGTTCAGGACTTCTGTCTACTCATTCAAATGCTCCTCAGCCCATAGAAAGCCTCTTCTCCATTCAGGTGGCTCCATGGCACACATTATTCCACTACTGCTCCTCAAAGAAAAACTCTTCAAAACACAAAGTAGTACTGCCCTGCAATTCCCCAGAATCAAGTCTGAGTTAATAAGGCACAATTCCACCCACTGAGTAAAAGATTGTTCCAAAGGAGAGGTGTGTGCAAGTCAGTTAATATAGCGAAACCTATGGTTTTAAAAGGTTAGGTCGTTTATGCCATGTAAAGAGGCAGATATATGTAGATATTTCAGGGAAAATTCTTGATTAGTTTAATTTCTTGATTAGTTTAATCAGTCCATATCTTATGGACTGATTAAAAGAAAGAAAGAAAGAAAAAAGAAAAAGAAAATAAAAAGAAAAAAAGAAAAAAAAAAGAAAGAAAAAAGAAAGAAAAAAGAAAATACTTCCGTGCCATTCAAGAACCTGCTTAGCAACAGCCAAATAGTGTTCTAGTCATAAATCCAAAACACAGCATCATATGGGCACAGAATCTGAGGAGAAAAACCACTCTGGCTGTAATACCATTATTAATGCACCCCAACATTATGTATCTTGCATCATTAGGATTCAACCTTAGGAGTGTTCTGTTGTGCCTAAGTGTCCGCAGCAGTCCCCAGTGAACTATTTCAGGATCTAAGTATTGCCAGAGCATGAAAGCAGTCTGCCCATGTCCCATATTTCTAGGTAGGAACATTCCAGTGAGGAGCTGTTAGCTCTGAGTGGTCTAGAACTGCAGTTCGGGGTTGCTGAGGTAGTCAGCATTGTGTCGGCTTCGACCAGAGAGTAGCCATCATGGAACAGATGCAGTGAGGCTTCTGTTTTGACCTCAAATCCAAACAAAAAATAACTTCTAGTATGCCATTTTTTATGTCCATGAAGAAGAATCAAATCTATTTGTTTTGCCAAACCCAAGCTAACAAATTCAAATTCTGGATATAAGTTTCCAGAAATCTTAGTGAAATATTTGGGTAACACAGAAATGAGAACTGAACTCCAGAGGCTGCATTAAGAAGATGACTCTACTATCTTGTGTCTGGGTTTCTTAGATTACCATAATTTATATCTGTTACTGTCTTTTTGAATGTTACCAGACTTTCCTACTTGTACCAAATATGCTGCAGGAGATACAAGAGCATGTACAATTCTCTTTACTGTGCTAAAATAGCAATTAAATATCAAGATTTACATTTACCACCTCCTCAATGTAAGGACAGCAGTTTTGGGTTCCAGATTTTCTACTTATTGCTGAATATTTCTCAGTACTCTCCTATTTGTCTTTTCCTATGCAATTTGAAGACAGGACAAAAAATGAGCTAGAGAGAAACAGCATCCTTCTCTTAAGTCATCATGTCTGAGACTTGCAGCCATATAGGCTAGTAGAAATACCCTTGTCTCACACAGTGGTGCACATTTGAATATCTTTTTATCAACTCAAAACCTATCTGAAGGTTGTTCACAGCTTGTTGGACTTGATCAAATTTGTTGAAAGGGAGAATTCTCCTGACTTGGCAGACAGTGAATATTTGGACAGAATCTGCTTACTTAATCTGTGAAGTGAGCACTTGTTTCTTGATCATTTCTATGTATAGCTACATACAAGGTATCTACAAACAATCCAATATGCTGGTTTTGAGGCCAGAAAAATATGGTGCTCCTTGTTAGTCTCAACAATTTCACAGACAAAACAGAGACAGATAGTCCAAACGGGAACTGTGAAATGCCACAGCCATGAAAAGAAATATTTTCATTCCCAGGTGCATTAATTGCATACACAATCATCACCAGACTTTGTAACTACCCATTGCACAGTAACAGTGCTCCTTGAAAAGGTTCTTAAACTCTGCTTTTTACTGTGCTTGCTCAGGACTCACCAACTTCAAAGATTTTAACCCAGGTTTCAGCAAACCAGGCATATGATTAAGGGAACATGTGAGCTATCTTTTTCTTTTCTTTTTTTTTTTTTTTTAATATATTGGTTCTTTTTCCTGCCTCATTTTGTCTATTTTACTATAGACACTTATATTCAAAATAATGCTTTCCAGAAAGTTCAAATTCAATTCTAGACATTTAGGAATAACAATAAGCACAGAACACAGGACTGCATCTCTAAATGAATATCAAAGAAGGGTAAAATAGACCTAAAGACTAAACTTCTACAATTTCTATGTAGAAATTTTGATATGACACAAAATTAAATAGGTGAAAAAGGATCCCTTTGAATTTAGTTTTTGTAATATGTCAGGCCTAAGACATGATTAGTCAAAATATTAGTGAGAATACCTCAATTTCGCTGCCATTTATAAAGACTACTGAAAAAATGGACTGAAAATAGCTTCTGCTATTAATGCTTGCTTTTAATATAGATGAGAGTTTGAGGTTCAGTTTTTCTTTTTTTTTTCTAATAGTGAGACCTTACTTTCCAACTTGTATTTTGCATTTTATCTTTTCTTAAGTTGTCATTAGCTGATGTAATTTTAGAAGAAATTAGGAAAGTAGCCTTTTCCCATTAACAAAAAACTAAAAAAAGGAAGTCCATCCACCTTTAACTGGAGTCTGGATATGAAAATAGCTATACTTGTCATTACATCACTGATCGATGAATCCCCATAGTCAGCCTATGAAACCATGTATTAAACTCAGTATTTTCAATAAAAAAATTATTATAAAGGAGAATACCAAACCATGGGAGTTCTGACAGTGAACACTGCTACATAAGAACAAGGGGAAAATGCATTTTCATTAAAAAAGTGTCTAGGCATTGGAATAACTTATCTAGGGAGATGGTGGAATTTTGAAGAGGTGTCTGGATGTGGCACTTCAGGGTATGGTATAGGAGTGATTTTGGTGGTATCAGGTGGAAGATTAGACTGGATGATCTCGAAGGTGTATTCCAACCATGTCAACTCTATGATTCTGTGGTTAATTTATATTTATGGCCAACAGAGTAGAAGAACTGAATGAATGAATTACTGTGAAGTGTTTTCAACCTACTGGTGGATAAGTGGGGAGCACAGTAGCTGGGAGGATTGTCAGGACAGGAAAGAGAACCTAGTATCCCATGACAATCACAGGAAGTACTTAGTTTAGGAATGGGAAAATGCCAAAGAACTGAAAAGTGACAATAGACACACTGAGATATCAGAAAGTTGTGGATTCTTTTAAGTGGAGAGAGTGGATAATGAATGACTGAAAATTAAATTACAGTATGACAAAAGGAACTACAAGGAAGAAGAAATTTTTGGGAAATTGTTGTGTAGAAAAATATAGAATAATGAGGGAAAACACAGTGAACCTTTGTTTGTGGACATGTGTGTATAACCAGAGAGACCAAGGTGAGAGGCATGTCCCTGAAGAAATCCATCTCCTGCTCTGCAGGGTGGTGCTCAGCGCCTTCCAGAACAGCAGCTGCACCAGCCATGGAACTGTCCATGGTCCTTGTAAGAACCTCCCTGAGGCCACTTTCATTCACATGCGCAGCCAGAAATTCATGACTAATCCCTCAGTTGGATTGGTTTGCTCCTTCTGATAGAAAACAGATTATCAGAGTTGAATATAAGATATGGACATTTTCTTCTGAAATGTTATGTACCAGTTTCAATAATTTGATACTGGATTTTTTTCTTGTGACCAAAATGCCACTCTTATTTAAGAGGAAGCACATTCTTGGGGGACAGAAAAAGATGCACTTGAAAAGCTTTTCCTTTTTCTTTCTTTTTTTTTTTTTTCCTAGCAATTTAATTTTGGTTCATAGACCTTTCTTTTTTATTGAAGGAGAACTGTTTAGTGGCAATGGCAGCATACAGTTTCTCAAACTAATCTTACTCTTAATAAGAAACATGGACTAAAGCTGAAAAAGAATGGAGAACTTTCCATTTTCTAAGCTTTGTGCTTCCATTTTCACTATGCTATAGAAAATGTTCTAGAAAACATATTTTACTAAGAGGATACATTGCAGCTTGTGCATTTATTGCATTGATTTAGTCAATTCATGTAGCTTTTTGTTTCTTTGAACTTTCTCTTTTGTTTCCATTCAAAACACAGTCTTAAAAAGTATAAATTTATCAATATTATTGCATATCAAAAAAAAAGAAAAGAAAACTAAAGCATATCACATGAAAGAGAAATAAGATATTACATCTAAAAACACTTAAAAGTAAATTATCTATGCAGGTTGACACAGGCCTATCCTATCATACAGTTAGACCATTTTAAAGAGACCACTAACAAGTTATTAAACCTGACATTTAGAACAGGTCCTCTTTACAGATCTTCAGTCTATATTTGGGTTGCTTTCATCTTCCTTTTAGCAAAGCTCCACCTGAAAACAATCTGTGGAAGAGCTGTGTGAGTAAGGAAGTACATATTGTCTTTTCATCCAAAGGAGAATCTTTAAGGTATGCAGGGTTAAAAACCCCTAAAAATAGGCCTAAAAATTAAATGGTGTAAGCTGAAATGCCAGCAGTCTGATGCTGAGTGAGTAAAACCTAGATGCATTTTACTCATCTCAGTGCACAGTGGGGAAACTCATAAAAGAACAAAGTGGTGGGGACCATCTTCCAACAGACCCACCCATTTCTAATTCAAACACATGGTTAGAACAAGATGTTTTACAATCCACATTGGATGTACTGTAATGAAAAGGGACACCTAGGATTCATAATCAGGGCCCTTGGATCTAATTGTTGACCTTGCTAGAACCACAACTTCAGGAAGACCAAGTGGCACCATAAATGATTGATCGATCATATCTGTTTACATTCACAGGATGCATTTTGTTTTTTCTTACTGACTTACATTTGATATTACTTCTTTCATTTGATCTTTTATGTTTCAGCAACTGTCCTACCTCTAAATTACAGTATTCACCCTTTCATTTGTATTGTAGTCATTGATCAAGAACAGAAATCTCATCTTTTCTTTTTAACTCCTGACACTGAAAATTCCTCTAAATATGATCCTAGCACAGAGAAAGGACTACTGCTTTTCACTTTCAGCTAAGTCACACTGTGAAGTAGGGTCTTCAAGGATCTATATAGCCAAGGAAATGTACAAGGGACTCTACTATTATTTCCTTAGATGTTCTAGGATCTATAGGTCTTTTCAAGGAACTCTAGAGTGCAAATTTAATAACAACTTTTCCAAGATTACTGATGGTGGATTTTATTTTCTCCTGACTTTTCAATTCTTATAGTTAGCTTCAAACATTTAGAGGAAAAGTTTTCTTGGTATGTTGAAATACCATCTACATGTTCCCTCCACTTTTTGATACAAGTTTAATTTCTTGACAACTAGCAGTTGCTTGCTATCTGTCAAATCTTGGGAAATTCAGCCTCAAAGAAAGTACTTATTCCTAATTTAAATTATATGTATTCATTCTTATAGTGTTATTTAATTTTCTCAGTTTTGGGTATTTTGTTAGTTGTGGCTGGTTAGTTGGAGTTTGTTTGGGGTTTCTTTACCCACTATAACATAGACAAGCTTAAACATGAAGTATTGTTATCATCTTTTCCTTCTCAAGCATTTTTTCTACCAGCTTCAGTAATGACAGAATATAATTTGAATAAGCTATCAATAATGCATATTATCTGTATTTTTAGACATTCAAAAGTTAAAGGACTTTTATTCCATTTGTACATTTTATAGTGTCATTGTGGCTATTCTTGTTTTCTGTGGTTTTTGGTAGTGCTGCAGACCTACCATGTTGAATTTATACATTTCTTTCAGATATGTATCTCCACTTGTATGCCTCAAGTGTGTACCTTTATGCTCAGAAGTGAACACAAGCTGTCTATGTGTTGACTGGTTCACAAAAGTCTGTCCAGTAGCAAAACTGTATTTTCTCCCTTGCATTTGAATAAGTAATGGTAGGATTGCTTTCCAATTTACTATGCCTCTATATAATTTTGTTGTTAAAGACTGCTACAGGATCTGTCTGCTGTTCTTGTTCTATGCTGCTCCATCTCCTAAAGGTGTTATAAAACTTTGCTTCTTCAGGGCCTGGAATAGTGACATTCATAATGCTTATGTTTGTTCTGAATGACCAACCTTGAATAAATAGTGCTTATACCTACTAATGACTAAGGAACAGGAGAAGAACATCTGATATTCAAAATTGCTCGCAACGACTGGAGTTATTTATGATACACACACTCAGATACCAGTTCATCTTTTCAGCTGCAGGAATCTAAGAAGTCCAGGAAAAAAAGACACAGGGGCATAAACTACTTGTAATTCTATTCTGAAGTTCTCATACATAACATGAATGAGAAAGAGTAATCTCTCTTGGGTGAACTTCAAATGTTAAGAGAATTTACTCCCAAAGTGTTTTGCAGGTAGGTATCACACCTGCAAACTCACAATTTGAGAACATTATGTTATGGCTACTCCCACAGTATGTTCTGTCTATTTTTAAGATACATCCCAATTGTTCTTAGTCATCTGTGTTATAAATTTAGGAGCTGATATTGTGTTAGAAAAAGCAGCTAGTCAGAGAACCAGAGTTCTGCTATTTCAAAAGTCCTGGGGCAGGCAAGTTCTGGGCACATGGATTCTGTGGATTAACCCTGGCAAATCGCCTGGAGCAGAAATACAGCAAGCCCAGTATAGTTTTCTTTGGACAAAATCTGTGTGATTTTTATGTGTTTTCACAAACACATTAATACTGCTCCTGAAAGAGATGCTGTACATCAGTGATGCTAAATATCTTCAAATGTAAAATCAAAGTCCATCCAAGTCATATATACAGTTTAAAAAAAACCACTTTACTTTGCAGCAGCATAGCATTATACCAGTTCTTGTAGGGATGTAGAACTACAATTTTATGTGTCACATACACTAAAAACCAGAAGAAATCTTAGCCCACTGTTCTGTTTTAGCCAAATTTTATAAAAGATTTGGCCAAAAGTCTCTATAAAATTGATATTGTAATATTCCTGTCCACCCTATATTTATGCAGCACTCAGCAGCCACTTGCTTTGATTGGAAAAAACCTTTAGATCATTAGCTCAACTATAAACCTAACACTGCAAATCCACCACTAAGCCTTGTTCCTAGGCAGCACATCTACACATCTTTTAAATTCTTCCAGGGTTGGTGATTCAACCACGTGCCTGTAATTCTCCATTTAAATCCATGTTACCTGTTAAGTACAATAAGTCTAAGACAGTTGACAGAAAAATGATGGATTTTTTTTCCAGAATGTGCCATTTTTACAATTCTTTAATAGAAAGGAAAATCAATATGAGAAGCAATCTATTAGGCATTGACTATGAACAAAGGGAATCATGAGGCATTGAACAAGGCATTCTAAAAGACAGAAGAAAACCTATCATATTTTTGTTAGTAGACTATAAAAGAAAATTACTCCAATTACAAGTCTTGTTGTATTTTTTCTAAAATGCAAGCATCCTTCAATGTGTTACCAGTGTGCCTAGTAGGGCAAAGCCTATTGCCCTGCTGAGATTTTGTAAGGTCCCTTTGATTCTTGTGTGACTAGTTATGTCATTTAAAAATATAAGAGCATTGCATAACAGAAAGGGTAAAGATAAATAAGAGACATTAGTGTTCAGAAAGCTGTTGATCTGCACACAAAGTCAGAGTTTAACAAGTACACATTGTAATTCAGACGGATTTTTGGCTTTAGTCCATTATAATGGTGGAATATGCCACTGAAGTTGGAGGAATTATGAAATACATTAATCTAGTCTCTTCTAAGATTGAGGTTTCATTTTTTTCAGGCCTACATTTTCAGATTAATTGCAACATAACTAAGGAGGGAGGTATGATCACTTTCTTGTTGAATTCTAGAAGTCTGTCTCAGTTCTTACCTGTAACACTTCCTCTCACCTTTGAAATGTCACATACAATTATAATTTACTTTCTTACAGGGAAAATATCCAGGGACATTCCCTTCAGAACTTGTAATATAAATCCAGATAACTTAATGAGAACTTTATATGTGTAACAAAGGAACCTGTCTGAACAAGAAGCTTTTGAAAAGCTATGCTGTCAAAAATAGCTGATGGTTTGGAATGCACTGAGCAAACAGAGAAGATACTTTAAAAGAAAGCATTCTGATATGTCAAAAATAGTAGGTTTGCCAAGGAGGCATCAGTTTTGCCTACAAAATGATCATAATGATATGTCAGTCTCTGCTATATCTAGAGGTGTTCTTTACAAAGAAAAAAGTGTCTCTGAGTAACTGTAGTAGAAACCATGAATATACACTTCTGGGAAAAAAAACAGCACATCAGAATTGGACCATGCTATAACCCTAAATGAAAGGTATAAGAAAAAAATATTCTTTTTTGAATATTTTAAACCTGAGTTAAGACTAGAACTGTGCAGTCTGTCCATAATGGAAAAACTTGGTTACATTGCTAAAACAGGTTTCAGTACAGCATTAGTATCTACTCAAAAGACATGAGGCAAATTTTAGTTGTCTCAGGTGTTCAAAACAGTCTTCAAATCTTTGAAGACATTCTTCTTAATGAAACCAGACATTTCCTGCTTACTATTCACCCCATTTCTTCAGGCTTAGTTAATAAAGGTCTCATGTACAATAAATCTCCATATATTAATATAGCACCTGACAATTCTTCAAGATTGATTTATCGAATGAAAATAATGTTATTTTATGAGCACAAAAATAAAAGACTACTGTCACTAAAAAGGGAGTATTGAAAAATTAACATATATACATTTGTAAGAAGAAAATAAAAGCAACAAACTCTGCCCTATTTTCCATTTTGCTCTCAGCATAGAACAATAGAAACTCCAGTTGGTCACTGCAGACCTTATTCTCCTTTTGAAAATGCTGCCATACAATAGAATAGGATCTGAAGAGCCATAGGTTTTTTGCACCTATGGACATTAATTCCTCAGAGAAGAAGGGGAATTAGATAACATCTGTTTCATGGTCTGCACAGATTTTTCTCTTTCCAATGGATACTATTATACTCACAAGAGAAGCACTTAAACAATTTCAATGCAGCTGGATGGACTGCTGCATGTTATTCCATGTCATTCTAGCATCCAACCCAATTGTCATTCTGACATGACAAAGCAGATGCCCCAAGTTTCATATGTGATGAAACCTTTTTCAGCAGCTGTGAATCAAATGCTTACAAGAAAAGTAAGTCTAATAAGTGCCTCCAGGTTATTTTCAAATTAAGGCATTCAAATCAAATGGGTTCAATATTGTCAATCTTTGCACAAGTAACTGGTTTCATTACAGGCTGAAAGGATTTCTTCATGCATTGAAGAATACAATGGGAAGGGAAAAGTATCCAGAAAAAAAAAAGTTAAAGTATCAATAACTACTGCCTCCTTTCAAAATACAATATTCTATCTACAGCTAGCAGCTAAATAGAGAAAAAAATGTGGTGAAAAACTGTCTCTAGTTAATTGCATTGTCTTGATTTACTTCTTCTAGCCTGACATTTCACACTGCCCACCTGCAGTCCTTTGCTTCTAGCTGTGCACATTTTCATCAGACAGTGGTATGTCCTCTTGTAAACACAAACACTGCAGTCCAGCAACTTCTGAACTGTTTGGAGCTTTTGTAGCCAGGAAAGAAAACACCAGCAAATACTGAAGCACTTATCAGCAAGGATGGCATGGAACCATCCTGTCAATCAGTCAGTGGAGAGACATGAAACATATGCCACATCTTCCTGAGAGTCTTGTCCATTATTTCTTCAAAAACACACTAAAGGAAAGTTATGCAATTATTTCAGCTAAATTTGAAAAACTTTCTCAGTTAATAGCCACTTATCAGCGCTGAATTTCAGAATCATAAATTTGTACCACATAGGTGTCTTTGAAAATGTGTGTTGAAAAGTACTGTCAGTGAACACAGTGCTGAATGAGTCTAACAATCTCTGTCTTTGATGGAAGTCATGCAGACCTTTTCTGTAGAAGTGCGGCTAGTGATGCCACACTGGGTAATAAAAAAAAATAATTGCATTCTAATTTTCTAAGATTTGCTGTTGTTTCAACATTAGAAAATATAAGCATGGAATAAAGAATTTACAATTACATACATTTAACTACATATACATATGGAAGATATGAAAAAGTGGTGATTTTTGCAGTGGTGGAGTTAACTTTCTTCACAGGAACTTGTATGAGTCTGTGTTTTGGATTTGTGCTGAACACAGGGTTGATAACACAGGAATGTTTGGGGTTTGTTTTTTTTATAGCTGAGCAGTGCTTACACAGCATCAAGGCTTTTATGCTTCTTTCCACAACCCGCTACCAAGGAGGGTGTGGATGCCCAAGAATTTAGGAGGAGACATAGCCAGGACAGCTGACCCCAGCTGACAAGGGGATATTCCACACTATGTAACACCAGTCCAACATATAAAGCTGAGGGAGGAAGGAGGAAGGGGCTACATTTGGAGTCTTGAAACAAAGAAGATGTACTTAATTGCAGTGGTCAGTGTTGTATCTGACAGGTGTTCTGTAAGAGTATAAACACATGATGCACAGCTGAGATAAGGATGGCAATCACAGGTTGAGTACATACTGTGAAAGATGGGGACATTTTCAAAGGAGGCCCAAAGATCTCATGAACCTTGTGTCAAAAATAAGGGGGGAAATGTCCATACTCTAGAGTATTACTGAACAACCTGTAATGATATTAACTTCAGCCCTACTGAGTTAATGTTTTTTAGGATTCAGTATTGTAAATGTTCCACAAAAAAACCCCACAGGATTCTACATGTGGAAATACATTGGATTAGAATACAAAAGAATTATTTGCCTTATAGTTCACAGGGAAGGAGAGAATGTTATTACTTGGGCTGCAGAACACAATAGATGACACTGATGTTTTTGTTGTTACCATATGTTTAGATGATGATATGACTAACTCTGAAGTCACAACTGACTTCTCTAATCCCTCACAAAGGATAATAAAATGTAATTGCACCCTACATCATTATATAAGGAGAAAGATAACACTTCTGAGCCTGTTTGTTTACTTCTTCTTGTTGCATATGGTCTCTGTTTTTCAGTTCTTATAAATACACTGCAGCAGAAACTAAGAAAAACTATTGCATCTCTGGTAAAACTGAAGTCTTAAGACTTGCCAGAAGTCAAAAGGTCCACAGATGACAAGTTAAATTATTGGGTGAATTATTTGGGTTTACTCCTTTAAATGTAACTACAAAATGAAAACTAATCTGAGGTTAAATAAGTGAAAATAATCTAAGGTTAAATATATAAAAAAATTAACTTTTTTACCATAATGTAGTAAGTAAAATATCTGACTTTTAAAAACATTTTTTCATTTATTCATCTTTTGTCAATGTTTCTTCAAAATAAGTGGATTCATTTTGTAATCTGGCCAAGGCAGGGAAATTTTATGCATGGGTTGATTGTTCTTCAGTAGTGTGACATGGGAATTACTGGGTGACACATTTTAGTCATTATTATTCAGGCATTCAAAGTAAATTATCATAATGTTCCATTTCAGTCATAAAACATATGTCTTTATTTATGGGTGTCTTAAGCTGTGTTGTGTACTGCAAGTTTTTGGGGTACTGATCTTCAGACTAGCTGACAATGAAATCTGTAATGATGGCAATTAGGAAAACAAACTCTAGGAGAGTCCAGTGATTGTAATTTAAAAAATATATCTTTTAAAATTAATTTTGTTGACTCTTGTAAATCATTACAGTATTTACAAGGTTCAATGTCTCATCATAATACATGTTGAAAATACTGCCATATCACTTATGTTCAACTTCTAGAAAAAATCGTGCCAGATTAAAGGCAAATTGTTTATCAAAACTGTTCATGATTTTAACACCTCAAAACTTTTATGAGTGGAAGTTGATAGGTGCCAGGACAGATACCAGGATGTCCTAGCATCTAGAAGAGCTATTCCTCTGGCTGAGCTGCAGTACAGATCTCAAAACCTGATCATATCCTCTGTGCCCGCTCAGACCAATTGTACCATGAATTTAATATGGACATGATGACTCTCTGTGTAATGCTTGTGGAATAGATCTGCTGCTTTTCAGAATCATCAGTCTGACTATGAAGAGCATACAGGCATATACTATTGAGGAAATCACCAGTAAAATTATGGTAAAGCCTAGCCAGGAACTAATTTTGGTGCTAAGGACTACCAATGTCATTGCTTCTAGAGGAAAACTTCAGTGTCTCATGAGAAATGACAGATTTTGTGCCACAAACTCTACGGGAAGGAGATTTGGAGTACAGATGCGTGTTCACTATTTCCATTCATCATAATCTTCCAGGAGTTTTAGGTCCACAGAATTGCAGAATCAAAGAATGGTTCAAGCTGGAGGTCATCTTGTTCAACACCCCTGCTCAAACAGAGCCATCTACAGCAGGTTTTCCATGATTGTGTACAGATGGCTTTTGGGTATCTCCAAGGATAAAGACTCCACAACCACTCTGGAGACCCCATGCCAGTGCTCAGCCACCCTCACAGTAAAAATGTGTTTTCTGATATTCAGACAACACCACTTCTGTTGTGTTTTTTGTGCCCAGAGCCTCTGGTCTGTCACTGGGCACTACTGAAAAAGTCTGGCTTCCTCATATTTGTACCCTCCCTTCAGGTATTTATTTATATCGATAAGATTCCTCCCTGAGCCTTCTCTTCTCTAGGCTAAGCAAGCCATCTTTCTGAGCTGAACGTTGTCCAAGATACCAGCATCCTTCTTTACAGCAAGGGCACTTCTTTGGGTCATCTTCATCTTGGGGCCCACCAGGACCACCAGATCTTTTTCTGCTGAACTGCCTTCCAGCTGGATGCCCCCCAGCAAATATTCATGCACAGGACTGTTCCTCCCAGGCACAGGACCCTGCACTTCTTTTTGAACTTTATGAGGTTCCTTATCAGCCCATTTCTTCAGCCTGTGGAGGTCTCTCTGGATGGCGCCACGCTTCTCTGGCCTATCAGGCACTTCTCCCACTTTTGCACCATTTGTAAACTTGCTTAGGACACACTCTGGTCATCCAGATCATTAATGAAGGTGTTTAACAGGATTAGAATCTGTACTGACCCTTAGAGTACACCACTAGCTACTGGCCTCCAACTGGACTTTGTCCCAGTCTGTATCACCACACTGGCAATGAAGACAGAAAGCAGGGGGACAAAAAAGCTGTCATTTTCATTTTCACTATAGCAGTGGAGAAAAGGGGTATCTTACCTCAGCTATAGCATTAAACACAAAGCTGTCTATATTAAAGTATGTATTAAAGCTTCTGCAGAGAGCATGAGCATGAATGATTTTCTTTCTAAATTATTTTTATTCTCTGGAGTTTCAAAACTGTTGTTCCACTCCAAGGACATTGGAAAAACCAACACCCAGTTATTCTCCTGGTGGTGTCAAAATAAACGCAGTATTATATTACAGTGTGAGATGCTGTATCCTTCCTTTCCTATGTGCCTAGAAGTCCTTGCAGAAAAAGATAAGCAGTAGTCCTGCTTGGGGCAGGCCCATGTACCTAGAGCATGTGTATGCAGACAGTGAATGTGAGGCCTCACTGAAATCAATGTATCCTCCTGAGGGTTTCCAGTTTCAGAAAATGGTACTTCGATACCAAACCCTGAAGGAAAGGCTCTGTGTTTGAATTGTCAGGGCAGTGCTCTTTATTATAAAAAAAGCTACAGGAAATATCACCAGAAATAAAATGCATTTAAGTTATTAACAAATACAGAAATATTGTTGTCACTTGCATGTTCAAATTTTCTGTAGTTTATCCAACATTACAAAACATACATAGATTGAGCAAAAAATTTCCCTAGGCACTGATCTTAGAGGGATGTAAGAACATGCTTAATTAAGCACTATGAGTAACTCATCATGCATTAAAATGAAGTACATGTTTAAGACTTTGCATTACAACATCCTGGGGCAGAAGACCGTTCTCCCTCAAATGATCCAGAGAGGTTAGAGGGAATGTGGAAGAAAACGAACCGTGCATTTTCCCCTTACTTTGTAATCACATTTGTGCATTGGTTTTGTTGGAATTAGATACTGTATGAAAAAACAGAGGCAACGGTAAATTGACAATAAAAATGTATGTCTCCAAAACTGGTGGAGTAAAAGGGGTATGATATCACTGGCAAGCCAGTCTTATTGCATACAAGCAGACAGAATGCAAACATTACAAAGACAAGAAACTTTCTCCTACCAGGAAGTGCTGTCTGGCTGCCTCTCCTCTTAACACTATTGATTATGCTCCCCAAAGGTCATAAATTACTGGAAGAGTTATTTTTAAGAATATTTGCTGAGCCTGACCTGTCAAGAGAGGTTAATCTAATGACTTTCCTAGCTTCGGTCTGCAGTAAGCTAAAGCAGGATTTCTTCTCAACTGCTGTTAAAAGCTCTCACGTCTTCCAGATTCATCTCAACTAGTTATTAAAAGATATAAATGAGTCAGTTCCCAAATGGTTAAACTCTTCTGCACAGAGGCCAGAACAAGGGCACTGAGCAACTCTTAGTGAAAAGAGAGTGTGTGTCTCAACATAGTGTATTTCTTTGCATGGGGCAGTTCTACACCAAAAAACCAAAAGTGAAATAACAACAAAATAACAAGAACTCAAAAGTTTACTTTCACCCAGAGGTCTATTTTTTAACAAATATATCTGGAGGAAAACATTTATTGAGGATAAAATGAGGGTAAAAGTACTATTTGCCATAGTGGAGTGCTTAGTTTATGCTTTTTCCCGCTGTTTCTTTGGGTTTTGGGTTTTTGTGGGGCTTTTGTTTGGTTTTTTTGTTTGTTTTGGAGTTTTGATTGGTTGGTCAGTTTGGGAATTTTGTTTGGTTGGTTGGTTTTGTGGGATTTTTTTGTGTTGTTGGGGTTTTTTACATGTCAAATATACAGAAATTTTGGGAAATTAAACTCATATTGCTTCATTATCTAAATACTTCCTCAGAAAATATGAAAAGGGAGACAAAGATTTTTTTTTTAAAAGAATAGGAAAAGAATGTGAAAGAGATGGTTTTTTACTCTAGGTTATTTTGTTACAAACAGTTAATACTCTCCTAACTCTCAGACTTCAAGTGATATATATACTTTTGCAGGACAGCTCTTAGCATTTCAGAAAAAAGAGGATAGATTTATAAAGGAGGGAGAGAGGACAAAGTGAATCTTTCACAGAAAGAATCAACAAAGACCTGCTGTTAGATCAGAAAGATCCTGTCAATCAAAGGCACAGCTTTGGTGAGTGCTAGACATGGCATAGGAACCTTTAAATGTATTTGCCTCAACCAGTTCTATAAGAATTACAGACATCACTAAGCAGTGTGTTGGAATTCACAAAATATAAAAGTACAACTTTAAAGGCTGCATGAGTGCTACTTAGTTCTGTTTGCTTTTTGATTCTTTTTTCTTTTGTACTTAGAGGCAGCTCAGATTAATTTTACTGCAGTTGAAAATCATGCAAATATGGTTTAGAAGGAGGCATTTAATTCTTTATTGCTCTCGCACACAACACAAATAGCACCTCCAGTACTAACACAGCTAAGTGTTTTTAGTGTTATTCCTCTATACAGTACATCACAATGTTAATTTTCCACGTTACTTTATTTCTTCTCTAACCCATATTTTACAACAGAGAAAACAAACTGCTTGTAATTACACTGCATGCCAGGACAAATTAAGTAAACACGCATTTTTAATGCTTTTGGCTGTTAGGGTGAGAAACAAAGGGCTCTGGTTAAGGTCAATATTAGAGTTATGCAATTGCTCTGGGATACAAAAGACAAATGCCAGCGATTGAACATTGGTGAAATGGAAACTGTCCATTCCATGCAGTGTTTCTGAACTCATGAAAATAATATGCTATGCTGAGATGAGGTCAGTTCTTTGTTTTCATTTTTCTTTCAGGATAACACTAATACCAATAATAAATAATAATAATATAGTAATGGGAAAATCCATTGTGTCATTAGTGAAGTGATAAATCAGCAAAAAGTAAATGAGAGAACAGCTATTGAAGATCAGCCTTGTGTTTGCTAATGCTACCAGCTCAGTTCTACAGGGTGATACTGATAAAGGTTAACAGCAACTATAGGGGAAGCCTAATTTTGCTCTCACTGATACTGGTGTAAATCTGACTTCAGTGGAATTATACCTCTCTAACTAGAAAGCAGAGAGTGACCTGATGGTTATATTGTTTGGCCATGGACAATGAGGAGTTTTACGTGTTCTTGCCTTTAATGGTATGGATTAGGCCAGAGGCACAACATTCAAAGGCAGATGAAACCTCATGGCAAAGGGTCCTGAGACTCATCATTTTTACTCAGCCAGCCACAGATACTGGGCTACTGGCTTATGTACATCTCTATTTTAGTGATAAATTAATCTTTCTACCAGAACAAGGACTATATTTCTGAGACATTGCTTTTGCTAGGAAGAATGCTTAGTACAAGAAGAACTAAGGTAAAGAAAGAAAAAAAAAATACACACAACACATTTCACATGGAGAAGATAATGGAAAGAAATAATACTAAGAAAGATAATAGACAAGTCCCTAGAGCCCATTTCATGAATGGATATTCAGAAAATAGAACAGAAAAAAGTCTTCAGGCAAATTTCAAATAAGAAGTCAAGGATAAACCCTTAAGAATTTGAGAACAGACAAACCAAAAACTTCTCTGTCTGTATCTCAGAATCATGACTGATGTAGCTAAATGGGATGATAAGAGCCAGCCACAGTCTCTCAGTGAATGATTTTGTGAATGCTTAGACTATCACTTACATTCACAGCTCTTGGGAGGTGGAAATATTTCCCCTCCTTGTAATATCATCTACAGCTGAAGTGTCTCCTTTCCATCAAAACAAGGATCACTCATTTCAACACAAGGAGCTGATGCAGGAGTGATGAGGATACAGACAAGCCTTTGCTCTCACCTGGCCATAGTCAGTCTCAGCATTTACCTGCACATTCAGCAGTCTCAGGGAGAAGCTCTGCTGGGATAGTGTATTAGCTGGTCCTCCACCTCGAGGCAAGGCTGTGTCCCTCCCAGGACCTAAAGTACAAGTAAACCATTACCAATGCTAGGTAGGGTGGGCCTGTATTTCTTTTGTCTGGTTATTTTACTCCTTCCCTCTACTACACCCTTTGGGGTATATGGGATTGCATAGCCAGAGGCAATATATTATGGAATAATTCCAGCTCCCAGTCAAATCCAGAGGGCAGCTGGAGCAGGACTGGTGCAGGTTTACAGTAGGGATAATATTCTGAAATATTTATTTCTATTCTCTCAATATTTCTCTCTCCCAACTTCTCACATCACCTTGAACCTCACTCCATGGTGTTGATCCACATGAACTAAAGAACGTGGGGTAAATACTTCAAGAGTAACAGAAGAAGGAAAAGTCTTTTAAAGTTACAAAGATAAATATTATATTACATCGATGTGTGTAAAAGATCTGGTTGAAAAGAGATGGCTTAATCCCCGGCAGAAACTAAGTACCATGAAGACACTTAGTCCTCCACCAGTGGGATGGAAAAGAGAATCAAAAGAGTAAAAGAGAGAAACTTATGGTTGAGATAAAAACAGTTTAATAACTAAAATCAAATACACAAGCAAGCAAATAAAAATAAGGAATTCCTGCACTTCTTCCCATGGGCAGGCAGGTGTTCAGCTATCCCCAGGACATTAGGGCTCCATCACACATAATGGTGACGAGCAGACAAACTCCAAATGTCCCCTCTTTCTTCTTCCCCCTTTATATACTGAACTTGATGGCATTTGGTCTGGAATATACTTTTGGTCAGCTGGGGTTGTGTGTCGCCTCCCATCTTTCCATGAGCTTCTAGTTCCTTTGCAGCTTGACAAAAAGTACAAAAAGTAGTTAAAAAAAGCTGAAAAGTCTGTGATTCTGTATAAGCAATGACAAAAGCTCTATATTATCAGCACTGTTTTCAGCACAAATCCAAAGACCCATACTAGCCATTGCTAAGAAAATTATCTCTGCTCTAGCCAAAATCAGCACCGAGATTGAGGAAGAAAATTTGATCTTGGCAAGGGCTGCTGATGAGTGGTTCAAAAACCACTCATCAAAAACTGGCTTTGATTTTGCCTATCACTTGTGTTGCTATTAAGTGCAGAAAAAAAAAATCTACTACACTGTTCCAGAATTAGGAGGCACAGCCACTAAAACAAGCAACAACATTCTAATTTGAAGAACTGAAGTATTCATACAGCTCTATATTGTGTAGTTATTACATTATTTTATAAATACACAGAGCATTCCCAAATAGTTCAGTTTATTCTATGTCAATCACTTCACTTACTGCTGAAATTCAGCTCTCTTTTTTCATAATCCAAGCAATATAACAAACAAGTTTACTTCTAAGAAAGAACCTTGAGTTTGCTGCCTGCATCTTAGGGTCCCACATGTTTTATCTCCTAATGGGGCTGCTATGCCTACTGTAATATATTTCTAAATAAAATATCACTGTTTTTAGTTTCTGCAGGCTAGCTTATTAGCTACTTTTTCTCATAGTGGCCACATGCATTCATGCCTGTATATTTTATTCCTCAAAAATATTTTATTGTTACTTTGAGACATCTTACCTGACCTGCCCACTTTTTTACAATGCAGCTGGAAAATTTATATCACTTAGCCTGTGTCACGTATAAAAACTAAAAACTGTCAGTGCTACTACATTTCAGTTTTCTGAATGGGGAAGAGCTGTTTTCTAGAATCAAAGGTTCATAAATGGCTTGTAAAAGTTTAGTGAACAGGGCCCATCACTTATTGATCCCATTGTATTCAACACAATTCACTTTAGTCAATGTTCTCAGCAAATAGTGATACTGCTGTTATGAGCATCTTTCCTTCCTTATAAACAACTATTCACTTGTGTCCTGTTATAATGATAATGTCACTGATTTACAGAGGTTGCCCAAGTTACCTTATTAATTAGAAGATGCATTAGGCCTATTGCAAAACATTGTTCTGACTGTGAGCTATCACTGCCCAAGGACCTCTAAAAGACAAAGAATTCCATTTTGCAAAATCTAGTTAACATATCAAAGAGCAGTAAATGTGCAAATTGCTGTCATAAGGAATCCTTTATTGCTTTTCCTTTTCATGATAGCACCCCTCCCCCATCTCTCCATTCTATCCACTTTGACAAGGTCACTCATTGGAAAGAAGAGCAGCTATTTATGTTCTTCAGATGTTTACCTTCAGCAAAAGACACTTCAAAGACTGCTTATGGGACTCTCCTCTCACCCAGCAAACACTTAAAACCCATTGTTGTGATTGATGGGCCATTCCTGCAAATTTAATAAATATAAGCAGAAGCCAGATCCCTTTTTTTAGGCCAGCTGTATTGAATAATAGGCAAAAAGCTCATGGGTGGCCAAGGTAGACAGGACCCTTCAGGAAATGCCTAATGATTGTTTGATACATTTTTGTTTATGTTTTTTTAAGTTTATTGTTTAAGCTTCCTCAATACTTTGTTCTGTTTTCTATTGCTCTGGAGCACAGTTACTTAAATAAATCCCACAGATTTTTATTGTGAATTTTATGCATTCCCAGTGTTGTGTAAGAGACAAGAGAGCCTCATGTTTATTTAGATTTAGATTGAGGCTGAGCTGGTTCACTGAACTGTGAGACTCTCCAAACATAGGACATTATCAGATTGAAAGAAGACAAAGAATTTCAAAACTGGAGCTAACAAACTGACCAGGGTGCTGGTATTCAGAAAAAACACCACCTTTAGCTAAGTAGATAATACTACAACATCACAGTACCGTGACTTTGCAGAAATTTACAGAGAGGCTGAAACTGTGATGGCTTTTTTGCTCAATTCTATCTTGATTGTAGAGTGAATAGCACCAATATGACATAGTCGGGAACAGAAAGGATTTCAGCTGTTCAACTCAAGGGAATGAGTTATATATGTAAATTGGGATGAGATGTGTCTGTGTTTCATGTGAATATGGCATGTCAAAGACCCACCCAAAGTGCTAGCATCTTTCACAAAAGGTGAGGTTTAGAAACTCTCATTTAAATTTTCCCTAAGAGACTTGCATATGAGTCATGACCTGCAAAACTGCTAGTGGCTCATGGAAATAGAAGGCCTTTTGGGGCAGGAGATTGTTGAGGTCACATAGGTTCATTTATTAGCAATGACTCAGATCTGAGACTTACACTTTTTGACTAGATTATGCTGTACATCTTCCAACCGAGTGCACATTTCATTTTCAGATGAAGTGACTAGTTTTTGTTTCTTCCATGTACAGAATCTATCCCAGCTCTCAGTGTAGTGATGAAAGATGTGAAGATTCTGGCATCAATCATTATTTCTTCCATGGAAAACTCCAAAAATGTCTTGCACAGGCACCAAGGAAACATTCTGTGTTTGCTCTTTATGCCAGCTGCCTACTCGGTGAAGATAAACCCATTATCACAGTGTTAAGCTGGAGATCCCCAAACAGGAAGATATGTATGTAGAGCCAATGCCCCATCATGTGAACATATTCTTCCACTAATACTCTTTACAGGATTTGCCACCAATGTCCTGTACTGTGTAGTGGGAGTGAGTCTCTCTTTCCTGTTACTATCCTCTCAGTTAAGTGTTAGTGAATACTGTGACTTAACTTTTTCCCTAATGTTACATACTGACTCTTGAGTACTTCCATCCAGCCAGATCTGACCTTCCTCTCTATTTCAAAATATTCCCATTAAATATTTTGTGCTTTCCCTATACTATTCACAGGTAATCAACTGTCTGACAGAAGTACTATACAACGATATAAGGATACATGGCTAAAATAGATTTTTTTCCATGGAGTTCAATGTTTAGACAGGAAAGCTGTTTATTTAATACCTTTGGCAGATTAATGGTGTACACTAGAAAATTCAAACAGAAGTTTTTATGTTTTAAAAATTGTGAAGTAAATGAGGTTTCTTTCTTTATTTCCAAGAAATGGGATGAGCAACTGCAGAATCTCTCTTGCTATAAGAATCTCTCTCTAGAGTTAGTGACTCAGCTGCTACACAACATACATGAGAAATTTTTGGTCCTTGATAAGTACAGGACTTGCATGACTGGTGTGCTCAGCTACCAAAAGATATCATAAATTTGACATGAACCATAAAAAAGGAATTTCTGTGAACTCCAAGAGAAACAGCTGACTTTCACCCTTCAAGCGTGAGCTGTAAAAGAACATTTGCAACTCAGGCATATGCCTTCCATGTAAGTTACAAACTTATTCAACAAAACCTTCCATAAGACATGAGCCTATTTTTCTTTTGTCACTAGCAGGAAAATAAAAGAGGATGAGGTCAGTCTCTAAATGTCTCCTAACACATCTTAAATTAAGGTTGCTGGGTGGAAAGCATTAAAGATGTCTGCAAGCTTCATTCAACACTAATGATGTCTATTGTCTAACTCTTCTGTCGTCCAACACTCCTCTTATGAAAAGGTTTTAAACAATGCAATGTATAGTGGAAAAAAATCCCCTCAAATATTATAAGTAACATACTACAATTCTATAGTAAGGTTATTGTTCTCTTTTAATTAGTATAAAATCTTTCCCCATTTATCTAAAAAAGATGGAATTTAATTAGATTTGTAACAAAATTTAAGTCTTATTTGTTATCCACATACTTTATAGGTTCTGTGTGTTACATGATAGAAGACACTTTCTAATATGGTCTAAAGAAAAGAGAGTCCACTTGAAAAAGTGCACAATGATCTGCAGCCCTCTGTTCCACAGAGTTTCCACATCAGCCTTTGACTTCCTCAGTACTAAGTTACTATAAGTCATGCTTACCTGTAATTCCTGGAAAATAATCTGAAATTTCTAGCCTGATCATTTTCCTAAGTATCATTTAGCAAGTTTTTTTAATTGCCTGTTATAGATTTATTTCTTTAAAAGAATAGCTATATTACAATGTGTTCTCTTCCTGCCCTCAAGCTGAGAACATTAGACTGTACCTGCAGAAAAATTAAATTACAGCCAGAGAAGTTGATTGTTTTTCCAGTGAAAATCTTGTAAATTTTGTCAAGATAAAACATCAAATCCTAAACACATTTTGTTCTGTTAAGGAGAAATCTACTGTAATCAAAAAACAAGCTGAAAATTCACCTTCATATTTCTCTTAGGTAGTTTTTATTCTCTTTTCCTTACTATTTCCTTGGAAACAAAGTATTTTCAAAATATTTTAGGCAAAAAACTTTACTTCAGAGCCTGCAAATTTTATATGAACAGGCATGCTCTTATGGTTGGCAGAAAAATTCAACTTGCTTTAGGGTCTGTTTTTATAATGCTAAAATATCACATTTCTTTTCTATTTTACATATGTAAAAACAAAAGAGCAAGTTATGAAGCTCACAAGTATGTACTATAGTCTTCTGAACTTGCCAACTGAACTTGACAAAGTATTTTCGGGAGTTTGTTATGCCAGTAGTCTGGAGTTTGCTACTCTTCTGTAAGAATTTTTGTACGACACTTTTAATATTTGCAATTATTTATTAAAATATAGGAAATTTTCAATGGAAGCATTTAGTTATACCGTACCCATTTTTGAAGGTTTCTTTTGACACTGGTTGATGAAATTTGAATGTCTTTAATGCAAGACCTCAAGAACATAAACTATTTAGCCATAAGGTCTCTTTATTCTCTTTTCAGATAGGTACCTAACCAGAAATAAATTCCTGTGATAGTCCATTGAAGTTTTTTTTCCCTTAGGTATGCCATCCATCACAGGAAATCCTTCAAAAATAAAAACCAAATGAACACAAAACACATTACATCAATCTTCCTCTATCTTGTCTTGAGTTCCAGGTATCATTTGATAGGCATCATATAACCATCCCTATGCCTAGTCATATATGTGCTCATTAGCAATGAAATTTTACTTGAAGGTTTGGTATAAAACATAACAAACACTGGATGGGTTTGTGGCCCAACTGATGGTCTATCTTAGGCTCACATATTAATTCTTAAACCTGAATCCAAATCTAAGCAGTATTTTAAGGAAGTTTACAGCATCCTCACATCCAAATTTTCAGACTTTTAACTCATTCATACAACTGAAGAGGACTTCTGCAGGTCATTTTCAATTTCATCTACAAGATAATGAGATTCACAGCAAAAAACTCAGAGAACCAAAGGCAGGCTGAGCTCTGTTTAGGCATTTTTGTGCATACAGACAGTGTTATTCAGAATACTGATATTCAGAGCCTATCAGGCCAGATTCTGATGCCTGGACCATTACTATGTAATATTTCCTTATTAATTTCGCTGAAGCAGGGGCATAAAAATATTTGCCAAAAGAAAGTACTTTGGAAACGGAGAAAGATACATACGCAGAGCACATGAATTTTGGTGTAGCAAAGTATTTATCAAATCTATGCAGGCTGTTTTGCATGCTCAGCCTAAATAGAATTGGTTTACCCTCGACCTCAGAATGTTGTTATGTGATAACACTTATGGGAGTGCCATGGACCTAAGCTGACTGCTGGAGCAGTCTAATCATCTTTAAAATTAGATCTGAAAATTGATCTTTATTTTTACACCAGCTCAGCTCATGAGTATAATTTTCAGAATCTTTGCAAGTAAAATACTTTTAATACAGGAGGCCATCCTTTTGGAAACCCTACTATTTGAGCTTAGGGCATCTTGCTGTTCTGGTGAAGGCATAGGAGTTAAGTAATGGGAGCTGCAAAAGCAACCGGGGACATATTTGGTAACACTCTTTACCCCCATCACTCTCCATCTTCTTTTCCCCATGTTTTACTTCCCCAGCAGTTGATGCCAATTAAATCTATGGATGCAAATAACTCACCTCACACCGCTCTGCTGTAATTATAACTTTGCTGCCGACTTCCAGATCTGACAGGCTCCGTCTTGTCTGCCCCATGATGCAGTGGCATTTATTTACAATCTCAATAACATCTTGTGGAAAATGAATTGTACTAGTGCCAAGGATCAGAGATTGATATATTGTGAATGCTAGAAGGAGCAGATATTGAAAGGCAGAGAATAAAGGACTAAGTTAGTGGATAATTATGTTAATTTTTCAAAGGTCTTTAAGAAGGTGACATCCTTTGCATACCAAAAAAGAGAAAAAAGAAAAAGAAAATATTAACAATTAACCATAGAATGCAAAGAGAGCAAATAAACATTCAGAAGAACTGATGGATTTTTTTCCCTCTGTCCAAATGCATATTCTGAATTTTTTTTTCTTTTACACCTGCACACATATATTGGAAACTCAATTATAAAATATTTTACTCCAGCATAAGATTTTTCAGTACCATTTGTCTGGGTTTTCTAAAAGCAAATTTCAGATCAGTTCAAGGTGGAATGCCATATATACCTTAATCATACCATGAGGACTACATTTTCTAGTTTTCTAGTTTGACAGTGCTTCCAAACTTTTAGCTCCATTTGTACATACTTAGGACTTCTCAGTCCCAAATCAAGGCAAGCTCCAAAAGTCACCACACACATCTCTGGCCGTTTCCTAAGCTACCCTTTTCTCCTCAAGTGCCCTGGTTACTGCAAGAAGGAAAACCAGGGGTGCAGAGAGGAAGGCATCTTTGGTACACATCTGTTGCACCTGCCTGATTTAACTACATAGCCCTTCAAAAAGGTCCCATTTCTGCATCCTCTACACTCCCTTTCTCCTGCTCTTCAAGTACAGCTCCTGCATGGGGCACCACAAGACCTGTTGGAATGGTTTATTTGTCCATTTTCATACCCTGATATCTATGAGTGTTTCTGGAAAGGGAAGGATCATAGGCTACTTTCCTTTCATAAATGCAGATTTGGAAACATATCTGCTTGAAGAGACTCCTTAGCACCTTGGAAGCTGTAGCAGCTGCCAGCATTCATCCCAGAGGCTGACATTCCTCTTTTCGGGATCTTTCTGGCATTGTCATGTGCAATCCAGTTACCCTAAAAGTGTAGGTGCAAAGACAATGCATTCTTTCCTACAGACTTGTGACATTTCTTTATGTGGAGCTGGTATAATGTGTGTGAGAATCTGTCAAAATAGTTTTCTGTATTAATAAGCGTCATAAAACCTGAACAAAGCTTATTGTTGTCTGTGTTATTCCCTCAGTGCAGCAGAAAATGTTTTGCCTTGACAAACAACACTGTTCCAGAAATGCCATCTCTCCAGAGCAGTAATCCTCACATTTCTTACTCATTTGGCAAGAACAATGAATTCTGAAGCTAAAAGGAGAAGTTTCCAGTTCTCAAAGTGAAAAAACAGAGGACTTTCCAAAAGATATCAGCTTGTGCCATTTTCCTCTTTGGGAAGTTCTTTGATGTATTCAGGGAACATGCCAGAGCCTGAGGCTAAACTCAGTTATGATACTGTAAATCAGGGTAAATCCTCAGCTGGCATTGGTGGACTTAAAGTAGTTTGTGTTTACTGTAGTGATCATGCTTCTGTCAATCAGATTCCCTCCTTATTTATGCTGCGTGTGATATTATTTTCCTGAAGGCTTTAAAACCCTTTTGCTAGTTGTGTGTGTAGGAGACCAGTGATTTTTTTTTTTTTTTTAATTTAATTGTAGGAAGCTAAAGAGTAATTTCCTGCTGCCTGCACTTGACAGGAAGTTTAGTGTGATCCCATGCGAGCGCAGCAATCGGTGACCTGTGAGAGACTTCACCATTGGCTGGGAGAATAGTTCTGGGGGAAGAGAAGTGCCGCTCAAAGAGGAAAGAGGGGTATTTCTCAAAGGCAGCTCACAAGACAGACACGGTTGCCAGCTATTGCAGGACAGATCTGTGCGCAGAATCCTTCTTGGTGCTTTCAGCTGCTGCTGCTTGCTATGAATAAACACAAGACAAAGAGGAAATAGAAAAGAATCGAGGAAACTGAAAGTGCTAACGTATGCAGAAAGAGTGCAATGTTCCCAAACAAGACACAGCACCAGTGATCTTCTAAGCAGGCTCACCCACTGGATTGTGGCCAAAATATTCCCCCCCTGAGTTTCAAGGGGTTTTTCTCATAAAGTGTCTGCAGTTTTGAAGACAAGGCAAAAAAAAGTAAATCCTGTTCAAATTTTGGAAATTGATTAATGATTAAACATCTTTAGATTGGTCCCTTTCAAAGTAGTAAAGATTTGCTGATGACACAGATGCATTCTTAAGGGAAATGGATGTTAATTGCTGTCTAGACATTTTATTACTACAGTGGGGCACTAGTCATTGACCATCTCTCTTTTTTTTCCCCTTTTTACACATTAAACCATAGATCAAGCTAAATTGTTTGTTTGTTTCTGTAGACGATAACAATTTGGTTTCAGGGTGCTACGCAACTGAGAACTTTGAGATACCAATCAGCAGCAGGAAAGTATCCAAGTAACAGAAGCACTACTGTTTTTCTTTTTTTTTTTTTTATTATTCAAAAATACAACTGTGTTTACTGCAATTTTACCAAATTCCTTTATGCAACGCAAAGCATTCAGCAAGATCTTGAACCTCTACCTTTGTCCCTCTTGGAATATAGTGGAGTAGTAGTTTAATTACTTCAGAGCTGGATAAGATGCTTTGACTTTGCATATGTAAAATGGTTCAGCACACATAAGTTCAAGCCAATGTCATATTTTGCTGAGATGAAAAGACTAATGACTATTTGTTCTGCTTGTCTAGCAAGCAAACAGTTAAAGATTAATTCAGATGAAATGTAAAACTCATTATCAATAGCTCTCAACACAGGAGAATATACCTGAAGTCAGTTGGCCTGATTCTGATCTTACCTCAATTTTCCATCAGTATAAATCTGTTTCTGCCAGACAGCTTGATCCTGATTTACATCAGGGTAAGCAAAACAAGACCATTGTTTTTACAGGCTTCACTTATGCTGCTAAGTGATGCTGATTTACTCTAATGAGAACACATCTGCACTTCACAAGGTAGGTGAGAGCATTCACAGTAGTGGTTCTTCCTAGAGAAAAATTGAGAAGTGATGGGAATTAAAGTACATTTGTTCAAAAAACACACTGCTGGTCCAAATAACACTGTTGGGCAATGAAAATTACAGGAGATGACATGACAATGCTCAATTACATGGTTCAAACTTGTCAGGCTTATTGTATTTTTAAAAATACATTCTCACTATTTCCCTTTATCATGCATTTGCCTCTCAGTTCTACTGTCCTTCTGCTTCACAATTAATGTAGCAAAATGAGATTCCTCAGTTTGGGAGTCTATTTGCTTGTCTGACTGTCTAGCTGACCCAGATACAGAAGGACACACAATCAGGGAGAGCCCATGACATCCGGTGCTCATGAGAAAGGTCTACCAGGTTTCATATTCTCTGTCTGTAGTCACTCCTCCTTCATGTATCAGCACAGCAGCCTCACCTACAACACAAGAGACAGATGTTGTGAGGTTCAAGGCTTACAATATTTTTTTTTTAAATGTTACATTTAAAATCATCTTACCTTTTCAGCAATGGAGCTTGAACTGCTTTGCTAAAATACCTGTTGCAATTATCACAACTTTCCAAGAATGCAAAATGAAGAAAAACACAAAAAAATTTATATTTTTTTTTTAAATAGCTTATCTTTGAGGAAAAGGTACCTTGACAAAAATAAAAATAAAAAATTGAAAGATTATGCTTCAAAAATGTTCATTTCCAATTTTGCAAAGGCTGTGGTAGCTTTATACAGATCTGACTGTTTTAGAAAAAAATGCATGAAAAAGATCCCAGAGTAAACCTAATGCCCACATATTCAACCAGCCTCCTTGTCTCAGCAACTTCTTCCTTCAGAGAACTTTTGTCTGATCAGAAGTTACAACTCTGATTCCTTAGACTATTCTCTTGTCACATCAGAGCCAGAATCACAATACCCTACTCCCACAGCATTTTGAGAAGTCAAGCTCCTATGTAGCATTAAAAGTTCTAAAATTGCACTTAGAAGTTTACCATAGAAGTGTGAAGGGATTGCTAGTGCTGTTGTGATAAAAACATGTAAAAATAGTGGCAATACACAATTAAAGAAGGCTGAAAATAAATTTAAGTACCATTTTTAAGCAAATTTAAGATCAGAAGTGTTTTCAGTGACAGAGGACTCTGAACTCAGCATGCATTGTGGGGATTTGCCTGCATTAGCAAACAGCAAATACTGCAGGTAATTCTTGCAAACTCCTAATCTAAACAGAGCTAAACCAGTTGACTATGGTTTCATTTTTGTCAGTAATCAATACAAGCTGAACAGGCTGTCTTTCCTGTTTCTTTTTCCTCCAGGTTGTCAGATTTTGCCTTATTTCAGACAGTAAATCTGGCAGAGCACTCTCCTGGAATTCATCTGACTTCTTTGGCCAGGACTGGATAAGGGAGCCCATCTGAAGGGCTGTCAGATCCCACATGGACAGAAACAAGACACTGGGAAGGGTTGTGACTGTTTCAGCAGGCACAGATAGATCTAAAAGATGTCTGTCTTGTAGTCTATAGAATAGAGAGAGAAGTCCATTTCAAGGCTGCTGTGCATATTAGTAGTAGCAGTAGTAGTATGTCTTTTCCCACCATTCAGTACCTGTATTGTCCCGCTCTGGCACTGCCATCAGCTCATTTTTGCTGGCAAATCTCCAAAACTCTCTTCAGGTAAAGTCAGCTAGACAGATTTTTTTAGGAGTATATTAGGGAGCACCCACAAGAATGCAATCTCTAGTCTGAGCAGCACTTTGAGGAGTGCTGTCTTCAACCAGACACATTGTACCTGGAAAATCCTTAGTATAAGAGACAAATATTAGAGGTTTACTCAGTTTTAGTAAGGCAAATTTAATATATAGCTTTACTAAACTGCAAAACTCTGTGGGACTAGATTTCATCTTCAAGGTTTCTGAGGGTCAACAATGTAATAGTGGAAGAAGAGAGAGCAAGGAAGAGGAGGGACAAATTCTTTATCCTGTAAATAAGTAATAAATTTAGTTATTTGCTGTTCTAATAAACAACCATGCTAGGCCTCTCTGTTTCAGTCCCCCAATCACCACATCAGAGTTCCTGGTGCTAACTAGTCAAATCCTCAAATCTTAAACAGGATGTCTACTTTATTAAAGAAGCCCTTTTAGGCAAGAAAGGCATGTTTTGACTGGAAAACACCAATCATGTCAAGGGGGGCAGTCAGGGGAAGCGTGGTGGTGAGGGTTGCGGGAAATAATATTCTCTGGATTATCTAAAAGCAAGGTTTTCTCTCAGATGGAAGAGAAGGCAAGGAGGAAGTCACAATTTCAGACAGTTTGCACAGATGGTGACCACCCTCAGTCAACATTCTCGTAAAAATGGCTGTGTACCTTTCTTTTCCCCTCAGTATACACAGAGAGAAATAAAAAGGGGAAAGAAAATAAAAAGGTCAGTGCAAAAGTGCTTAAGGAGGCAGAATCTGTGTGAGTGCAAGTAGGGAAGAGGAGAGGAGGAAAGAGTGTCATTTTAGTAGCCCTGCTTTTTATACTTTTTCAAACTTGTCTTTCATCCCTGTCCATACATAGTCAGCTTTTGAGTCTCTCACATCCTGAACACTCATCAGTTCAAACTCTCTAAATATTAAGCCATAGTCAGCACTGTACAAAAGGTGTATAGAGTGAATGGTTGGAGGGAGTGTTGGCCACTTTGATGGTCTCTGGATACTGAAGCAAGCAAGGAATTAGTCTGGTCACTGTAAAAGGCAAAGCAAAGAAGCCTGAATGCTCCAATTATTGTTTTGCCCTCCATTCAGAAATCAGCACTTCACACAACACAGGTTCATAGACAAAGACAAAAATGCTTTAGCTCTTGGTAAGTTACAACACAGCTTGGTAGGCTGCAATATTGTAACAGCATTTAGAAATAAACCAAACCTTGATGAGGTTGTTCATTCACAAATAACATGATGGTGCAGTGTGTGTGGTTGCTCAGGAATCACTCACAGCCCATTTATCTGACAGATGTCCCTCCTTGCTGTGTCTTGCAGCGTAATCTGAGCCTCAGCAGAGCCCTCCAGCACAGGGAGAGTTTATGCAGCTCCCAGGGCAAAGAGGCTGCCTCAGGCCAGCATCTGGGACCCTGCAGGAAAACTGAACCTGCAGGCAGCAGCTGGCTGAGGATCCTACAGAGATTTGCTTTACTGGAACAGAAAGATTGTCTTGTTCACTGTGTTCACACAGAAAAAGAGGTGAGTTTGGGATGCTGAGTGTGGGTGATGCTGAGGACACCAGATGAGCATGCTACAATATTCCAACCCTAAACACACTGTGTCTTTCAGAGCAGGCAGAAAGCCAGAACCATATTTGAAAATCCTAATTATGGGACAATTTGATATGCACTTGCTCTTGAAGGAAATAAGAAAAACCTCAACAATATATTTTAAAGGTAATTTTGGTTATTATTTGCTGATATTTCGTATAGTTCCAAACACTTCTTGAATATTGTTGTGAAATAAGCTTACAAAGACCTTACATTTCACAGAATCATAGAATGGTCCAGGTTGGAAAAGACCTTTAAGGTCATCAAGCCCAACCATTAACAAAACTCTGCCAGGCTCACTGCTAAACCTTGTCCATAAGGTTTAGAAAGCATCTTCCCCAGGTACTTTCTCACCAGGCAGATTTTACTCTTTGCTAATCCTCTAGCACTGCGTGGAGTTGTAGTGGCCCAAATGCAGGACCTTGCACTTTTCCTTATCAGACTAGCAATTCAGCCTCTCCAGATCCTTCTGCAGAGCCTTCTTGCCCTCCAGCAGCTGAATACTCACACCCAGTTTAGTGTCCTCTGCAAACTGAATGAGGAATCATTCAATCATCTTGTCCAGATTATTGATAAAGCTGTTAAGCAGGACTGGCCCCATCATGAGGAACACCACCTGTGAGAGGCCACCAGGCTACCTCCATTCATCACATCTCTCTGGGCCTAGCCATGAAGCCAGCTCTCAACCCAGCAAAGACTATACTTGTCTAAGTTATGAGCTGCCAGTTTCTCCAGGAGAATGCTGTGGAAAACAGTCTCAAAGGCTTTACTAAAAGTCCAGGTAGACAACATCAACAGACTTTCCCTCATCCACTAAGTGGGTCACCTTGTATAATGAAATCAGACTGATCAAGCAGGATCTGTCCTTCATAAACCCATGCTGGCTGGGCCTGATCTTTGGTTGTCTTTTACATAATGTGTGATGACATTCAAGATGTAGTGCTCCATGAAGTTCCTCAGTACCCAGGCCAGATTCACATGCTTGTAGTTCTCTGGGTCCTTCTTCCTGCTCTACTTGTAGATCAATGTCATAATGTCCAGCCAATGGGACCTCCCCAGATAGCCAGGACTGCTGATAAATGATGGAAAGTGGCTCAGTGAGCACTTCTACGAGCTCCCCTAGAGCCCTGGGGTAGATCACACCTGGCCCCACAGATTTTTGTATGTCTAACAGACGTAGCAGGTCACTGAACCTCTCCTCCTGTATTATGGGGACTTTATTCTGCTCCCCTTCCTTGTCTTCTGGCTCAGGGTGCTGGGTCCCTGAAGAATAACTGGTCTTACTATTAAAGACTGAGGCAAAGAAGGTGCAAACTACTTCAGCCTTTTCCTCAGCCTTCGTCACTGTTTCCCCATACATCTAATAAAGGTTGGAGATCCCCCTTAGCCCTCCTTTTATTGCTGATGTATTTATACAAATATTTTTGCTCTCTTATATGGCAGTAGCCAGATTAAGTTCTAGCTGGGCTTTGGCCCTTTTAATTTTCTCCTTGCTTGATCACACAACATCCTTGTAATTGTCCTGAGTTGCCTGGTCCTTCTTGAAAGTGAATAAACTCTCCTTTTTTTCCTGAGTTCCAAACAAGGTATCTGTTCAGCCATGGTAGCCTTCTTGCCTGCTGGCTCATCTTCCCAAAAATCAGGCAGCCTGCTCCTGCACCTTTAAGATTTTCTTCCTGAGTAATGTCCAACCTTCTTGGACTGCTTTGCCCTTCAGGACTGCCTACCAAAGGACTCTGTCAACAGGCTCCTAAATAAACAAAAGTCTGCCTGATGGAAGTCCAAGTTGGCAGTTCTATGAAACCCCTCTTTTGCCAAGAATCAAAAGCAGTATCATCTCAGGATAACTTGCCCAAGACAGCCTCCAACCATCACATCACCCACCAGTCCTTCTGTTCGCCAGGTCCAATGAGGCACATTCCCTAGTCAGCTCCCTCATCAGAAGTGTTAGGAAGTTCTCTTCCACACACTTCAGCAATCTCCTAGACTGCTTACTCTCTGCTATGTTGTGCTTCCAGCAGACATCTGGTAAGTTGGAGGCCACCCCAGTAATAATATAGAATGTTTTGTCTGCCTCTTCATCTTATTGAATGGTCCATGACAGATTCCCATAAGCATATCTGCTTTATTGGCCTCACCCCTAATTCTGACCTACAAATATTCAAGCCTGTTGTCACCATTATTAAGCTCTAGACAATCAAAAGTGATACTCCACTGTCTCTCCTTCTATCCCAATCCCTTCTGAAGAGTTTACAGCCATCCATTGCAGCACTTCAGTTGTGCAAGTCATCCCACCATGATTCCATGATAGCAATTTTTTCACAGATTTCCTGCTGCCAACAGCTTCCATCTCCTCCTGTTTGTTGCCCGTACTGCATACATTGGTGTCAATGTCCTCCAGCAGAAATTAGGAATAAATTTTGAATTTATGCATTAAACTTTGTAGCATTTCAAAAAGCATTCTCTCAAGCCCTACCTATTCTCTGTTGTCTACTGCAGATGCCAGTAAATGAAAAGTTTATATCTACCTATTTTCTGAGCATGTCACAATCTCTTTTCTGAAAAATGCAAGTGACTCATCCAAAGTTGACAAAGAAAACAGTCACTCCTGAGCCAACACAGAAGACAAACAAGGGATAGAAGCTAAACTTCTTCCCAAAGAAGGAGAATGGATGAGATTCTATGAAGATAATTCTGCTCCACCAAAGTTGGTTCAACTAAAACAAACAGAAGGTCTTTAATAATAATAACTCAGCAGAAGATGCTGGAAATCTGAAACACCTTGGTGGATAGCATGTTGTGTTGATTTCTCATGGCCTGGTTTTTGGTAGCAGGGGGCCACAGATGTGGCTTCTGTGAGAAGCTGCTGGAAGCTTCCACCATGTCCAGCAGAGCCAATTCCTGATGTCTCTGAAGTTAGACATGCCTCTGGCCAAGTCTCAGCCAGTTACAGATAGTGGTAACCCCTCTGTGATAACATATTTTAGAATCAAAAGAAAAAAATCAAAACAAAGTCAGATGAGGAGGTGAGAACATGTGAGGGAAACAACATGGAGACACCAAGGTCAGTGAAGAAGGAGGGGGAGGAGGTGCTCCAGGCACCGGAGCTGGGATTCCCCTGCAGGCCGTGGTGATGACCATAGTGAAGCAGCTGTGCCCCTGCAGCCCAAGGGGATCCACGGGGGATGCAGAGATCCACCTGCAGTCCATGGGGGAGGTGCCCAGGCTGGAGCAGGTGGATGTCTGGTGGTGGCTATGATCCAGTGGGACACCCAGTGGAGAGAGGGGGCCCCTGCTTCCGGGCTGGAGCAGCCTGTCCTTGGAGGACTGCACCCCTGGAGGAGTGATCCACGCCACAGCAGTTTAGGGCAGGGCTGCTGTTTCTGAGAGTGAAAGCATGCTGGAAAAGTTCACAGAGAGCTGTCTACTGTAGGAGGGACTCCAAGGTCTCACAGGGGAAGGACTCCTTTCCCTGTGCAGTGGAAGAAAACCTCAGGTGACAAACTGACCAAAACCCCCATGCCCTGTCCCCTGAGCTGTCAGTGGCAAAGAGGTAGGGGTTGAGGAAAGAAAAGATGTTTTATAAGGTCTTTTTTTACTTCTTATCATACTCCTGTGATTTTGTTAGTAATAAACTCACTTTTTATTTCTAAATTGAATCTTGTTTTCACTTGGAGTGTTTTTTTCACGTCCTTAGCTCAGCTCATGATGTCTTCGTTATATTTTCTCTCTTCTGCCTAGCTGTGGCAGGGGAGGGAAAGTGAGCACCTTTCATGGGTGCCTGGCATTTGTCCAATGTCAAGCCACAATACATGTCTATCCAGCCCTGAAATTAAATTTTTATAACATATGCTCTAAAATAAAAATTAAACTTCATGTTTGAAGTTGCCTTCTCCTTACATAAGAGATTAGGATGAGATTTACAGAGATCAGGCTACGACTGTACTGCAGGTTTCATGCAAAGCACTGTTTCAACCATGGGTGTTGGAGGACCTGCAAAATACCCATTGCAACTTTCCTTGCTCAGATAATGGAGGCTCATTCCTTAAAAGGACCACTAGGAAGGAGGAACCAGAGCAGAGCACAGGAGAGCAGATGTGGAGATGGGGACCTGGTGATCAAAATAGTTTTTTCAGGTCTCTTTGCTCAAAATAGCAATAGCTGACAGATCAATCAGAAAATTAAACTTGCAAAATTCATCATCTGCTCTGAGACTTGTTTGCACAGCTTCAGTGGGAACATGTGTTGAAGAAACTCTGACAGGGAAATAGTTCCCAATATAAGTAACTAAAATCAAAATGACACCAAGAGGAACACCCTCTGTATTGAACTGTTCTGGGTATAAGGAGAAAAGTGTAGTGCAGCAGTCAAATAAATCTCAACCCTTCCTAATTTCTATGATTGCAAACTTTCTATTTTCATTGGCTGATATTAGAGAGGGAATTAAAGCCCTTAAAACTCCTTGCACTTTTTTTGAAAAGTCTAAATCTTGCCAATGCAAAGTGGGCTGCAGTAAAAAATGTCCAGTGTTTTACTAGGAACATTTTTTGAAGTACTTTTATGATTTTTGTGTAATGTGGGCTAGGTGTGCCTGTTTCACTTCTTGCACATAGATTCACCTCTCCTTCTGCACTGTTACTGGTTCCATTGCTGAAAAGTCCTCAGTTACCATCACACAAAATGGTGGATAAGCTAATGATACAGTTTGAAGGCTGAAGTACTTCTTTTTTGACAGACATGAGGACAGACGTCTCCCTTCTATGCCACCTAGTGCAAGTACTATAAATTAAAATGCTGAACAAAGATGTAGGATTTAATAGAATTTGAAGGATTCAAGATCTGTAAGATTACAAAGGGGTTGAAACTGTCTGAGTGAGACACCACGATAGTAGAAACCATAGAGAGAGTAATCAGCATCATGTATAACATATCTGAACTTTTTCTATCTCCATTTCTGAGTATTGATTCACATTAAAATATCTTTCTTTCTTTTTATTGTTTGGCAACTCCTTCTTCCTGAATTATGTCTGGTTTAGACCTTTGTCTCTTTTTAAGATTTGTTAACCTGCAATTCAGAATTTACTTTTTGTTAAAAGCAAATAACTCCCAGTGCCTTATTAATTACTGACTGAAATTTGAGCCAGGAGTTGGGAAGATAGCAGCCTTCTTTCCTGCTTGCTAATGTTAGTGGTCTTTTGTACATCTGTAAAAAGGTTTGGCTTTTTAAGCCTTATCTTGGGACAATGACAATTTTTATTTGATTAATGAGTGCTCTTTTCAGGGCTTCAGAAGGAACACCAAGGTTTACACCAACAAAGCATTAAAGACTTTTAATCTCGGGACACAGAATTTTTACACACAGTTCTGCAGTTTTGAACTGTAATACTTCATTTAGAAATTGCCAACTCCTTTTGTATGTGGTTTTGGTAGAGTTACCAAATAGATATCCAAAGTGGAATGGTTTCTCAGACCTACACACTACTATGGGGCAACACTAGTAGGGTCCAATGCTAGTAGCAGTTTTGAGCTCAGAGCTCAACCACTGTTCATATATCTGAACACCGTTTTGTGGTGAACATTTCCTCTTCATTGAGCAAATTAGGGGATTCAGTCTAAAATGGTGGGAGGGGGAAAAGGGGTGGGGTGGTCAGTAGTTTGTTCTTCACATAGTTCTGTCACTAGCTGTATAAATATCTGAAACACTGAGGTCCTTAATTACTGAATGCTGTTTTCTGATATGCAGTGGCTTTGGTCATATATTAGGCTGGTGTGATGATGCAGTGCAGGATTTCTACACATTCCCTCTGCAGTGCACCCAGAAACACGAGGATCTCAGTGCCTTGTATATTAACAAGGCCTAAAAAGGTAGAGATGGGGATCTATCTCCTTTGCATTAGACTTTAAGATGTAGATATCTATTTCAGAGCTAGAAATATAAGCCCTCTACACTCAGGGGAGACAAAAGGGTGAGGTTTATGTCATCCAAATATAGACATTTAAAAGAGACTGGGTAAGTGATCTCTTCAGAGTATTTATTTGTTTCCATAAGAGTGATGTAAAAATTTAGCTTAAACTGTACACTTACTTTAGTCATCTGTGTGAAATAAACTCTCCCCAGCCTCCTGCAGTTGCACACAGAGATAGCCGAGAAATCTTTAAATGAACTGTCTTGGATCACTAAACTTTTCTGCCTAAGATAACCTGCAAAACTGCCTTACCTTGTACAGATCTGTCTAATTCTCCTGCTCACGGCCTTTGAACAAGCTCATTTAATGTTTGTTAGGATATTTCCATAGCACACTGCAAACTGTAGAGCAGAGAAGTCTCTTTTTATTACTCATTTCAATTGTTGAAGATGTTTACTCCACACAGGTTAAAGGGGTTTGAATTGATGGGAACTCACGATCTTGAATGTCAGGTAATTTCCAAATGCTCTAGTTCACCCTGATACCATGAAATAATATATTAAGACGTGGGAATTAGAATAATTAGAGGGTGACTTCATATGTCTGCATAGGTAGGTTTCCATTTTCTTGCCTTGATGCATTGCTTCAGGATCTCAGAGGCATTAATTCGAGATTCCAGTCTAATACACTGGCATTTTAGAGGCTTAGGCAAGGAAAAAACCAAAATATTTATACAGATCACTAAAAATATCTTGCCCTATGAAGTATAGCAGTGAAGCATATAGTATTTATGTTACCTGCTGCAGAAGGAGAAAGAAAAATTGGAAGACTGAAAGGGAAGTTCTGTAGTAGATGCCGTCCGAAAGGACTTAGAAACACTGGACTTGTGCAATTGTCTTGTGATGAAGGCAGAGGAATGGCAAATGTTATTAAGAAGCTATTTACAAATCCTGTGGCTATTAAGAGTGAGATTAGTTTCTACACTTTACACTTCAAAAGTATTTCCAGGCTGGGTGTACTTTGTGGAAAGGCATAAAGTAGTAGTTTAGCTTAGTCAGCATTACTGCTTTTTTTGCTTTACTGTATTTGTTGGTTATAACAATTACACAAGGCTCATGAGTTTGAATATCACAGAGTGGGTGGTGTGCACAGGTGCAAGTGTGCACATGTGAAGGAACCCACAGGCACTGGCTGAGAGCATCTAAACCAAAGGGTGATGCTCTGATCTTTTTAATCTCAGCCATAGCAACGTAAAATGAAGAGGTGCTCCAAATCCCTTGAAAGAGGTACACAGGGAGTGAGGAGTACTCTGACCCACTAGGCTTGAGTACAATCCACATCTTTCTGAAGGTGGCTGTTTTGGTTTTATTCTGTTTTCTCTTGTGTAATTCTGCAGTTTGCTTACAGCCCAACACCTTATCCACTTGGGCTTCCAGTTGCAAGCTTTTTGAGTATCTACATGCATATGTATACATATATATATATGTGTGTGTGTAAATGAAAATGTGCATAGTGTGGAAGCAGAACCAATGTTTAGCCCACAATGCACTAAACATTTTCTGTGTCTGTCTATAAGAGGCATAAAAAGGTACAGCTGGGCAAGCTAGCACACACAGAGCAGTGGGATGCCGTAGTATTTTCAAGGGGGAAGGGAACTGGTATCCATTCAGGCATATATACTTCAGCCAAGTGAGTGTGCTGAGCTACCTGCTGTGGCTGGGGCAGCTTCAGCTCACCTCACTTCAATGTCTGCTTCTAAGGAAGAAGATGATGCATTGTGGCTCAATGGGCCTAGTCCATTATCATCTGAGGCACTCCTAGGGTTCTTTTCTTTAAAAGAATATGGGTAATTATAGAAAATAATTTGTCCATACAGACACAGCACCTGTAAATAAATTTTCCAAGTGGCAGTGTTCCATACACGTAGCCAGATACCACAGGAAATCTCGGACCAGCATCCAGATGTGGCTCTTTCAGAGCCAAAAGCTATTTCATTTTCTAAAGCATGTTTACCCAGTATTTCAATATCCCTGCTCTGCTGTTTCCTTCACCCGCCCACCACCTTATTTTACATATCTAATACATGACATTTTAAGGTCTTTTTACTTCTTTCAACTGTCCACTTAAATATCAAAATAGAACAACAAACCCAATGTTCTACTGTTTATTGAAAATAATGTGATTGTTTTTACCTTTCCCATTACAGGGACAAAAAGAAGGCCTCCAGTGGTAGGAAAGAAGAAGAAAAGGAATAACATCCATCTAACCAAAATGTTTGTGATTCAGACAGTCATCAAAGAGTGATGAAAAGCAGCTGGATGGTCACAGCCAGAGAGTTGTAGTCACTGGCTCAGAGTGACTATCCTAATGAATATCAGTGACACATGATGTCCCTCAGGGGTCCGTATAGGGACCAGTGTTATTTAATATCTTTATTAATGCTAAAGACAAAGGAATTGAGTGCACCTTCAGCAATTTTGACAATTACCCCAAGCTGAATAGCACAGTTGCCACACCCTGGCTAACTGAGGTAAGCATCTGAGGTGACACAACTGATGTGGTTCCTTCTTGCTCTTTCATGAGAAAACACTGCAAGCAGAATTCTCCTTTTTATGTATATGTTGGGAACATAAGGAGCTAATAGTATAAAAATGATGTGTTGAAGATGATTAGCAAATTCCTAGCAGCATCACATGGCCCTGGACTTGGCCATATGTTACAGTGATAAAACTTGCAGACAAGAGTCAAGACTTAGTATGTTTTAGTCACATGGTTCCCATCAGGGCCACTGTCTTCAAAAGGCATCATAAGGGCAAGGCACTACAGTCTTAGAGAATGGATTTGGAACATTAAAGAATGCTAAAACACACACACACACAAAAAAGTAAAAAATTCCTAAAGATTGTGAAACAGAAGATAAATTGCTGTCGTGAATTCCATCCTGATTTAGAAATAGAAAACCATACAAAAAACAACCCCAAAACTAAATAAATAACAAACAAAAAAACACAAAAGGTCTATTCAGAAGTGGAAAATGAGCCCCAGTCCAACCAACCTGTTGCACATCCCAACAACTTGACATATTGACAAGATTTCTGTGCCATGCTCCCCTTTGATATTCTCCTGCACCACCCCTCAGCCACAGAGCAACAATTTAAACACACAAATTCTACCATAACAACAGAAAAATTGTCTGATTTGGTCTATTAAACCTAGGAAGATGTTTCTGAATAAGATTATGTATTTAAATGTTAACATAGATTGTATTACATAGGCTGCCCCACCACAGACCTTTTAGATATGAAAATACTGAAGCACAGAAAGACTCTAGCTTTTAAACACACACAATGGAAGTTAGTAGCATCCAGGCAAGAAGCAGAAACACAGATTCCAATCTAAAGATCACTGAAGTCAACAGGAGTCTTTCTCTTGACATTAATGGGTTTTGGATCAAACCCTGAATGACCTGTCCACAGTCACACAGCCCATCAGAGAGAGAAGGGAAACAGGAGACTGCTACCCAAATTACTTTTTCCAATGAAACTGACTGGATGGCCGCAAGTTAAAAAATTCTCTGGAGATATCATCATAGGCCCTGACTTGTGCTACACATTTTCAATGACATTTTTTCATAAATGAAAAAATGGTTCACTGCTCTGATTTTATGAGGTTATTTTCCTTTCCAAATCAGGTACATGTCTTAGAAATTTCAGAAAATTCTTGTCTGAAATGTCTGCTTTAAACAGAGTAATTTCTGAGTGCTGTGAACAGTAGCAGGCTTTTTGTTGCTTTCCTATGTTTGTCAATAGAAAGAGGAGGCTGAGACATGAATTTTGGTCTATCACTGAACATCCCCTTGAGTTCTGGCCCAAAGTGATAGTTCTCCAAACAGTACTTGCAAACAATGCATTCTTTTAGTACTTCACATAAATGAGAAGGTCAATTTTTTATCCTGGTAAAAGAAATCTAAACTATGTGTGTCTGTGTGCAAGTAGATTTATGTGTTTATATGAATGTACAAACAGGCATATCTTCAAAAATAGAAATTAAAGTAATTTCACCATTCAATATGAAATAAAATTATTATTTTAAATACTAAAAGAACATTTAATTTAATTGCAGGTCTCTGCACCAACTAGTGATATCCTAATTCCATACTTCATCATTTAACTCAAAGGAACCAGCCAGACTTTAACATAGCACAGCAACATGAAGATTCAAATGCCTGACAACCCAGGCTCAGCCTCTTATTCTGTCTTTGGAATAAATGTTACCTCACCCACAAACTAGACAAAAGTTTAGACTAGATATTTGAGATCAGAATTTCTGTGTTTTCTTTCTCTCTCATCTCCCTTCTTGCATTTTTTCCTTTTTTTTTCTTTTTAGCAGAAACCTAAAAGGTCTGGATTCTGAGTTTTTCAATTAATAGAAAATGGGAATAGTGACATAAAGGCATTTTTACTTATTAGAGCTTTTCTTGTGTTTTTTTTCTTCACCTGATGTCTTTGTGTAATGCCTGCCTAGCAATACTGGTAAATTGTTTCTGAAGAGCTACAGAGAAGAAAATGCTTTGATCAGATAGAAACACATCAATGTAATAGCAGTAGATACCTTTTATTTTCCAGTCTTTCAATGCCCCCCTTCAATTCACAAAACATACACTCAGTGATTAAAAATTCCTGTCATTTTTGTTTTAGAAACTGGGAACTCACAACTTTAAAGTGTGGCAAAGTAAATCTTCTGCTGGAGTGATCAAGGAATTATGCTATTGTCCTGTCTTTATGTTTTCCACGATGCATAAAGCATCACTGTCCTTAATTGTTCTTTCATCTCACTCATTGACTTGAAATCAGCATTGCTCTCCAGGAGTAGTATTAGCTTGAGAACTGGCAAAGAAAAGCAAAGAGGCTTAGCATACCTCAGCACTGCAGATTAAGTGCCTCTTCAAAGATGTCATCCCAGATGTGGCAGGCTACATTCCTACTCTCCCTTGGCAACAGCTGTGGAGCCACATCAGTGCTACTGCCTTATGTTCCTGAACATTATGAGAAGGAATAAAAGCTGCCTTTTTAATGGCTTGGGTTTGTGTTGGAGGCATAATTTTCTGTTTACTTTTCAAAAGGGCAAGCCTTCTTGTGTTTTCACTGCTGACAGATAAAGATGAGTTGACATCCCACAAGCAATGCTTCCTTTTTGGGCTATTCCATAGTGTACCCTCTATTGGTTTGGTTCTCTTTCACTAAACTGTGATTACAAGCAACTGTTTGCAAATTATTTAATGTCTGTGGTAGATTTCACTTCCAATTAAAAATTGTCAGTGGTGTGAGTTACTGCAAAGTGAAGACAGCCAGACTGCAGGTACAGCAGATGCAGCAAAAGGAGAGTTTAAGTATTGGGGTTCATCTGGGGTGGGATTGTTCACACAGGGGCAGACGATGAAAACTGCACAGCTGCATTATGCAAAGCCAGCAGCATCTGCTTTTTCTTGTGTGCCTCAGAAAACCCAGACTGGACTCAAACTGTGGCCAAGAAGTTTCTATAGCCATCTGAGGCTACCTCTCTTCCACTATTAATTTGTTAGAATTCTGAATAAATGCAGCTAGTGAAAAACAGGTCGACATACGCAGCACTCACTCTACCTTACTGCTCTTGATTGCCTGTAATTTATCTGTATTCTATAACAGCTGCTATGTTGGATTCTGGGGTATCCAGTATTTCCAGGATTTGGGGTTGTTTTTTGTTTTGTTTTCTCATTTTATTTTTCTTTTTTGGAAAGGGAACACTTCCTGCACTGCAATTTTTTTATGTCTATGTGGGCCTTTTATTTCAAAACCTCTTACATACACAGTTCAAATTCTATTGTAAAATGTACCATTTTCCTCTAAGAACACCCCTTACCAACACGTTTTGACCCATCACATCTTGATTCTCTTATCCAGATGTGTATTGTCCCCTTTCTCTGTCAGTTTCCTGAAGCTTTCTTCCTTTATGTCAGCCCTGAAATTTTACCTTTTCTGCTAGGCTGCCTCCTTTAACTTACATCAGCATTAGATAGTCTCATTGATCTGTCTAGGGATTCTACATCACTAATGTCTAGATGCATTTTTGTCTGACCTGTCTCAGACTATAGACTGCATATTTTTTGTAGCAATCACCACAACTCCATAATTTAACACATTGTTAGTGCTTACAGAGCTGGTAGAAATATATCCAGAGAATAGTCCAAGATTAGTAGTTTTCATGTAACTAATTGATTGACTTGGAACCTAGATTACAAATTTATCACATTTATCATGCACTTGTGAATACATGCCAGTCATTGTCAGAAAGGAAAATGAATTACAGAAGCCTCTGGTGTAATCCTCTTGGAAATTCATGTTTCCACGCCTACATAACACAAGTGACTAGCCTTTGTGCAGGTTGCACACAGTGTATCTAGGAATAACCTCAGGGAAGGATCTATAAGTAGATCTATGTCCTCTACACTATAGTATAGAAACCCAATTTTAAACATGTGACCTATTCATAATTCTCAGAGCATTTTTTTATAAGTAGCAGCTGAATGGTGCTGAATGGATCCAGTTTACCTCTGTATGGTTAATAATTTATTATTATATGTGTATATTACACAACTATTTTAAGGTTCACCTTGATCATAAAGGTACAAAAAAAAAGTCTTATTAGAATGTCTCTGTTACCCAGAATTGATTTGTACTGTAGCTAACGAACAAAATGCAATTTTGTTTACAGTCTGTGTCCTCTACATGTAGGTCATTCCTATGAATATTCTGGATATTAAATGACATCAATTCTACCTACCTATTTAGATGTAGGATAAACTAAAAGGAATTTAGTATAAGAGTAATAGTTTAGGACAGCAAACCAGAGTTTATTCCCCACAGAGCATTGTCTGCTTCCTCTGCTGTAGGGAAGTAGCTCTGAAAGCAGCAGTTTCTCTGTGTATTTCACACAATCCACAGATATTCAAGTGTCTTGTTAGAGATCAGGATGTGAATGCTTGCAAAAGAGGTAGAACCTTATCCTGTTGCTACATGAAACAATAAAAATACATGAGTGAAATGCAGTTTTCTTCCCAGCTATATCTCTTTATTGAATAATGCAGGAAGGATTACCATGAGTATATTGTGACTAGATGGCCCATGATGTCCACAGAAGAAAAACACACAAAGTCTCAAGTGTTCTTAATTTGTAAAAAAAGCCACATTTTTTTATGAGCTATGAATCAGCTCTTGATTGGAAAATTCTTTATTATTCTTAATTTAAACGTCTTTGTAGATCTTACTTTTCTGCTTTCAAAATAAAGGAAAAGTTTTCTTGTGGCCATCCTAATATATCTGTCCCCACTGTAGTATTAGAAGAACATAAATGGGATTTCCCAGGAAAGAACCATCCTCATCCATAACAACAAAAACCTCCATGGCCACATATCACTTTCATCTTAGCATGTAAAGTCTTTCTGTGCCCAAATTATCTCCAGTGCAACTATACAGAAAAGACACAGAGCAAGCCTCTCATAAGTAACATGTGGAAGTGATACTGGAGTCATAGTCTGCTAGGCAGAGTCTTACACACTCCCAGTGAAGATATTAAAAAAGAGCACCCTGAAGAAAACTATACAAAAGCTCTCCAGAATCAGAGAAAAACAGAAAAGTGCTTTTCCTCACCACTCATATATTGACCTAAATTTACACCAGAGAAAGGTCTATCACAGACAGAGTAGATGACAGAGAAGAAACAACATCCAATAGAAAGGATATTACAAACACATGAAAACACTGCTAGGGAAATCAAAGAAACCAGGATAGAAAGTTTAATTCTGAAAATAAAGGACATTAAATCAGGCCAAGAAACTAGGATCAAACAATATATTAAATTAAGAAGAAAACCTTTAGAACCATAAACATATAAAGAAGTTCTTTCAAGGTTGAGGGAAAAAATGTGTCCCCCTTCTGTCCTATATTAAGTGTATGCTTGGTGGTTTAACCAAAGTGCAGCAGTTTCTTCCCACACCACACCTCCCCATGCATCATCTTCTAAAAGATGTCATATTAAAAACATGTAAACATGAGAGTTTGGTCATGGGGAAAGCTGTGTGCTAAAATTACTGCTTTATAAAATTCCTAGAAAAATGGAAGAGTTCTAGCCAGAAAATTAAGCTGAAATTAGCTGAAAGCTTTTATCTATATAAAGCTACTACATACTTCCTTACCTGATTCTGTCACAGGCCACAGTAGTAGCTAACAATTTTCCATAGCAATTCCCATCTCTGAGATAAAAGGCAGAGAAGCCATGTGTTTTCTTCAGACTGGCTGACCAGAGTCAATCAGCCAGCATATATTTATTTGCCCTTGCTGTCCTCAGATAATTCAAATTACATCTATGATCTTTTACAGAATAGGAAAAAAGTAATGAGAGAGTAGAGCAGGAGAAGGAAAGGTGTAGAGTCAAGAATCCAGACAGAGAGACAAGGGAAACTTAGAAAGAGAAGTAGTGGAAGAAAAAAAATTATGTTCAAGCTAATACAAAAAGAGGATGTTGGTGTCAAAATCCAAACAAACTGACTTTACATGGCTAAGCTAAGTGGATTTCTTGAGCTATTTTAATTTCTTTTTTCTGCTTTTTATTCTCTTCTGAATAAGGTATGACACTGAGGAGTCTTCTCACATCACTCTGGGAGAGGAATGATTACCAAATACATAAAGCTGAGAGAATGAAGATGAGAAATCATATGGAAGCACAGAGGGTAAGAGGAGGAAGAAGAAAACAAAGGTGATATCATAACAGAGATATCAGAGAAAAAAAAAAAATAATGATAGGAATGCATATGGATGGATTGAGGACTTCCTGGACCAAGGTCTGATAAGTGAGCCACAGAGAGGTTTTGCAGTGAATCTGAGAGTTCCAGACTATCTCAGATCTGCAGCTCTGTTGCAGACTAACTTTGATACACATGCATAGTGGGTCAGAGACAGCCAGGAGATTTTAACTCGTGGAACATGATCCAAACAAATGATCTGTGCCTTCACAATGCTCAGACAGAATTTGCAGGTGTCCAATGGCTCCCATGGAATCATGGTTCTCACCAAATTATATGGTGAGAGCCATTATATATGGAGAGACCAAATTCTTCTTTCAATTTTCTTGTGAAAAAGAGTCTCCAGAAACTCATATGCCTGGTGTTCTAAGGAAGCCTGCAGAAGACTTAAGAAGGAGCACAACTGATACAGATAATAGAAGGGTGAAGAACGAGTGAAGAAACTTCACCTGCTGGAAATCAGTATTAGTGATGGCAATTACGGTGATCAGAAGGGGTGATGGTGGAGTAGAAAGAGCAGCAATAATGTCTGTATTATCTAAATACCTACAAGTAAGGCACTGACACGCATCTAAAGGATCAAAGAAAAGAGAGAGCAGAAAGAGGAATTAAAAAGGAGAATGCTGGACTATCACAGTATTTCCCAGTTGTATCAAATTCCACCTGGCTTATAAGACCTATTCCTTGTCAAATTCAACACTATTGATTTTTTGCAAATAAATCACTGCCTGGATCCAATTTTACAAACAACCATGCCAAGTGTAATGCAATTGATGAATTCTCAGAAGGTGCAAAACCAAAGTAGACAGCTCTACCACAGCCCTGTTCTATACTTTAAAGGCCAGCAGGGTGAGGAAGGATAAGGTCAAACTATGTTGCTGTTTCCAGTAATCTGGAAATATGGTCTGGCTCAAAGTTAAAGGGCTCTAATTTGCAGTGGTGTACAGTCAGGGGAAAAAAATTGGAAAGAAGAGAGGAAATAATGTGTGAGCCAGTTATGCCTTTTACTCACCAGTTATCCCATTTTTTTGTCTGGCACAGTTAACTGTTTGGTCTGGTGAGAAATTAGTTTTTGCATTGCCCTTTTAAAGATATGGTGTGAAAGTGCTTTATGAGCCATGTGTATTAGTGTTCATATTTGTGTGGGTCTGTTGAGTTTTAATCAATCAGTTGTTTCAGAAGACTTTAATTTTGCTCTCATTAAGTATGTGTGAGTTTTGTGTGTGTGCAGGCGCATATATTTATCCCTGACAGCATTCATAAAATTACATGCCCCTGGTTAACATATTTTACAGTACTACAAATTCTCATGAATATCACTCATCACAAAGAATAAACTCATCAAATGGAATGGAATGGAAACTTTTCTTATTTTCAAACTTGCCTCTGTTAAATACACAGATATTTACCATGTTTTTGTATTGTGCTTGTAAAGTATAACTGTTCCACTTACCAATTCCCCTGTATTTCCAGAGAAAGTCCCTGACAAAACCACTGTTTAGAATTTCAGACATTAAACTCTCTCTGAAACATATTTAGAGCTGCAAAAATCTAATATTTTTACATTGTTCTGGTGCAACGACTTTGCTTCAGTGTATGACAGCAGTCAGTATGAAGGTTTTAGGTAAATATGTAATCCCAGCAAAAATATGAAGGGTAATAAAACAAATGGTAAGTAAGATTTCAAGTTTTTATCCTGATCAGATTGAAATTTCCACTCTGTCATGTCCTAACCCTCTAAAACTTACATAACTTGTTTCACTAAAAAGCACAAAACTTCCAGCAACTCTTCTGTCCTTTTCTCTCATCTGTACCCCTTGTAACCTTTAGTTCTTTCATTCTTACTTTGGGCTACAAGGGTATAAAACCTGTAATTAACAACTTCTTTATTGCCTCTGCAATAGTAATTGCCATGTATAGCCTTGAGGTACTAAGAATAAAAAATAATTTTCCTCCCCCTGCCCCTTGAATTTAACTAGCACTCCATAGTTATTATTAGGATCTTGCCAAAACTTCACCTTTCGCAAGAACCTTTTGATAAAAGTGCAATCCCCACACAGTGACCTCTGCATGCAGCAATCAATACTTATGCTGTAATATTTCCCCTTCTTGCTTTTTCAGAGCAGCCTTTAAAAAAAACAGGCTGGGAAGAGATTAGATTATCAATTATCATGAAACTGTCTGCAACTTCAAAGGGCTGCAGAGCAAGGAAACCATAGTTTATCAGGACTGTAAGCGTCCCACAATTATCTCTCATGTCACCCAGATGTAGAGCAGTAGTTGGGGGAATAACTTGGGTCTGTAGTGACAGACTGGGTTGGTGGAAAAATATAAAAGCAGCATTTTCTTTGGAACATGAATCATTGGTTTTGGGTCAGATACTGACAATAAGTAGGATCTTGAATGTGTTAACTACCAGCAGCTCGATCCAATATACTCATGTATCTATGCAGCGTGAGCATTTTATCGATAAGCAGACATGGGACACTTTTTTTTCCTGAAACTCCAATTTTTACGTAGGTCAACAGATTGTTAATAGTGTGTCAGAGAATGATGTATTGATAGTCAGTAAAACTGCAAGATGTTTGTTCTCAGTCATTCCCACAAGTATTAAGCCTATGGGTTTGCACAGGAAAACAGCTTCACAAGTCAAGTAAAACACAGAAGTTTGGAAGCAAAACTCCAGCAACTGACATCACTTCCTGACACAATATGGCATTTTTGTTTGGTCTTGTTTTCCAGTGGGATTCATGAGGCTCCAGTTTGACCTGTGATATCGTAAGCCCAGGAACAATGGAAAATTAATGTAATGTTTATTAATACATAGAAAAAGCCTCTGGCTATGCAGAGCACCAAATCAAAACAATTAAAGTAGCATGTAGTCACGAGTCTGGTTAATGTGCAACTTTCTGTGTCAGGATATGATATACTGAATGAAAATAAGTTCATAAAGGAATTTTACTTAGTTATGTTCCAACCAGCTATGCCTTTATTCCTCACAATACTTAAGCCAAATGTTTACCCTTGACCATGACCCCACAAGGTCAAAAAAAAGTATGATTAACAAAGCTGGATAATGTTAATAAGCATAAACAGGACTGGTCCTTTAAATACATGTACAAAGATGAGGAAGTGCAATTCTAATGTGTTTAACTCACACAACATGCAAGGATCTCAATGTACTCCAGAGCAAAGGAGGTAATAAGATAAAGTTTATATATAATGGCCTTACTGTACCACAGGCATAACAGGTCCTGTCTCCAAAAATGTGTACAGGTGAAGAAAAACATGAGAAAGATCCAACTGGCTTGGCATGGTAGAAAAGAGTAAGTAATGTTAGGAGCATTATGTTCTTGCTTCCCTTTTGTTTCTTCCCAGTTGTTTCTCTATGATACAGCATTGGAATATTTGTTGTTATTGACATCTCTTTGGGATTAATTATCACCCAAGAGACTGGATAATTCCTAAGCTTAAAACATGATTTCTTCATGCTTTTAGACAGGAAAACCATAATGGTGGAAAGACATAAACTTTTGTGGAGCCAGGAAGATTAAGACACTATAAATTGTGTGCTGAGTGGAATATCTGGACCTCTTTGACCTTTTTATTTCTTGTTAAGAAGCAGGTTATGTGCCAAAGATAGTGACATTTTACATTTTAAACAAAAGTTCTCAGGCACACATCTGACAAAGAACTAGAATTTAGTTCCTCTCACAAGAAACTAGGATGGAAAAGTAAAACCATTCACAATGTATATGTTATTTCTATCTCCAGGTGGCTGTTAACCATGCAGTGTAAATTTCTGATGTCCCTCTGAGATTTGTGGGGCATAAAGCACAATATTTCAAATAAATAGCAAATACAGAGACTATGTCCCACTGCTTCCTAGGATACAAGGTATCTATCCTATTAAAGGTCTCTGATGGCCTGTTGAAATACCTAGAGTTCAAAGGGTTGAAAAATGGGAGAAAAAAAGGGAATCAAATTAATTCTTTTTTGTGGATAGTTTCATGGCTCATCTTTCCACAGCTGTCATCTTCCTAAAACTCTGCTGTCTTTTAATCTACTTCTCTACAAATAAAGTGGCTGTAGCTGAAACCTAATCCACTGATTCTTCATACAATTATAGGGATAAGTCTAAACCTTGTATATGCAGAGAGTCCATTCTCCTGAGTTGGTCTATATTTGGTCTTGTCTAAAAATATCAGTGGCAAGGAAGGATGTCCCAACTCTGACCATTGTATGGTAAGGACCTTGAAAGATTGCAGGATAATATTTGGTGTGAGGTAATTGTGAATAGTACTGGACTTCTTGTGTTGCTAATTTTTCCTTAAACCTCATTTGTTCATGTGCAGAGTAGGATGCTCCTATGGAAAAAAAAAGCTTTTCCTCCTGTTTGGAAATGTGTTTTGCCCCCATCTGACACTGATACAGCCTGAAACTTATTTCCTTTGCTGGTAGTTGAAAAAAAAAATTTTGAAACATATGCTGCCGTTTGAGTCAATATGTAGAGAACTATTTTTCCTTAGTCAGAGATAACTTTAACTTATTTACATGTGTGCTACTTTTTATACTAAAATAAAGCTGAAGAAATACTAAAATTTTGAAGTTGGACTCCTTACAAATTTATATGACATTGTATCTAAGCTTCAATGATGTTATAGTGCCAGATGAAACTGTTTCCTGGGGGGAAAAAAAGTGCAGTTAATCAGTTTAACTCACTTAGGAATTCACTTGAGCATCTTATTGTCAGAGTTAACTCTGAAGATTGTAAATGTTCTTTTTCCAGTGTTAACAGTGGATACAAAACTATTTCATGTGTATTTCAGATGAGAAATGTGGAAGATATTTCTTTGTAAATTATGGTATATCCTACCTGTTGTAGAAATGCAAGTTGGCCTTAACTGTGTCAGGATTCTTTTTTCTGCAAGTTTTGCAGAAGGAAAATAATTTCTAGAGGAAACATACATTCATTCTTGTAATAAAATTAAATGTTATTTCACACCTTCAGCATTTCAGACAGTCAAGGAAATGAGCATGTTCCTTTGTCATTTAAAAATGACCATTTTCATGAGTTTTTCTCACTTTTTTCCTCAGAAGGGAGTTAAAGAAGGTGAAAAAGACATTCTGCAGTCTCTGGGCAAGTCTTGCTTGTGTTCTGAGCTGGACAGAGCCTCCACAATTGCCTAATTAGTCTTTAAATTAATATGAAGTCTGCACTTCTGGAGCAAATCTTGCAATCAATGCCATGTACCTGTCTATAAGTGTGAAACAACCTGAGAGACATAAACCGGACTCTTCTGGGGTAAAACTGTACCACAAGCTGCACTTCCACCTCTAGGGCACACCAAAGTTATTCTGAAAGAAACCTCTCCAAAATGTACATGGCTTTGGTGCCAGGTGCTCAGTATCACCTGTTTCCTCCATTTACCCCCTCTGTGCTGCAACACAGAAATTGTCATCTTCTTTTCCCAGCTTCTTAAAACACTGGGTGCAGGAGCATGGACTGGTCTGAGCAGTGTTGCATAGTTTGTGCTGCATGTGCTCATCTGAGCACAGGGACAATTAAATATAACGTTTGACATAAACAACAACCCCGTAGAACAAGGACACCTTGATAACCAAGCCCTTATTTATGTAACTGGAGGGTTATACAAATCAGCAGGCTTTGGGGGTAAAAGCCATTTGTTTGTCAAGCCTCTGTCTAGTATCTGGCTCAGGGAGGCCCTGATCCATGACCTAAACTCTAGGCATAACTAAAACACAAGAAAAAGAATTTGCCTGACTGCTGGGCAAATAGAAGAGAAAGATAGTTCTGGTCCTGCAGAACATACTTCTGGTAATAAGGAGATTGTTCTTTCATATGCAAACAGAAAACTTAGATTTGTTTAGATACCAGGAAACAAACAGCAACTACATCCACACATTTCCCCTCATTTAAACTATTGCATGATCTGAACTCTTGGCAATGAAATGATCATTTAGCAAGAAGTTTACTGAATTTGAACAGCCAAGACATAAACAAGAAAATGCATTTGATATGGTCAACAAACAATACAGCATAAGCTTTAAAATGTAAGTAAATTTGGGCCAGCTGGTAGAAGCAGCCACCACTTCATTTAAATGGAGGTAGGGTTTACACCTGATGAAGAACATACTTTTAAAATATCTGCTTTGGTACGTGCCTTGTGTGTCACATGCAGCCATCCCAGTGGGCTTGTTCAGCACAAACATGAATGTGCTCTTTGCAAGCTGTACTCCTATATACAAGTGTATGATACTCTTTCTACCCCATAATATTTGATAATTCAAACTAAGAAATCCTTAATTTTTTGCCCTTTCTATAATTTCCTGGCTGAGCTGGTTCAAGCTCCTTCTGAACCTCTAGGATATACAACAAAAATTCAGCATTAAGTTGGTGCTAGATTTCTCATTTGCCTGTGCAGCCAGCTAATGTGAGTCATGCCACTTGTCAACTGAAGAAAGAGAACAGAGGTTGAATTTTTAAAAATCAAAATAAACAGACAAAGAAAAAGGCATTGGAGGCTCCAGTGCAGCACCTGCAGAAGTGAGCCCTGCCCACATCTGACACTTGTTTTAGGAGTTTGTTCTATGGCAGTGGCTCAGACCTCCCCAGAGAGGTAGGGATATGCCTTTGTCCTGGTTTCTACTGATGGACCAGCATCAACAGCACAACAAAGGGATATGGAAAGGATCTAGCCCAACTTTTGCTGGTCTGGGTGAGAATTCCACTATCAGCTATTTATGGAGGTATGGCTGAATGAGAATTGCTGGTGACCTAAAACAAAAGGTCAATTTTTAGTCCAGTATGCAATGCAAACAAGTTTTCTTAGTTTAAGAGCTGCAAAACTTTGTTTTCTTGTTAAACATTCATTTAGTCAGAAGCACTTATGAAAAGTCACAGCTCTTTGAATACATTAGTATAAAATTCTATACATTATGAAATGTAGCAACAAACATCATATTTCCTGTGGGATTAAGCACAGTGAGCACAGAGCAATAAGGGAATAATGTTTATGAGCAGGAAATGCTACCTTGTAGCAGACTGATGTATTTACATCTGTTCACTCAAATGTCACATTTACATATATCTATTTTTAATTATATGTGGGCACTGTAGTACTCAGACTTGTTTACATTGAGTGGATCCAGAGTTCTGATTGCTGGTTTTAAATATAAATGGAAGAATAAATCAAATAAATACAGTATGCATGTGTAACTGGGAAGGTGAGATAATAAAATACATAATTTCCAAAAATTCAGATTTTTTTAATGTGTATCAAAATACAGTGAGCCACAGAATATCCTGAGCTGGGAGGGAACCACAAGGCTCATCAAACTCTAATTGTATTGAATTTCAGACCAAGCTGAGTCTTGCTTCCATGGACATCACTCAGAAGTTCTCCATTGACATCAGTAGGTCCAGGATAAAATACACAAAAGACCAATTTTTTTGCCATCCTGTCCTCTGCCTTCCCCTTCATGAAGGCTCTGATGCTGAACAGAAATGTTGCATTTCTGCTCAGAGCTGACGTAAGGAAGCATAAGAGAAAGAGAATCTTGGAAACAGAAAGTAGGCCCTTTAGCTAGAGATTATATATATGGTTGACTTTTTCTGCTTATCAAGTGTCCTTATCAAGGGTACTTCTATTTCTGTGTAGTTTTTTCTCATTATATTTTGAGTTGCATGGGACAGGAGATTTTTCATTGGGACAGTGGGAGATGCAATGAGGATAGAAATTTTAATCTAAACCACCAAAAAAAAAAAAAAAGTTGAATGACAACATCACTGTTCTAGATAGATTCTACCCTGATGTGTTAGAAGATAAATCTACCTGAATTGTCTTCCCCATTCAGCTCCCCACATGCTACTGCTGCAAGAAAAGTTAGAATGCATTTGTGACAGTACATGACATTGGTTGCTAGCATTCTAAGTACTGCATTCAGAGCAGCAATCTGTTTTTTCAACAAAAGCTCTGCTGCTAATCTTTATTTAAAATAATAATGATTCCCATGCATCTTTAAAAGTTGAAGCCTAACTCGTTAGTTTAAAGGAAATACTGAAGCCAGTGTAAGGGTTATTTTAATTCCAGGCCATGTTGGTGTGAACATTATCAATTGATCTAGGATTTAAGTGACCTGTCTGGAATGCTTGACAAACAAATTTTTCTCATGAATTATACATATTACTGAAAACCATACTTAATGGGAGACTGGGAAGAGGGCAGGTATTTCCATCACCTAGGGGTGAAAGCCTTGCAAATTAACAACAAGACGGTTCATTGAAGCAGGTAATGGATTAGTCTGTGAAAACAAGAAATCTTTGTGGGAATGACTGTGATTATTCATATAGTCTGTTTGCTAATTATTGCTAGTATGAACATTATTTTAACTGCTTTTAAGAACCTTGGAAATGATGTGACTTGTCAGCAGTGTTGTGAAACACTGCAATATAGAAGAATTATAAGCAGTACGCACTCATTCATGGGAAAGCTTTGTATTTGATCACGGAATCAAAATATGCAGACCATATTTGTTCTTACATAATGAATACGTATCTGCCTTGCAAGAGGAAAGAAAAATAGACAAAAAGGATTTTTTTTAAATGGGAGGTATGATATGTCAGCACAAAATAGTGATGTTAGAGCTGCAAGGCTACCCATCTAACACGAGGCAGAGCTTACCTAGATAGGATAGGAAAAGGCTAATCTTGCAATGCTCATTCCTGCACTCAAATTCCATGACTAATAATGTCTAAACACACGTGTTGTTAGAGAAGTCAGAGTCATTTGGAGAAAACCTGTCTTCCTAAGAGCTACATTGCACAACACACACATATATATATTTTTTACAAAAGCATTTTTCCATTAAAGTGATTTACTTTCTTTCCTTTGCAGCTGTTAGCATCCAGGCTTCAGTGGTAATTTTGGTGTGCACATTGTGCATTTTGGGAGTTTCTGCTCTTTCCAGTTTTGTCACTGTTCCTTTGAGAAGACCCATTTGTACTCCTTTTCCCATTTAATCTACTACTTTTAGGTATTTCAGGAGATTTTAAGTTTTGCAGTATCATTCATTGCATCCTCTACTGCCAGTATCACTTGCCTTTTGAAAGGATACTAGATAACTAAGTTTAAAATTACTTATCACTACAATGTCTTCAACTTTCAGCAGAACTTCAGTCTTAATTATCTTTATTTCCTAGAATTAACATTACAAAGCCAGAATAATCTATATAAAGCCTTCTCTAGCTTTCTGCATAATACTGACCTTCAGATTTCACTGTTTCCATTTAAGTTCCATATCTTTCAATAGCTCTCCTGCATGTGACTTTAAGGCTATGCACAGAAAGATCAATATGATATGTTCACCTGTAAGCTAGTCCTGAAAATTATTTATAAAAATGTAATAGAAAAGGAAATAGTATCTTTCTGTTATCTTTCCTTTAGTTAAATGTTCCCAAAGCAGATTGCATGAGCCAAGTGCAGTTTGCATATATTTATGTTTTCCCATTAAATTGGAAGGAAGTTTGGATGCCTTACCCAGCAGCAGGAGTCCATGCAGAAGACATCTGAAGTTATAAAATAGGGCTCACATTCAGTTTTAATGTAAGGCCTTCAAGTGAGGAGAAAACCTCAAATTCCTTTAGTGACTAAATAAAACAGCAGTTAAAAATTTGCATGCAATTTCTAATCTGAAGCTGCCTAAATTTCTAGCCTAAATCTGCTTTACCAGTGAAATCTTTTTCACTATTGGCACTTCTCTCCATAGTCTGTTTCTTTCTTACTCTGCAAAGCTGAGGATTGATCGTGTCTTTAAGTGATGCTGTAATGGCGTTTACTTTTACACGGACAAGACTTTTATGCATAGTCTCCTGTATGTTCTCAGACTGGGGGAACATTTTTCTTTTCTGAGCCTCTGATCAGCCTGGAGGAGTAATCACAGGATACACAGTACAGTTTTATTCTGACTTCCTGTCCTTCCTAGGCATTTCATGAGTAGGTCATATGCATTTATCTCAAGTGATAGTTATAGTAAATCAATTAAGAAGCATCTTGATACTAATTTCCTTGGTATAATTTCAGGCTGAATTTCACAGTACCTGTGGCAAGGTTGTGTTAGAGGCACTGGGGAGTTACACAGAAGGAGAAATTTCTTTCAGGTCAGTACCTATGACATACTCCAAGATCATCTGGCAGCATCATTTACCTTACCCTAGTAATGGAAACACCTTGTGGAATAAAACAGACAGATATTGACTTTTACCAAAACCAGCCATCAGAATTGTGTGTGATATTTTGACTGACTTTTAGACACACTTCTTTGCCAGAAGGCTAAATATAAGATTATGAAATGTCAGATTCCTTCAATTCTTATTCATACAAGAATTATGAAATAAGGAATGGATAATCATAGAGTCACTGAAGTTATTTTGCTTTTAAATGGACTTTAAATGTCACCTGTTTCCAACTCCCCTGCTGCAGGAAGGGGCACCTCCCTCTAGACCAGGTTGCTCAAAGCCCCATCCAACATGGCATTTGAACACTTCCAGGGATGGGATATTTACAACTTCTCTAGCCAATAGACTTCTCTATTTTTTAGTATATATCAGGTATTACCTCTTATTTATTAGCATTTCATGATCTTTTAGGTGTGTTTTTTAATAATTGGTTAGATTTTGAAAAATGCCACAGCACACATCGCATTCAAGAAATTTTAATATACTCTTATCAGTGGCCATGCAGACCAGATCACAGAAGATATTTCACTGAACTTGCTTCAATGAAAGCAATGGCAAAGTAATTTGTAGAAACCATTTATCTATATATATGGTTTACTTGATTTCAGTCTCCTGAAGGTACTATTCCAAATGATAGCAGATATTTCACTAGCCAAAGCAGGTTAAATTGCATTTCGTATAGACATTATATTTATTTTACCTAGAGTATATACCAGTGATGTTAAGTTTGTGGAGGCATTGTAGATGTAAGAGAAAATAATGTGGTTTTAGAAATAAGTAATATAAATTTTATGATAAACATGATTAGGTAAAATGCTATTAAACACACTGAAAAATCTCATTTGAAATAGTTTTGCTACTTGTAGTCCTTTAGCTATGGATACTCATATTAATTTTTGTAAACTACCTGAATGAATATTGTATTGTATTGATACAGTCAACAATTATACTGGTTGCTCAGTTGTAAGCTAACTTCTTCTGCTTCCAAGAATACTAGAAAATGAAATAAAAAACCATGAGACATAATTGGACTTGCACCATCCTCCACTGAAAAAGTTTCCAGCAGAGGTAGTTTTTAAAATTTTATTTATTTTGAGAGCCTTATATAAAAGTTCATAAAAGCTTATAAATATCTGAATTTTCTCCTAATGGGCATATAGGAAACCTCAAGTTTATTTTGTCAAAGGTCTTTTTATTGTGGGTTGTGTAGCTGCCAGGGTTCCTGCATGCCACTAGCTTTTTAGATAATATTCGGTATTTTCATTGTAATTCTCTGGTTGTAGTAATTCATTTACAAAGCTTACTTGGTCTGGGCTAATAATCTTACTGATCATGTCCTGCAGGCTGTCTACTAGAATTTTTTGCCAGAAGTTGAAAATTCCAATTAATTATCAACAAGGATGAAGCTTCCTGAAGGCTTTGAGAAGCTCACCCAAAATCTTATCTCGCCATTCCCACTTTCTTGATTGCTGTGAATTATGTATATTCTTCAGCTGACCATACAATGTATAAAATCAGCCTTCATAACTTATCCCTAATATCTGTTAATTAATTTTGCAACAATCGGAACTTGCTATCTTGACTTGTTAATCTTTTGTTTCCCAAAAAATACAATTCTGGCTGGAGCTTGCTTATATCCCTTCTGTATCTAAGCATAAATTTATTAATATTGCAGTAAAAACTACTAAGGCACTGTGTTAGTACCATAATATATTGCTTGCTACCATCCACATGGCAAGTTTTTACTAAGTGTCTAATAAATTCTGACCCTGGCAACACACTGAGCAGTCACCACTCTAAGAAATGGCCTATGTAGGTAACCAGTCTGGTTTCTGTAAGTGATTAGTTAATTCTATTCCTCTTAGACATATCAATCCCATAAACAGAGACCATGTCCATGCTGCTGCAAATCCAATCCCTCTCCATTCAGTGCCATCAAGCATCATCACAAACTGCTTGGCCCCACGGTGAGTCTCTGAAGACTGCATGTCCTTTTCTATGTGTGAAAACAATTTCTGGAAGCCATCACCAAGTTTGTAAGAGCCCATTGCCTGTTTTGCTGTTGGTTATTCCCTAACTACTGATCGTGTTTTCTACAGAAAATCTACATCATATTTAAAAGGGAAAAATAAAAATCTTGATCTATGTCTAGAGTAAGCAAATAACCCAGTTACAATTAGAAACTATATCTTAAGATTTCTAACTTTCTTCCTAGAAAATAATTAAAGATTTGTGGATGGGATAGAAAAAAATTAGTCTATGAACGTTGAAAGGTGTCTCAATCTAATTGTTATAAAGAAGGAAAATGGAACATGCTGTGATCAAGTTGACTAGGTGGTGTACAAAATATTCTTTGTTAAACCCTCTACTGTTCCTGCAGATCAAAAATAGGGGATTTTCAACTTAAGTTTTAGGGAGATCCACTCAGGTAACCAGAACTCATAATTACCAGACACATCTATAAGAATCTTGGTTCTGGGAGGCTTAGCAATCACACAAACCAAATACATTTAGGCAAATCCATTTTGCAAAAGCATCTGTAATTTTTCTATGTACATATGCAACAGATAGAAAGATAAGTCCCAGCACGACTCACAGTGTATAATAGGAAAGGATGTAACTGCGGATATTTTCGGAGCAATCTAATGTAAGTCTCATGTGCATCCATCAATGTAATTAGATCACTTTTGGGTTTTTCATTGTTTTACACTTGTATATTCTTCTCAAGTTCCTTCTTCTGTGTTCTGTTTCTTTCCCAATCTTTAATTTTCACTCCTGTACAGTCATTTCTGACTTCACCCTAATTTTTCTATGGATTTTAATAATCTTTCCAACTTCTTATACAACCTTTCTTCAGCTGCAAGATAATTCATTGAGTTTCAGGTTTCTTGAAAGCTACAGTCTCAGAACAGGCTTTAAATGTTGAAATTAAAAAAAAATAGTTTCTTCTTTCTTAACCCATGGATTCATATATATATATATATAAGCTATATATAACCTATATATTCATATAACACTATTGGCTGTTATATGAATTATGTAATGGTCTTCTCACCACTATATGAATACAAACAAAATAGTTTTTAAAGGCATTTGCCTTTAAAATAAAACCCCAGATTTCCCAGCTGGAGCAGTAAAGGGATTTAAAACTGATACTAGTTTTGAAGATTGCAGACCAGGCTAGTTTCAGAACATCTGATTGATCCACTGACTTCTTGTAATACTCAGAGTCAAAAGAGGAATGAGTTGTTAGGTCTCCAAAGCTCTGTTAGTCCATCTCTGCTCATAGCAGAAAGAACTGCAGCAGTGAGGCACCTACAGCACATGATGTGCCTCACTAGAGCTGCTCTCTCCAATGCCCCAGAGAGGCAGGAGAGGCAGCCCTGGCTTGTGGTGAACTGCACTTCTTGGACTCTCTGACACTTTGGTAATATTCTAAGCACTTGACACCACCTTGGAAGGTATGAAAGCATGATGGTTTCAGAAGGGTCTTTTACATTTGACTCAGGAAAGGAGGTTCAAGTCAATAAGATTAATTAAGTTTTCTCCATAGTTTCTATCAAACTGAATTGTAGGAAGGAAACAGGAGAACTGTGCTCACAAACTGGAGCAATAATTGCTCTGTTAAAGGTCGCCCAGATGGGACACATTTCTTCAGAACCATTTGAAAGTGTAGTGAGAGCTACAATTATCCTGCTTTTTTTCAAGTGAATCTGAAGCTGCATAAAAGACATTGGACCCTCTGGAATAAAATTTTCTTTCAATTAAATGTGTGTTCTTTAACTTGTAAGAAGGTGGTGTCTTTTTCTCCAAGAGTCAGAAATAATTCAGAAGTACCAGCAGCTTCAGAACAGGCCACCACTTTTCTAGACTTTCAGGATGAAGACATCTTACTGCAGGATACTTTCATTACAATCCTGATTAAGCTCCTTTTAGGGACCACACAACTATGTTTTATTAAACTTCCCTGTTTGTGCTTTAACCCACTTTACCTAAGCAGTCTGCACATCACAGTAGTTCTCACTGTCACACAATTTGGAGCAATTAAAAGATTTTTTTAAATGGTGTAGCGGTTCCTGATCACATTTGCCAAGGAATCATTAATTGCTGTGGTAATTTCAGAGAAGCTGAATTTCTGCTGTATTTCCTTTTTTCTGTGCTTCTTTTCATGAAATCCCATCGCCTGGTAATTGTGTCACAGATACAGCCAAATGGACTTCTTTGCTTCTAAATTCATGCAGTTTGGGTTCATGCTTAATCAGCTGAATCACAGCACTAGACCCTAATATTTATCCTGGTTGTCATTACCCTTATTGTCACTATCTGATCAGATTTAGGGAGCTATATGTAGTCAGAATTCCTTCTTTTGCTTCCTCATTATATATAACATAGAGAAATTCCTCCCCTCCAGATACCTGCATACTCAGCTGCAGAGAGTTTTGAAATATGGACTTAAAACTATTAGAAATCTTTGTTTTATTAACAAGGTAGTTTTTTTCCCCTGCTTTTGTTTCCCCTAAAGTGAACAATTATGAATTGTAATAACTGTACTCCAAGAATGTTTTATTCTGTCAAAATGGAGAGCTCTCCCCGAGGGCCACATTAGTATCTTTTTCTGTCTAGGAATGCAGCTGTTCCAGGGCAGGCTCTGAGTAATGTCTCTAATTGGCAGATATGCAGAGTGCTTCAGCTAATTATGTAATAAGGGAATCACTCCTAAAATTTTATAAACGTTAATATAGACATTTAACTTCAATTTCTTTGAAAGTTGAACAGGAAATGAGAATTCTTGTGGTACTAGTACCAAATGCTTGTTTTTATACTGAGGTTTTAAAATGCCGGGTATTGCAGCTCTAATGCTGTATTCAAGCTGCAAATTACTCTCTTTGGCATTGAAATATTGCTGCAATTAAACCTGCAGTAAAGTATTAAAATAAAAAAAATATCTTGCATCTGACTGCCTTCACACAAAACTATGTGAATCTTCATTGATCTTGAAAGATGGCCCCTGAGATCTGAGTTTTAATTTTCCATACATATATACTCTCTTTCATAGTTCTTGGGGAACAAATAGAAGATTTCTGATTTAAGCAGTTCCACATGAAAGTTAACATTGTGAGATCTATCTGAGACAGCTTATTTAAGGCCGTTTGCAATCTCCACATCAGCTTTATTAATTTATCTGGATGTATGTCTTTGTTTCTACATTTGTATGACCCAGAAAACCATTCATTTCAATGACTGTCTTTTCTCAGGTTGGTAAACAAGAAAAATGTATTTTCAGTCATACTGTTTGAGCATGGGGAGCAGAGGGAGGGGAGAAGAACAGTTGCTTTAGACCAAGCACACTCCTCTCCTTATTCCATTTTTAACATTTTCCATCATTCAAACTTCCCCCTGAAAAGTGCCAACACTGCAGGCAACCAAGATAGCTTCCATATCCAAGGAAGCCTCATGTCCACAGCTTGTGTGCACTGACTGATTAAAACACACCTAAAAAAAAAACAAAACAAGACACTTCTACACTTTTCATATTCAAGATCAAAAAAGTAACAAATTGCTGAAGATAGATGCTGATTTATTTATTGCTCTACTATTTTTATTAAGATAAAAATATACTCTTCATTTTGAGAATTAGGCTGGGTTCAAACATGTTTCTTTGCACCCACATTCACTAAACATGATCCTAAATCCTACTCTAGACATAAAGTAGTATGCAACCATGTATAAAACTTCCTTTTTGTTGTCACCTGTCCTAGGTTATAATATTGGGGTGTATTCCATTACCACCTCAAGCTGCATTTCCTTTTTTTTTTCCTTATCTCATGACTCAGGGATAAGTCCCTCCAGGAGGACCTGTTCTTTTAGCCACATGACTGATAAGATCACAGCATTCTATTGTGAGATGCTCCGCCCAGAGGGAGGAGCCAAATGATGCCATCAAAGATATAAGCGGGGTTGTGCGGACGGCAAGTAGATCCCCTCTTCCAAGAGGAATAGCTGAGACCTTCTCTACACTGGACCTCCAGAGGGAAACTACATCAGTCTACAGGACCACTGCTTAGACAGAACCACATCTGCTACCACCACGCTGGCCAGAAGTGTCAGGTTGTATCTCTAACTCTGTCAGTAGTTCTTCTTTATTAAATATATATTTGGTTCTTTGTTCCCTTTTCCTAATAAATTGTATTTCTGACTTAAAGCCTCTCACTGGTTTTGCTTTTCAAACCAGGACACCACCTAAAATAGAAAAAAAGATGGATTCACCTGTAATATGGATGAGCTTGAATGTGCCACTTCTCTTTATCTCATGTGTCCATGCTAAGGGGATGCCACTGCTCAGTCCTTTCTAGAAATGTTTCAACACCATACACCAAAAGGAGGAAAGTGATTTGTGGTCAGCCTGACTTCGGCTGGGAGAGCAAATCCCTGAGTGCTACATGCTAGGTTTTGGTGCTAGAAGGGCTACAGGGATGGCTACTGTGAGAAGCTGCCAGAAATTTTCTCCATGTCCAGCAGAGCCAATGCCAGCCAGCTCCAGGATAGACTCACTGCTGGCCAAGGCTGGGCCAATCAGAAATGCTTGTAAGGCCTCTGTAATAACATATTTTATATAAAAAAAAAGATTGCACAAAGTTAGTTGCAGCCAGAGAAGAGCAATATTGGAAGGAACAGTTATGCAGACCCCATATCAGTGCGAGAGGAAGGAAAAGGTGTTAGAGCTGCTGGAGATGAGATTCCCCTGCAGCCTGTGGCGAAGGCTGTGGGGAGGCAACCGTGCCCTTGCAGGCCATGGAGGGCCATGGGAATAAAGAGATCAACCTGCAGCACCTGGAGGAGAGGCTCATGCCAGAGTAGGTGAATGCCCAAAAGGAGGCTGTGAACCCATGGGAAACCCATGCTGGAGCAGGTGAACCTGTGCAGGAGCTCACACTCAAGTCCACACTGGAGCAAGTTTCCTGATAGGATTTGTGACCCTGTGGGGACACACACAGGAGCAGGCCATGCCTGAATGACTGCATCCTGTGGAACAGTGACCCACATTGCAGCAGTTCATGGAGAACTGTGCCCATGAGATGGACATATGCTGGAGAAGTGTGTGAAGTCCTGTCTCCTGTGGGAGGCATCCCATGCTGGAGCAAGGGAAAGCCTCTTCTCCCTGATCAGCTCCATTAATAACATGAGCTGAACTGACCATAACCCTCAATTCCCATCTCCCTGTGTGTGTGGAGGGAGAAGGGTGAGCTTGGGAAGGAAGAAAGGGTAGGGGGAAGGTGGGATTTTTTAAGACTTATTTTACTTCTCATTATCTTGCTCTGATTTTTTAGTCATTAATTCAAATATTATCTCCAATCCGAGTCTGTGTGGCCCGTAATGTTAATCAGTGAGTGATGTCTCTCTGTCCTTATCTCAATCCATTAATCCTTCATTATATTTTCCCTCCCATGTCCACTTGTGGAGGGGAATGAAAGAGCAGCTTTGGTGGGTACTTGGCATCCAGCCAGCAGCAACCCACTACACTTGCCAAGGCATAGATTGAGTTAGGAGTACTTGCTAGATCCCACAATAATGGTATACTACATACAAAGCATCAAATATTAAACATATGATGGCTTATTAAATATTATTCATAAGGTGTTTAAAAAAAGGCAGAGAGAGCATTAATGCCACAACAAGCAAAGACCAGGCTCAACATTTCCAGCTCTAATCCCTTCCAAACGTTTCTTGTCAGTTTTGGAGAACTGTCTGTAAACAGTTCATCTGTGCAGGTCCATGTTCTAGGTTTCCACAAAGCAGAATATTTTCATAATATTTATAATTTTCATAGTGAACAAAAAATTTTCAAAAAGCAGAATATTAGATTTATGGATTTCAGAAACTAATTTCACTAAAATGACTAAAATGCATAAATGCCCTCTTTAAGACTGAAGTCATAAGTTCATAGCATTCACTGTGAGCGAAGCCTTAGACCTTAAAGCAAAGTAAATATGGTATTTCCTAGCTAGGAAGCTGCAGAAACATCATGTACTATGGCGCATTCTGAACGGAATTTAACAAGCAAATTTTCAGTTAAGCTCTTGGAACTTGCTCCACTGTCCTGTTAGTAGATTTTCTGCTTGTGCTAACAATCTTGAATTTACTATTCAAACAGTTGATTGAATTTCTCTTAACAGACAGAAATTTTTCACTGAAAAATTAAATGAAAGCTGTGGGAGGCAACAGGAAGAGCACATGATGGATACTGTCTTGCTGTATTGTTTTGTTTCCCCTGTTATTCCTTAAGATGGTGCAGCTTGTGTTTCAGCTCTAAAAATTACAAACAAAGCTGGATGTGTATTCCAAACACAGTAGGATGTCACTGTGATATTACCACTGACCCAAGTTCAGTCAGAAGCCCTAGGAACTACCAGACAGACAGAATGGATGCAAACATGTTCATACTCATTGTAGTCATGGAGAGGACAGAGGAAGTGAGAGTTTTGGTGCTTGAAGTCCCTCATACACTGACATTTTTACTTGAAGAGGAAGGATTCCCATTTTCTAAATCTTAGTGAGGAACATTTGGTCATACTCTTTGATGTTTGAAAATTCTTTTCAGTGACAGATAGCCCTGAAAAAGGGACAGTGCTGAGGGCCAGGCAGAGCCAGAGGCTGTTCTTACGCTGATGGCTGTGCTTGGGTATATCCATATTACTACAGCCAGCCAGCACTTCTCCATTCCAGCGTACTAGAAGTTATCACTGCTTTTGGTATTCTCCATCAAGGAATTCTGGTAGACTCAATCTCCAGTGAGTCTGGAATCCATGCTGATTCTTCCCATTCATTCTTGCATGAGTTATTTCCAAAATGTGGATTCATAAAATAAATGCAGGTGCTCAGTTTCTTCATAATGTCCCACACAGTTGCATTTAACAAATCTTTGATCATTACAGAGTACAGCTTTTGGAACAGTGTCATGTATGCATTTGCTTCTCACCCATCCAAAGGACCTCAGTCAGTCTTGCTTTGTCTGAGAGAGTGGATCTGTCCTTCACATCAGCATCTTTGCATCTCATTACATGAGACAAAAACAACAAAAGGGATTGTTATTGTCTCAAGGGTATGCCCTTCTTTGTGTGAACACTTTTGATCCACCAAAAGAATGGAGAGAAGATACCCAAATCTATTACTCTAAGATGCTTATAGTGTCCCAGCTTGTTACATTGCTTTGATGAGCAGATTTTCTCCCAACTCATTGAATGGATGGACACAGATTATACCAAACAATCTTCACCATAGTAAGATCAGTATTCTTGATACATGAACATTGTATTTTCCATTCAGAAACTTTCCCATACCTTTTCCAAACTATAAACTACCTCTCTAACTTCTTCCATTTGGATCAGTAAAGTCTCACAGCATTTCTGTAACTAACATGGATTTCAATCCTCATTTGACATCTGGTGAGATAATGTGAATTACAGAAAGGTTAAGTGACTCAACCAAAGTCATGTCATAAGTTAGTGGTAGTATGTCAAAGTAAAGAAAGGATATAGATTTCTTAAATGACTTGACTCAATACTGAAGACATTTTGAACCAGAATGTTCTGAGAAATATTACATTTGGATAAACAGTTTTAGACTAACAGTGAGAATATTTATCTTCCAGAGATGTCTTTTATTATTTGACCAATAAATCAAATACAGCAATCTTCTTAAATCATTTCCCAAATACAGCAGTGACAGAAAACTCCAATATTGGAATTTCATTTACCAAAATTTCAACTAATCAAAATCATATTAAATTTCTTGTATAGGAGACCAGAACAAAAAGAGTATGCACAAAATATGTTAGGGGTTACAACCTTGGACAAGTTCTTTACACAAATCCAGTCTTCTGTTCCATTTCTACATTACTAAATTAACATGAAATGCCGCAAACTTCAAACAATAATGTCAATTGTCTTTAGCCATTTCTTTTATCAAAAAATGGATTTCATATGTTGACTAAGCCAAAGGCATGGTCAGCACAGAAACGTTTACAGATGGCAGAACCCTTGTTTTTTAAAAAAAAAAAGATCAAAGGGAGGTTGAGATTATACAAACCCTGGTGGTTAATACACACTCATAAACAAATAAATAAACTAGATGATGTTTGCCCATGGCCAAACTATCTGTGCAAGTGACAGATGCTCTGCTATCAGACCACCCTTGTTTTGAAACCCACAGTTTGAGCTCCCCTCAGCACCAGGTCAATACTTCTTACACCAGGTTCTGTCAATACCAACTCTGGTTTTTAGGGATTTATAACTTGGCTGTAAAACTTCATCTGAGGGTTAGGCTTGGCAGACAAGGTCTCCGCCTGACAGCAGAGTTTTTATTACATTATTTTAAAATGAAGTGGCTCTTTTTAACCTTAAGGAAGATGCAAGATGCATGTAAGTTAACCAGTTTCAGGAGGTATTTGGCTGCTGCTATAACTCAAAACTCTTGGAGGGGGACAGGGGAGTGTACTTCCTTTTTCTCCCCATGAAGACTGTGTGCATGTGCATGAGTTTCACAAAAGACATTACATTGACAGCTATAGACACAGAACTATGTGAATACCCACAGACTGCCTTCATGCAGACTAAAATTACTTATAAAATTTGAAGCAATTAAACTTCACCTCCTTGGTTTAGACAAATAAAATCAAATTGAATTCACATTGAAAGGCCTTACAGTTGATCTTCTAAGAAGCACCAATAAAAAATCTGCTTGAAGTGTTTGTCCAGAGTGAAAAGCAGGGAACAAATGGAAGGATATATAATCTGAGATCTGCTCAGCAGAAAGGTGTTCACTACCCCACAAATAGAATGCAAATGGACAAGGTGTGAGTCCATCCATCCAGGATGGTGCTCAACAAGAAGCTCCTGGTAGCTATAAACATAAGTGTTTAAAAATCAGGAGAATTACTGCATATTCCAACTACCTCTGTCAAAGTAATCAAACTTTATAATATCTCCTGTGAAAACATATGATGGATTATTAGAATAATCTACATTTTAATTATATTTAATCATGAACTTAACCTTGAGATCCCTATTCAAGAAGGGTTTTCTGTGGTTCAGTGTTGGAGTATTTTTAGTTTTGTCAGTTTCAGGTGTCTGGCCTGAGACACTGTCACCTAACTTCATTTTTACCAGAGAGTGATAGAGTGGCTGGCCAATAAATCAGGTACTTCTGCAGTGTATTAAATTGAATGCCTGCAAATTGAGATACATTCCTCAATCTCTTCTGAAAACATAGCTGTGAAGAGTCAGTCAGTAAGGAGCATTTTGTGGCTACTTGGGCTCAGCCTCAAGAACCTAAAGCCAATGTGTGAAAGAAAAACTTCTTTGTCAAAAAAGAAATGCAATACATTTAAATTATACAGCTAAGGAAGAAAGGGAGTGCTTTACATCATGCTTCCTGGCTCTGTGCATAAGACCAAGGACATCACTTACATAAGGCTTTTTTTTTTTTTTTGCTCTAAGGTAATACCTAAAGTTTATATGAACATGATGGTGGAAGCTACTGTGGGGCTATGTTGAATCAGAGCATTTGGTTGGCCTGGGCTACAGCAGGGAGGAAAGGATTGCCAAGAATTTTGTTTCACCAAATCAGTACAGGTGAGGCAGAGCAGACATTCTCTGCTTGTTAAAGCCTTTTCTTTTGTAAGAATGAAGCTTAACAAGGCAAACCCAGCAATCCTAGGAGATAAGACAAAAATGGTGAATAACCACTGACTGTTGATCACGTCTTCCATCACCTGAACTTTAAATATAGATTTTAACACAGGCATTACTAAAATGACAGCATGTGTCAAACTATCTGCAGTGTTTCATCATTGTGTCAGTTTCTTGCAGCCCTCATCTAAATATCTGAAAACGTCACAGGGTTCCCTTTTTCATGGAGGAAAATGTAAGAAAGGAGAAGAAAGAGATACAATGATAGACATCTTCCCATGTTCTGATGTCCAGGTGAGTGCTTTGGGCATTTTCAAAGTGTGTGCCAAGGCATGAGTGAAACATAAACCACGTGTACCTTTCCATCCCCAGATTTGCATAGCTCCCTGTACAAACAACCACATCTTTTCCAATAGGGTAAGTCCAGGCACTGACAACCAGGTATACTGCAAACTGAGCAGGTTCAACCAAACCCAAAACTACCTATACACCCAACAACTCGGCTTAGCATCTGATAAATATCTTCAAATGTGACAAATACATGACATCTCAGTAACTCTTCACCTTTAACTTAGAAATTCTCTACATTTAGATTATGTTTCTCTTTCTTTCCTTTTTTCTTAGAACTCTGTTTTTGTTCCTTTTCCTCTCCCCTTATTGATATTCCTGCATCACCCACTGTTGAGGCACACATTTAAGATACTGGTATTTTTGTCTGTTAGAGGATGACAGGAGGTCAAGAGAGAACTGAAAGTAAACAGAGTGTGTTTGGGCAGTACCCTGTGGTGTGTGTACTACTAACACAGCAGTATTCTTGAGGAATAATGAGGAACTATCTTATGAAATGAGAGTCATGAAGCAAAGTCTACGTCATGACATGATAACAGAAAAAATAGGAGACAACATGTGGTAAACATTTTCAGGAAGTCTGGAAAACAGAAGGGGCAATCTTGTGGAATTAAAAAGACACTTCCTGGCATCCAGAGATTTTCAAGCCCAGCTGGATGGGGATATGAATAACCTGGTCCAGTGGAAGGTGTCCCTGTCCATGGCAAGTGGGTGGGAACTAGATGATCCTTCTTCTTAAACATAGAGTCTATGATTCTATGGTTCTCTAATTCTATGAAATGCGTGCTCTGAGCCTGTCCAGAAATGATACTATGTAAGACAGTGTTTAGTCTACTACAATTTAGTAAAAAGGAATGTTAACCAAAAAAATCATTGCAACTTCTGCATTGTTTTGGAAACTTGTTATCTGCTGAGGAGGCAGACTGCATCTTCAAGAAGGACAAGGATGCAGTGTGATCTTGTAATACATGACAGCCCTCAGTGTCACCTGAATGCTTGTAAGAGCAGCTCTAAATGATGGCAGCCCTGCTAGAAAGACTATTGTTTCGTCCTTGAAATACGACAAGTAAATCTCAGCTACAGTGGCTGCATCATATGTACCTACCCACTGCCTCCTCTGACGTGTGCTCTGAGCTTATCCTTGCTTCAAAGGAAGCTTATTCCAAAACTGACAATGATTTCAGACAGCATGAGATCAAGTTCTCTGATCTCTACATGGCAGCAGAACAGAACCCAAAAGAACCACTCGTACTACCAGTCGACTGTCCAAGCCAGGCCATCCAAGAGTGTTTCATCCAACCAGACTGCCCAGTTTCTCATGAATAACAGTATGATTTTAAGTCTGCCATGTGCACCAAGGGACAACCTGGCTCACCGTCAGTACCTTTTATCTCTTTTTTCCTCCTTTATGACCAGGAGTAACATACACCAAAAAGCAATACTGTAAAAAGTGGAAATCCTCAAATGCAGAATTTGAGTCTTCATACTAAACCAAATAAAGATTTTGCAAAACTTTCTATGATGTGTACATAATTGGGCAGCTGTAGCATGAGGAGTAAAACTAATTCTTATTTACCTGTATCTAAAGAGAAAGCATGGTCTATAGGAAACACAGTTGGAAACAATGTCTGTATCAACATTTACTAGACTGGTAGGGTGGGTGCTCCTAACATGTCTTCTCTTCCTGTTGAAAAGCTGAAGACTGCCATTTGGAGGGGTGATAGATTCAAACGTAGTGCAAGGCAGCAAACATCTGAGCAGATCACTTGTGCTGGTGCTGCTGCTTCCTCCCTTTCTGCTGCTCTAAGGGAATAACTCCACACTATCTGAGATCAGTGGCTTCAAGAATGCCACTGTTAAAAATAAAAAAATGCAATTAAGTCTACAGAACAGACCTTTTCAGTCTCACCTAGAAATAGACACAATTTCCAAGTGAGTTGCATTTCCTGAAATGGGACGTTGGTAGCCCCTTGGTGCACTGATGCTCAAGTTCACTGCTCAAGTTCACTTATAACTAGTTTTTCACTGGCCAGCACCTCTTCCTTTTTCTCAGTACACACCAGGAATCTCAAAACGTTCTTTTGTTATCTCTTGTCTCCCTCCAGCAGTCAAGCACTAGGAGCTGTAGAGCTAGACTAAATCCCAAACAATAGCCTGCAGGTCCAAATAATGCCAAATTTGTCCTTTGGCAAAAGACAAAGCAGTCTCTGAAAATAGGGACTTCATCAGCATTTGTATAAATACTTTAATTAGATTTTAATTCCTGTTATTATATTAAATGTCATTAAATTATGATTCAGATCTGCAATTAAAAAAAAAAAAAAAGCCATAACAGGGTAAAAGGGAAAAGGAAAAACTTTCCCTGCAAAAATAACAAAAAAGGACTAATGAAGATCCAAAGTGGAACAAATACCTGAGGCAGAATACCTTAGGAAGGTTATGAAAATTATGCCAAAGTCTGTGCTTAGTGCAGGGATGTTATAGTGTGTCAATACTAATGTGCATATGTTGGCCATGACAGTCTTCAAACAAAAATAAAACAGGCACTACACCCTCTCCTCAACTGTCCAGATCTAAAGAAGAATCAAACTAAGCACCCAGACAACACAGAAGTTACAGAATACTCCAAAATACCCCCTTATGTGAATCTTGAAGAGGCTAAGACCTCAGGATTTACCACTGTACATACAGGAGGTGAGCTTAGGCACACTGCCGATAATTGTGCTTGCCTCATTCATTTCTAAAATGAGCTTCAGCACATTGGTGGTACTAGTTAATTTTGATGAACCAGAGCCCCTGTGATCCTCAAGTCTCTTGTGCAAAGTAACATGCAGATGCTATTTTCAAGCACGGATTTTAATATATAAAAAGAAATAAAGCAGCCAGGCTGTCAGAGCATTGCCTGCTAGGCTTTAACTAGACACAATCATCTGCAGTTTGATCTGGTCGACAGCACAAAATCCTTTGAAGATAAGAAAAAATGGGTTGGTCTGTTTATTAGGACACCATTTGTGGAACTATTTTTGTTTGTATTGTGCTAAGGTGAAAGGACTAACACAGGAATAAGCATTACATGAACACTGATTTACTTGCAGAGGGTTAAGGCCAATAAGTTTGATTCTCCATTTCAGGACAACTTAAGAGTAACACCAAAGTCAATGAACGTCCATCAGGAAAATAGAAGTTAGACTAAGAAGGGAATTACATTTAATGAGAAACCCCACAGTCTTATTTAAATGTTATTATCTCCACTGTTCCTATTTATCAATAGTATCAGTGATAGATAAAAGCATGGAGCTTGCATAGTTGCAAGAGCTATTCTCTGCTGAACACATAATAAAGGTTTTCAGCAACAAGAAAAAAATACTGGAAAGTAATTCTCACTCCATCAGTAATGAAAAAAGCAAGATGTCTTTGAAAAACTGCACAGGAGCTACACTGTATAGGTTAATATGTTAAGACACTTTGATTCACTGCCCACCTGTGTTCACTGGAGCTTGTTAACTGTTTTATTTTTATCATTTATAACTGTCGGTGTGGCATCCATCTATCCTTAATTTCATTTGGCATTTCATGAGAACTAGTCAAGATACGTTTTTACAAGTCAAAATTTTGTTTTCCTGGAAATGGACAAAACCAAAATTATGAGGGCTCTACAGAGCAAAGAAAAGGGAATGATGCATTTTCTACCTCCACGGGAGTCTATTTCTACTCTCCAACCCTGTTCACTACTTATGTCTATTATCTTCTTTTTTGTGTGTGTGTAACTCCTACTGACATTAATGGGAGGCCTGCTCATGTAAGGAGAGAGGACAATCAAGCCTTAAACATGTTCTTAGTTTGACAGCTAAATCCCTGTGTCTGGAAAATTCTACACGTTATGTCAACATGTTCCAACATCCCATTTAAAAAGAAAACCAGTATTTATCTATCTTCTTCCCCTATTGTACAAACAAATATCTTACATACATCTGATATTAGGTTATATACTGCAGAAATATATAAAAACTGGTGCAGAGAACAGTAGAAGCTTCACTGAGAAAAGTCTGTTTCATAATCCAAACCCTCTCACTGAAATTTATGGACTTAGTGAAGAAGATGAAAAAAAAAAAAATTAGTTAGGATATTTATAAGAATAAAGGCTATAGAGTTAGGGTCAACATTGAAAAATAACTTTTTAGACCAAAATAATCCAAAACAGCCATGCTGCAGACATCCTCTCAGCTGCATTGTTGACATATAAGCTGTATAGTGCTGGGAGATTTCAGCAGGACCTCCCCTTACCTAGAGTGCTAGGACATATGCTTTCAATTGAAATTGTTACATGAACCAAACTTGGGAACTTCAGGTCTCCTTTTTACTAATCTGGTACCAATATTTTTGGTTTCTCTAACCAAAAGAGAGATAGGTGTGCTGTATGGGATAGCTTCCCATATAGCACACCTATCTCTCCTTTGGTTAGAGGAAGTTAAGTTCCTTATGGGAGCTTTAGGGACAGCAGGATGTTCTCACTTGGTTTTACTAAAGGAAAATGGCACTTTACACACAAGTACTCTTTTGGATGAATGTTTATATTTGTTATTTCAAAAATAAATGGCAGAAAGTGAAGATCTATTTTTTTATTTCAAACTCCAATTTGTTCAATGTAATCCTGGCAAATCTCAAAGTGCCCATTTTCCTAAGGCACTATGAACTCACCCCTACTAATAAAATTCTGCTATGCTAGACCCCAAACTGAGTTATATTTGATTCATCTTTTGTAGTTAGAGATCTCGCTTCTCAGTCCTTGTTAGTTTGCATGTATATGTGGAAGATGAGGGCTACCTTCTGAAATATCTGAGATATCCAATGGAGAGAAACCCAGCTTATCTGCCATTCTTCTTGTTGTTAGTCTTCAGTAACTGTAAGTCTGCATTGAAACCAGGATACAATCAAATTTCTGAGGCTAGTTACAAACTAAAACACAACAACGATTCTCACCAAACCCTACATCTTGACACCTGTGAACTACACCTCTCCAGAGTTTACTGTAACTGCAGGTCCATATCATCACCCCCAGATTAATACAGATGATTATAATGCCCTCTCTTTCAGATAACCTGCAAAAATCAGAGTAAGAAAACAATGTGACAATGATCCATGCTGCTGCTCCATTGCAAGGCTTCTTGCATGACATCCACATGAGAGTCAGCTAGTTACATCCTATATATTCAAGATACCATAAAGGATTAATAAATAGTGTAAAGCAGAATGGAAGTTTAGAGAGTGATTTCTGTTCACCAAACTAAATTACTTAGAGCTCCAGACTGAGACCAGTTTGAACAGGTAAAATATGAGTATATTAATTTGGCCCAGGAAGGTACTTTGGTAGCAGTTGCCCATGCTTTGTGAAGTTTGGTTTGCATTGTGGTTTCTTTTCTGAGAACAATAAACTGAAATACATGGTCTGGGAGTGCACTTAATGCACATCAGCAGCAATTCAACATTCAGCCTGTGCACACTACTTTGAGGTAAAACAACAATCTATATACCATGGACATCAGGTCCTCAGCACCAACTGTTTTGCTGTACACTTTTGTTCCTGTCTGTGTTCACTACTTCCTATCTGAAATCCACACTAATAGACATCATTTTTTTTTATGATGAGAAATTATGTGTATCCTTAAAATTCCTAAGTATGTTTCTCAGTGGAGATCTTTCACAGATTTGCCTTTCTTTGTCCCATTCAGTGTAATAAGGATATTCTGTTGAAAAATTAAATATATGTGTATACGTGTATATATATGTATATATTTCCAGGATACATTTTTCCAGCCTGTTTCTGATATTCCTCTTATGCATGCACTCTCCAAAAGTATAAATCCTACAGTGTCCTTTTCCTGAAGCTGGCATCATTTATCTAAGTGTCTCTATACTATTAACAAATTTCAACACTGTCAAGAAGAAAAATGTTATCCTCATTTGACAGACTGGAAATTAAAACACCATTGAGTTTATATGATTCACTGGAGATTATATAGGAGTTGTCTGAAGCAGCATTGCACCTCAGTTTCCCCAATGTCCATCTGATGTCCCATCTCCTAAATCAGTTTTCAGATTCATGATTTCTTTGCCATTTGTAGGAGCTTTATATTCTCAATAATTCATATTTTTTGTTTCCAAAACCTGGAATCAATTAAAGTAGATCTTTGATCTACTGGAAATTATTGGAATCAACATCAGCACAAATATATGTGCTGAAGAGCCACCATGCTGGATCGCAACCAGGAAAAGCAGGAGTCTATTTGTTTTGCGGTGGAAGAGTTTGGGTTGGCAGCAAATTTGGAAGTCATGAGAACTGGAATACAACCAACAGGGGCACCATTGGACTCTGGACTTCTCCTAAAAGGAGCTGTGCTTTACAGAGGACAGCCTGTGTTTCGCTGTACATAAAACACCGACAGTGAGCCTTAGAGGATGCCGTGTGCTGCTCTTTCAGTTCTGTAAGGCCAGAAACAACCAGGTGAGATTTTGCCTTTTGTGGCTGAGAACATGCCCCTACATCAAAGCAAACAGGAGCCTCCACACTTGTTCACTGCTGCTCTTCTTGTCGGTTTTCAGCCTGCATGACGGGTTTTTCCTTGTATAAAGCCCTGCTGGTGTGACAGTGAACATATGCTGTTAGTGTGCAATAATTGTCCTTTAGCTCCTTGTTGGCTGGATTTATTACCTAAAGCAATCATGCTGCAACAGAGGAAAAAGTAAATAAAATGTTTATGATCATGGCAAATCTTGTTTCTCCTTTAAATATTGAAAGGGCTGAATGATCTCAATGGCCAAAAATTACCTCAAAATGTATGTGTGTGTGTGTGTGTGTGTGTTTACATTGGCTTGTTCAACTTGTTATGATTTTCACCATAAGCTTTGTCTGCAGCCAAAAATCACATCACATGAGCCAAAGCAGATAACAGACACATATACTTCTGAGGTCACCATTGCCTGAATTATTGAACAGGTTTCTGTACTCTTCTGGGCATGCATTAAGACAGGAGCTTGCCAATAGCATCTCTTTTCCCAGCACATACCATACACAAAAGCAAATATATGTATTGCAGCATGGAAAATATAGTGAAATAATGGGTGCTACTTCCCAAGACATCATCCCACTTCTTCACCAATGAAGTATAAAAATGCACCATTTTTCCTCTTTGGCAAAATAACTGGCACATCCACAGGGCAATCCAAACTTTGACTCATCAGACATCACAGAGAAAACAAGAAGATTTGGGGACTTTGTTTAATATCTGTTGATATGGAGGTCTCAAGGCTGTTTTGAAAATAAACACCTTAGACAGTTAGATATTATCATGATATTTTAAAACATTGAAACAGTGTCTCCTATATCCAAGGGATGTAGGAAACAACAGAAAATGAATGGACTATAGAATTACTATGCTCTAAGGAGCAAGCATAGCCTTGTCCAGCACAATACTTAATTATGCTCCTACCTAAGGAACTGATTTTTTTTCTTGTTTTGTTTGCTGACTGAACCAAAAGTTGTGTGGGGAGGGTCTTGTATCAACACAAAACAACTTTAATCTTTCAACAGTTGGCATCTCTTTTTTTTTTTTTTGTTTTTTGTTTTTTGTTTTTGTTTTTTTTGCTGTTCTATTTGAAAAGTTTGTACAGTATTAAAAAGTTCACTTTTAATTTTTTTCAGTCATCTTCAATTATGTTTTTGTGATTCTTTTCAGTGAAACATTAACCTGAAAATGGAAAATCAAACTATTTGACTTCAAAAATATTGTAGTAAAACAGATACTGTAGCTTTTTCTGACCCTTCCCTTGGTAAAAAACCTTGTTCTAAATGGGGTAAGTTTAGTCCATGACCATTTGCTGCATCTCAAAGCAAATAACACATTGCTAAAAAAAATATTCTCCCAATTCCAGATTTGAAGGTAAATAGCCCTACTGATACCAATAGCATTAATCACATTTTAAAAGAAGGTGAACTCCAGTCTGTTCTACCAAACGTGTGAACCATATTTGCTTTACTCATCTGGCAGTAGGAATCAAAAGAGTTCCACGGGGTTAGGTGCAGTGCATTAATTAAATATATACTGACCCACAGCCTGGGTTACAATCAAAGACTACTTCTCAGCTCCTTTCTGGAGGAACAGACCTCCCAATGTGTGTCTTTAGCCCAAGATTGTCTGCTGACATTCCAGTGTAATTTTCTGTCATTTGGTTGCTTAACAAAAGGACGCTGCCCGGCCCTCTGGGGAACAGGCTGGGACAAACGCACTTTAACCTCTGTGGTTGCCTTCTGAAACCTGCAACTGACCCTTCTCCCATAAAAAACTATAAAATACTTAGACAACAGGATTAAAATAAAAGACTAATGAATATACAGAATGTCACACCTGCCACACTTGTGAATTATTGGTCTCTTAAACTTCTATAACCCAGCACTGTCACTGACACCCTTTATTTACCCTTAAGGCGCTTGGCAGCTGCTTAAATGGCTGTCTATGGCAGTTTGGTGGAAACAATAATAATACATTATAAATCAATGAAAATGAAGTTTTTGTAGTGATAATCTGATACAGATTTGCTAACATTTATATGAAATTCAATTCTGTTTGATTGCATCAGCATATGCTTCATTTCTTCCAACATTATTGATTTTGAAGCCTCTTTACCTATGCCTAAATTATTTCTGTTACAAGTTTGCATTACTGTTTGGAAATAGCTTAAATCAAATGGAACCCTTTATTCAATCTTTAGCTTTGTAAAAAGCTGGTTACACAAGTAATGTGATCTTACTTTTATTTTTCAATAGAGAAAGCTTTTAGAATTCCCAAATCTTCTATATCATTTACCTGCTAAGACTCCTCTGTAATTAAGCGTGTTGTTATTTCTGGTAAAACCACTGAAACACCAGGGAAAAAAATAAAATATGGGCATGATACTGAAGTGCTTAGGGTATTCAAACCAATGAATAAATCCAAGGTTTTTGTGTTGAAATGGATGTTGTTAATGCAGTTAGAGCAGTGATTACTTAATATGCACAGGCAAGGAGCTGTGTCTCTGTATGTATTCAGGTGCTGTGTGTATAATGGTGATAATAACCACATCACAGCAACTTCTCAGATAGAAGAGGTATTGTTGCTGTTCCATTGATTTACTATAAAAATTGAGGCACAAAATCTTCTGGAATTAGGAACTTTAAATGGCTATAAAAGTGTAAATGAATAAATGACCTGGTTTTGAGATCTACAGGATACTGCATTTCATCTTCAGCTCTTGGCTTGTATTTTATGTTTGAGCATGAGAGCAAACCACACACATATTGTCTATACATGGACTTGTGTACACACAAGGGCATGTTTAGGGCACCCACTTTACCCAAATTTCACCATGTTTTTTTGCATGGCTGTGACACTTTTGGCACAACTATCCCTCGGATATCAGCTGAGATGAGAGACAATATTTTCCCCTGACCTTCAAATATTGACAATTTAGCATAAGCTTTTCTTTGGAAAACATAAATTCTGTCATTAAAAAAAAATCTGCTTCAGCTATGTCAGACTGAATGGGGGTGTATTCTCTAATTATTTGTTTTACTTTTTTTGTCCTCTTAAATATGTCAAATAAATAACAAATCTTAAAATGCAATTGATGTGAAAACAATAATAACAATAACAATTATAAAATTCATTACTTCACTTCAAAGTACTGATACTTTATTCCTGAGACTTTAATAAAATAGCAGAATCTTACAATCCTTCACAAAAAAGAATTTCTGCCTACCATGCAGGTCAAAAAGTGCTCCAGCCTATGACTCATTGACAAACCAGTAATAGTTGCTGTGTGTAACTTTTTGGCATTCTGAATGTCGTTTATTATTTCTAACACTTCAGGTATTTTCCCTGCTTGGGTACCTCTTCCATCACTCCAGCAATGTACAGGCACCTACCAAATCCAGTCTCCTTCCAGTAGAAGGCACAGCCACAAGAAGTGGTCTTCTTGACCAAAAAACCCCCCCCCCCACACACACACACACACACCTGATTTCAAGCATAGAAATGAAGTTCTCCTGCTGTAATGCAGCAGTTGTGGTTGCAGTCACACAGTCCCCAAGCAAGGGGAATGGCTGGCTCCCTGAATCAGAAGCACAACAGCCCGGTGTGGTTTCCATCAGCTGAACCTGCCCATGCCTGTGGCTGCTTCTGCTCTGTGCACAGAAACGTGTTAGATACTCAGCAGAGAGAGGAACTTGCCTAGTGAAAAGTTGGACAGTCAAATTTTAGAGTACTCACTTCACACTTTCACATTACAGGGGATTTTAAAGCTACTTACCTGAGAACTGGCAAAACAAATGCAAATATAATTCCCAATTTCTGTGAGGTCCTCTTCTCTGTACCAATAAAAAACCCATGGATTTTTTGGGATATTAGGTTTATGTGGTTTCTGTCGCTGACAGAAATATTTTTTTCATGTTTTTTTTCTTTGGACTGAGGTATTCTTTGGTAACTACACAAATCAACCATATTAATGAGCTTCAAATTCATCAAAAAGAAGAGAAAAGTCACCACTAATATGAAAAACTACTCCACTTCAAATTCCAGTATTATCAAGAGAAAAAAAAAAAAGTGCTAAGTTAAAATTTATTATTTTGTGCTGATTTTCATGGTTGTTCAGGTTATGCCACCACATCACAAGAGTGGGAGAAGATTAAATTACCAACTGTGTCTACATTACCCAACTGATTCAGTCAGGGTTTTCCTCAAACACTTATTTGACTAAATTGTACTCTTTTAAGAGTATTCTTTGAAATTTTGGATAGAGAAACCCTCTTCAGTAAGGAAGAGAATTTACTATCTGCCATTGTGGGTTCAGTCACAAAAGTCATACAGTATTTTTATTACTCTCTCATTGACTGAAGTTTGCATTTGAAACCAGAGCAAGTAAATGGAGCTAACAAGCAGTGGGCTACGAATTCTGTCTCACAACCAATTTCTTAGTGAAGCAAATTATGTTATTAACATCAGAGAATATATCCTGCAAGGAGCTGAGCTTGCCTGCTGCATGCTGAGGGTCCTCTGTATTCCACAAGATGTTCAGATCTCTGGGTATTCAGCCTCCTCCAACTCAGAGAACCATCAGAGCAGCCCTCCCCACAACTTTGCACAGTCAGTACCCACAAAGCCATCAAAAATAGCAAAAGCTTACAATGACAGACATGCTGAACCAAGGAGACATTCAGAATTTGAACGGAAATTCATTAATCTAACATGTCTGAATGTTAGATGAAAAAGAAGATTAAATGTCAATTTTTACATTTGAAATGTTATGTCATTAGGAGACAACACTAGAATGGGGATGTTTGTCACATTTTTTAACTACAGTTTACTTTGTTATATTTTCTAACTTCTGAGATATTCTAAGTTTGGAAAATGAAAATCTGAAAAGAAAATTTCCTACTGTCAGTCAGTTTGATTTCCTGCATCTCACTGTTATGATATTTACAACATTAAATTGTGAACAGTCTTTCAGTACATTGGAAATTGTTCCAGTAGAAAATAATAGATTTTTGTGGGGTTTTTTTACCAAGTCTAAATTCAGTCTACATTTGAACTACCTTACACTTCACTTTTAGTAGCATTGGTCAAATGATATTTTTTGCATAGTGAATTTCTGGGGCATAATCTGACCTCAAAAAGATTCAGTTCTGTTCCTTTCTGGTGTTCTCTTTGCAGTGGTGTTTCTGCCAGAGTCTCTGGACATGCTCTGATGTTAAATCCCAATAAAGATCATAACTTGTGCATTTACAACTAGGATGTGACTAAAGCAAATGACTTTGAAGTAATGACACAAATTTATGCAGCTGAGCACATTATGAAATCATTATCAAAAGTCTGTTAATAGTAAATATCTCATCAAAAATCTGGCATTTCATGTCCAGGTTCTTGTCAGGAATGGACAAGAGAGGCTTCAGAGTCCTGCTGGGGTCACCCACACGTCATGCCCCATGCTGAGCAAGGTCTCTGTAGGAGCAAGGTCTTCTCCTAATGAGGGAATGGGTGAGAAAGGCTACAGAGACCCTCCATCCCTGGGATGGTCTGATTTGTCCTCCCCATGCCCTAAAAGGAATACAGAAATAGCATCAGATCAGGCTGCCTACTTTTTCTCTGCTTTGTACTTCCCCTGGAAAAGGAAACTTTTCCACTAACTCTGGAAGATTTTAAGGCAAACTGGCCCCATATAAATAGATAAACAGTATAAAATAGATTATCGGACAAGATTTTTTATCAGTAATAGCCATAACACACAAAGACCAAAAGATTTTTAAGTGACCAGAGGGAATCTGTTTCTGTGAGTCACGATTACTCAAGTCCACAAGTCTGCAGTGTTACTCACTGTATTTCTGTCTGGCCACTTTCCCTATAAGCCACCAGTGGTAAGGAACTGCCCTGCTTTAACAAACAGTGTGTGCAGGATAACACAGAAATTACCCTTTGCAGCAACTGGGCACCCCAAGCTTCAGGAGAAAGACTAAGAGAAAGCAATTTTGTAGGACAGAATCCTACCTCCTTTCAGAAGCCAGTGTCCTTCTAAAGTCAAGGGAAAACATAATTAACATTTCGTGCAAGATTTTCCTTCTAAACACAAAAATGTACCCTTGAACAGTGAAGTCTGACTCTCAGATCAGCACTTCTAGATCACAAAATCTGCCCAGCCCAGACTGCATCTTTGAAGTGCCCCCCACAGTGAGAGCCTGCACCCCACAACAACCTGTGCCCAGCCACGCTCACACAAGTAAACAGGGCCAGCTGGGTCAGCAAAAGCAATGTTACCTGGGTCAGCTTTTATCTACAAACCCAAATCATCTCCCTTTACCTGCTGTGCTAGAGGTCACAGTACCACAGTGGGGGTACTTAACAGAATAAGCAAAATATTTCAGCCATCTCTTAGAAAAGCAGTTGTTTGGAGTGGAAGGAAGGTCAAGGTAAGATTCAAAGTCTATGTGGTGCTACTTCTTCTTAGGACCACACCTTAAACTGGTTGCAAAGGAGGATAGATTTAACCTTTCATCATAATCTGGGAATTGTTCAGCAAAGAAAAATGCAACTTATATTTACCCTCAATATTTGTCTGTTTTTCTGGCTTTTTCTTGTAGGAAAAAAAAAAAAAAAAAAACGTAACACCCAGAAGCCATTTCTTTTAGTCCTTCAGAATTCTATAGGTTTTATGTGTAGTTCTTGGTTGAAAAACTGCCATGGCTGGTTACAGTTTCTTTAAAGGAATGCACTTATCAAGCTCTCTACACCTAGGACACTTTTTCTCAACCTCTGCTTTTTTTCCCCCCTTTTTCCTATTTCTCACATTCACTTTCTTACTTTCTTTGCTGCTTCTTTCTCCTTTTTCAATCTTTCTCATCTAGCCTTTCCATTGTTATTCACCCTGTTTATTGCTTCAAGCAACCCTGACATACTGGACATCATCTGAAACTACAAACGACAGGATGCAATAAGCTAGAGAATAGCAGTAATCTGAGGAAAGTTCTTCATTCACTCTTGCTCCTAACTCTCTGTCTTCTTATCCTACATAGAAAATAAAAAAATCAATACCACCTCACAGGGCTTGATAAAAGTGCTGGACGAGTACAGCAGGCATGCTGGATATAGTAAATTAAAGTGATCAAAATTTTCCAGTCCACTCTGCCTATAGCCTACATAAACTAACAACCCTGTCTGCAGAATGTCTGTCACTCTAGAAGCTTTATTTTATCTGTGTCTCTGATTACCTAGGGAATGAGTACATATACGGTAAATGTGTACACATTTATCTGTATGCATATGTGCAAGAAATAGATAGGGGTAGGAATCAGCCTGTGTTTATAACAAATGTTTCCTTTTAGATGGGTAGATTTTGAATTTGCTAACATATTTTTAAGCACAAAATGTTGTGGAAATAAATGTTTTCTCATCATCAGATTATATAACCAAGATTAAAATGACTGCATTGTATTTAATTTTCAATATGTCTTTCCTTGTCAGGTTAGATTTTAGCCAGTGTAAATCAGCACTTAAAATACCATTTGAAGAACAGGCTTGTTACCTTTTCATGTTGTTTTTCTGGTCTAGACATGGCTTAACAATTTCCAATCAATGTCTAAAAATGTATTAGGGAGCTGAGAGACAAAACAGGCAGCAGGGTGATTTGGCAGTAGCAAGATCCATAGACTGAATACATGAGAAGCTAAATTTTCCCCTCAAAGGAAAATGTCAGCAGATGCCTTGATTTCAAGAGGACATGTGTAAAAGGTGAAGTGAGACCTCATTATTTCACAATGTCATAATGTAAAATTTCAGTGTGTCTCTAAAAGATGGTTGTTGCTGTACTGATTGAGGAGGAATTCTGTCTTCAAGAAATGGCAGAGCAAATGCCTTCACCTGTATTTTTTTCCTGTGTTCAACTTTCTAGGCATTTGCATTTGGTACATTATGCCAGTTTATATCTTTTGTTTAAACCAACCTGCTTCTGACAAGCTACATAAGGTTAGTAATTCATGCAGGAGGCCATACCCCAGATTTGGGTGTCTCTGCATGCCACCAGGGCTGAGTGCCAGGCTGTGCTGTGAAAATCACCTACTTGTATGGATTTTTATTCCTAAACCCACAGTATTGATCTGGTCCTCAGAAGGCACTAAGCAAAACATTTTAGAGGAAGCCTGCCAGTGTGCCCAAAAAAACCAAATAAATCTTTGGCAATATGAATGTGGAAAGAAAGAGGGAAAGAGGGAAAGAGGAAAAGGGGGAAAGTGGGAAAGAGGGAAAGAGGGAAGGAGTGAAGGAGGAAGGAAACAGTACGGGCTGAGATCACATGGGTCACATGTAAAAAAACTGAAGAGGACAACCCAGTGTCCAGAAATTTTTTCACCCGCCAGCTAAGATTGCCCTTCTCTACCAGGAAGCTCTTCCTTTTCCCTCCTCTTTCTCCCTTCTCTGTCCACTGCTGCCATTAAACATCTGCTTTTCTCTTTCTGGGCTTGTACAGAATTCCAGCCTCTTTCATCCCTCCTGCTTTGCCCCATGCCTGCCCTGGGCTAATGGGGCAGGTGAGAATACTCACCCACACATCTGAGCAGTGTCATGGAGCAGCTTCAAGGTCTTGTTTCTGACACTTTTGACTCCTTTATCCCTTCTGGTCCTGCACCCCTCTTGCAATCCATGATCATTATAGGCTCATGAGCCTTTTTGGGATACTTTTGCCTGAGGTTTACACACTGAACAAGCTGGTCTGCACTAAAAGGACAGCACCCAGCCCACGTAAGCAATGTATGGCAAAAACACAAGCAATGTATGGCTTGAGATTCTTGGACTTTATTCTGAAGCTGTCACAGTATCTCTGCCTGCATTTGTGCCTCTGATTTTTTTAATCATGCAATGTCTTGTATCTGTATATATGGTTCTGTTTGTACCTACAATTTTCATGAATATTTAGTAGGTTATGTGCACATATATATAGGCTCCCATCCTCAAAATATGTGCCAGAGAAAAATATAATATAATTCAAGCTGGTCAGTAAATTTTGTAAGCAAGTGTACTGGACCACTCTTTATGTTTGTCTGGGATTCTATAGCCTGTATATGACCATAGCAAGCAAAAGGAGCCAAAGAAAGGAGCCAAAAATAAAAACTTAGGGAAAGAGTGTAAAAGTGAAAAAAAATAGGTGGTGAAACCTCTTCAGCCTTACCCCCGTCTGGAGTTTTGGGACTTTCTCCATTGGAGATTGCATACACCTCACAGAGTTTCACAGCAAGGTTCTCAGTTCTGTCTTGCACAGCTGCAATGTCCACAGTGAAGCACATTTTTGCCTAAGAAACAGATATCTTTTTTTAGTTTTAAGTCTATTGATGCAATTTAAGAGATTGTACCCTAAGCCCCTTTCTGTCTGGAACAGTGGATAATTATCCCTTATTAACATTTTCCCTGATTTTTATTATTCCATATGGAACTATCACATGTTGTTTCTTTGCCCCCAGACACCTTTTTTTCCAGGGGAAGTTCTAATCTTTTTTTATTCATTCTTCAGGATTGTATTTTGGTTTTATTCTGACTTATTTTCTTAACAAAAGGTTTGTTCTCTGTTTGCCTTGCTACTCATGCATTTCACCAGTTATCAATAGGACTTCCAGATAAGCAGGGAAAGCACAATGTAAGCAGAGGATCATTGAGACTCAAACTGGTGCTTCATGGATGCTCTTTCTGCTTGGTCTAAATCCCATAAAACCCTTCAGAGCTTTACCAGAGCATGAGCTGCAGAGGTCAACCTGAAGAAACTCAGCGGTTTTCCTCCAGAGGGCATGGACTCCCACTAATTTTCTTCTCTTAATTTCTTTTCAGATTAATTTTTTCCACAGTTTCTTTTGGCATTTCACTTCCCACTTGTTTCACTTCTCCAGAATTCCTTTTGTCCTCACACCACATGCCCAGCTCCTCTTCAGCCATTAACAGCCAGCTGGAAACCCAACTCTGCCCCGACAAGAACCCAGAAGCATCTTCACTGTGATGCTTCCTCAAACATGGAAACACTGTAGCTGACTTTGGTGAATGGAACATTAATACCTGGAGCCTGTGACCCACAGCAAACCACAAAAACTCTCCAAATGTAATTCAATCCCTGTCAGCTCTCCACCAACTGGCTTTCTAGCTGGTAGAAATTGGTTGGGAGTCATTGCACACTGCCTCTTATTATCCATATAAAACTGTATCTTTGGGAGATCCCATCCATTGTAAGGCATTGTCTAGTGAAGGCAACCAATTGTGCATATAAGCAGATTTTTATTAACAATAGTGGAGAAAATGCTTTTTTAGCATAAAAATAATTTATTTTGATAACATTTCTATCCTAAAATAACTTAGCAATTTTTGCTTTCATCTGTTGTGTTGATTCTTCTGAATAAGTAATTGTCATGCCATAAACTTATTTCATTTTTTTTAATTCAAAGTCATTTTAAGTTATTCAAGTACAACAACTATATCTTTATGCCACTATAACTTAACAGTCAAATGGATGGGTAAAAAATTGCTTCCAGGATAATACCCATTTGCCAAGTTTCATTCCAGAGCAGTGTTTAGACTGATGTTGTAAATCCGTATGAACAGTGGATTTGTAATGGAAATGCTGGCACAGACTTCTGTGGCAGCTCAAATGATATTCCTGGAATAAAAAGCCACTATGTATTAAATTAGTACATAAGCATGTATTGTAGCATATGTGCTCCCCTTCTTCGTGCATGTAGCCCAGACCTGTCTATTGGCATAAGAGCTTCTTTCCTGTTAATCACCATAACCTCCTTTTCCTGCATCAAATACCAGATAATGGCAAAAATACAGCAGGAAAATAGACTTTAAATTTTGGTTTGTTTATTTATTTATTTATTTATTTATTTATTTTGCTTTAAGAAAATGCCATTACTGGTGGTATCTCCAGAGTATTTATACCAGAATATGCCAAGCAAACCAGCAAGTATGGACAAATATGTTTTTCAAAAAGTGTATTCTTTGGACAAATGCATGGGGACTTTCCCAAATATGACAATATGTACCTCTTCATCCTCACATTATATCCCTGTACAATACCAAATCCCTCTTTTACAAAAGGAAGCACCAAGATTTTTCAATACGATTGTTGCTAAAACTCATGCAGGGCCAACAGAAGCTTGTAAAAATTAATAAAAAATGTCAGTGTTAATTCTAAATTCAGACCACAGCAGTTCACAACAAACTTTCAGTTACAATCTTTTGATAATAAATATCACAAGAATGTCTGCTGATCATCTGTAGTCAGAACAGCTCTTCAAGCACAGCAGAAGCTACAGGGGTGCTGTCAAGACAGACTCAGCATTTGGGCTTTGTCATGTAATATGTTGATTTTACAAAGCCTGACACTAAGGAGAAAACTCATCTTTGTTTATAATCAAATATTTTGCTTGTGTCCCTGACAAGCTGTCATGGTGATACGTTGCAGCATGATTATCGGCTAGTGAGATTGGCTGAAAAAGGCAGTGTCCCCACTGCTTGTGAAGCTTCTTGTGTTTCTCTCACTCTCTTCACGGTCACAGCTGAAATTTCCCTTCTCACCTATTTTCCCTGCTCCCCCTTTTCTGATGCCCACCCTCATCAGTACCATTTCTCTTGTCTTTGTGTACAGCGTATTTCCCTGGCCACCTGCCCAGGTGTCAGAAATGGACACCTGTGCACGTTTCACTAAACGTAGTCCAATGGAAGCATAGTCCAATGAGAAAGCAGTTGATTCCACCTTTCTGAGGCAAATTGTGAGGAAGAATGAGCCAAAGGAAGGCAAAGAACAACATTTGCAATGACACCTAAGGAAAAGATGAAGTGATGTATATTATCTGAAAAAAAATGCAAGTGACAAACCTTGAACTCTCCACTGGCCACAGGCAGTCAGGCAGATTCCTGTTTTATGTCTAACTAAGAAGTGGCAAATGTAACACAGGCAATATGCATTCACATAGGAGGGAAAGCAATGCCTGCGTCATAGATAACAGCAGTTTCAGCACTATCCTGTTCCCTTACATTGACAATCTCCTCTTAGAGGTCTGGCCAGCCTCACTCAGCCCATACGCCACCAGACTGAATGAAGTCACAACTTGACACACCACCATGGCACCCAGTTTCACCTCCCCTTTAGGCTAAAGCCATTCTATGCAATAGGCCAAAACCAGTGCAAACACGAGAAGATGGTGCTCCACTGGAATAAATGGACCCCTGTACACTTGTTTAAGAGCATCAATATGTTTATTACAAAATAACTTCAAACTACTTTGAAAAATCAATATGCCAGGAAAGAGAAATGTTACATTTTCTGGCAAAAAGAAGATTGTAATTTTAAACACTTCATGTAGACCCCTAGATTAGATTAAACCAAATGAGTTTTAGTTTCTTAAAAATTCAACAATTTTAAACTTTTAGGGGGATAAAAAAATCTGAAGATATGATTTTCGTATTGCAAAATTTCTAATGTGGATTTCAAAAACCAGAATTGCTCCAATTATTATGCGTTCTATCAGAGGTTCTATACAGCCATCAAAAAGAATTATGGGTAGACCAGTGATGCTGATGGATTTGCAAATGATGCTTCATGAGCTGGGCTTTTACCACATGCAGAGAGTTAGAAAGGTTTGGCCTATGGAGCTGCAGGTATATGACTGACTGGTACTCTGGTGTCACTGGGATGGTCCAATTAGAAAGGCTTTTGTAGGCTAGAACTGGCAGATTGGTCTGCAAGATAAGGATTGAGGAATCTCAGTTCATAAAGAGATGTCACTGACAATTAACTTTTAGGTGCTATGTGAGATTCTTTTTATGAGAATGGAGTGCAGCTGTTGGTATTTAAACATCATTTTGTGTTGTAGAATAGCAGGAAAAACTAAGAATTCTAGCTTTTAAAGGTAAGAAAATATGTCTTCCATAGTTTTGCATTTGCAATTCCTATTATTTTGTCATTTCAGCTGAAGCTTTAGTACTTAGTACTTGAACCCATCAATAGCACTTATTAGAACTTGAGAAAAATTACCTCTCATCCAAAATCTCCTTTTACACAAGCCTGCAGTGTCTACATTCATGTCCTCTCTGTGTCTGGCCTAGCAAAGGAGTTTACTGAAACGTTTCCAAAAAAGCACCTGTTGGAAATAGTCAGTTCCTGTACAGCATATTTAGCAAAAATATGCCTGTGATTATTTTTGTGTAGGACTTAATTAGCTGAACAAGGTAGGGAACAAAAACCATGCTAACATGACCCACTGTGTTCAATCAAAGCAGATATCAAATGCTGGATGTACAAAGTGAACAGCTTGTGAATGAGCTGCAAACTAAAGTAGGGAAGGAGTTAATCCTCTCGCTGGCTTAGAGGAAAGATCACAGTTGCCAGCTTGTATATAGGAATTTGCAGGTTGGTGGGGTTGGGCTAGCTCTGGGGAATTAACTAATTCCTTCATCTTCTTCCAGTGTATTATAAGATGTCTGGGCTAGAAGAAGTGAAGCCTGAGACTGGTGGGGAAGAGTCAGTCAGTAAATAATGAGGATAATGCTAGAAGGAAAAGAACAAGAGAGAAGTTCTCTTAATCCTGAAGTTTCAGAGAAGTGGTCCCATTGTGGCCTTGCAGCAAATTCTGAGAATCATAACTTCATTTTTGAACTTCATGGAAGAGGAGCCCCTCTTGCTTGAAAGAGCAGTACATAATTTATTAGCTTTATGTAAGAGAAGATTGCAACATGACACAGTACAGAATTTTTTCTCAGCTTATTACAGTGCCAGTTTAGAAGCTGGCTTGGTACTGATGGCAGAAAATAAGTGAGGTGCTTTTCTTTTATGCATGGAAAATAAAGCATTAGAAGATGGGATGTGTAAAAACTGTTTTCCTTCCCCATTTTTCTAACAGATAGGTCACAGATAAACTTCAAGTTGTTGTTGCATTGATGGTCAGATTAAAAGAATGAGGTCCAGCCCTCCTGAGGAGGTGCAGCATGTGGCTTGTGTTCTCACTCTCTATGGCACAAATGCAACATAGAAATACATTAATTTAAAATACTAGGAGTAGCAACTTTCATGTGGGTAGCTTTCACCCCTTCTGTCCTACTTTCATTTAAACTTTATCATTTTTATAGACCCAAATATTAAATCCTAGTTATGCGAATTTGTAGTTCAGATATTTGAATATTTTACTGCATGTTTGATACTTATCACCTTCCAGATACTTCCACACCCTTTTTAAGACACAACTCACAGTAATGTTGAGATCATCAACATTGCTTATTTCTGATGTTTTTCTTTTTCCACATATTTCTAAAGCATTGGGGTTACAGGAGGTAGCAGAAGCTCATTCAATGGCAGATTACAGGAATAAACAAGATAGAACAACAAAGACCTGATTATGGTGAGAAGCTGTGGAAACCCAAGTATCCAAATTAAGGGATGAATGCACCCTCATCCAAGAGGACAGAGAAGGTCAGGACATATGGTCTTTTTAAGAGCTTTAATGCTTGAATACCGCAGGAATAAAACCCAGAATAGCAGACACCAACATAAAGACAATTGCAATGCTTGCCACAAAATATACAGCTTCCATATTGCCAGAGGGGAAGGTCAAGTGCTTGTGATGACATTGCTCCCTCACATGCTTTTATTACATCTCCCCTACCAGGCACGAGCTTGCATAACTTGCACCAGATACTAAGTACACAGAACAAGCAGAATTTATTTGCCAGCATCCAAGGGGAGGAAACTGTCCACATGACATTTGCTTTTCCAGCTATGCTCCATGTCCCACCATCTGAATAAGTTATATTCATTTTGCATTCACTGAAGGCTTTGCTGAGACAGGTTGCACTGCCTTGACACAGCTGGATGTAGCTACGCTCTGACTGATGGTCAATTTACACCCAAAGAATAACCTTCCTTTAACATACTGCTGAATCAAGAAATTGCGCTACCTGCACTGTGTATGAATTTGACCTATGTACTAGCATGGCATAATTTATACAAATTCTGTGGCCCAACTGTCCACATTTTATATAATGTATAAAAAAATGCATTATACATGTTTCTGGTATTTTTCTGAACTTTTTCATATACACAGACTGACAAGTTCATGGACAAAAAAAAAAAAAAACAAAAAATATTTTTTCTTTGTTTTTCTCTGAAAAATTCAGTTTGGAAATTCAATGGAGTTCATGTCTCTAAAAGCTGTGAAGTAAACTGAGCTATAGGATCAAAGGGCTTAATCAGTATTATTTCTATCTTGATACTCAGATTTTCATTTTTTTAAAAGAAAAGTAATAATTCTTTCCTAGTGATTCAGTTGTTCATAAATTATATGCAAAAAAAAAAAAAAAAAAAAAACCTCACACTAAATGCAGGCTCTTGTTTGGGAAATGTCTGCTAAAGCCTCCCATTATTACCATTTCAATTACACTGCTCTGGAAACTGTCCTCAGGAAAATAAAATAAATATATAAAGATTGGATTGTCATCATGGTGTTTCAGCCACCAAAATCTGGAGGCACTTGGAGATGGCTTCAATGGGACCTGAATTGTGTTCCAAAAAAAAATCAATCTCCTTTTCTTTTCTTTTCTTTTCTTTTCTTTTCTTTTCTTTTCTTTTCTTTTCTTTTCTTTTCTTTTCTTTTCTTTTCTTTTCTTTTCTTTTCTTTTCTTTTCTTTTCTTTCTTTCCTTTCCTTTCCTTTCCTTTCCTTTCCTTTCCTTTCCTTTCCTTTCCTTTCCTTTCCTTTCCTTTCCTTTCCTTTCCTTTCCTTTCCTTTCCTTTCCTTTCCTTTCCTTTCCTTTCCTTTCCTTTCCTTTCCTTTCCTTTCCTTTCCTTTCCTTTCCTTTCCTTTCCTTTCCTTTCCTTTCCTTTCCTTTCCTTTCCTTTCCTTTCCTTTCCTTTCCTTTCCTTTCCTTTCCTTTCCTTTCTTTTTCTCTTTTCTCTTTTCTCTTTTCTCTTTTCTCTTTTCTCTTTTCTCTTTTCTCTTTTCTCTTTTCTCTTTTCTCTTCTTTTCTCTTCTTTTCTCTTTTCTCTTTTCTCTTTTCTCTTTTTTTCTTTCTTTACTTTCTTTTATATTTTTCTTTTTTAAAGAACTTCAAAAAGGAGATCATCCTCATTGAAATCAAATGTGGGGATTTAGTCCAGAGTGTTCTCTAGAAATTATTAGGAAGAGAGGAATGGAGTGTGAAAATATTTGCTGCTTTATGTAATCAGACAATGAACAGGCTAGAATAAATCCCTGGATATTATCTCTGGTCAAAAAAAAAAAAAAAAAAAAAGAGAAAATTAAGAACAAATGTTAAAATAATTTGTCATCATGTAATTTCTTTAAATCACATAAGCAGCTGTGACCTGGGGTGAGCCTGGGGCAGGGACAGCAGGCCTCACAGTCAGGAGGTGCAAGTTCTGTCCTCAGCCCAAAAGCATGCAATTCTTTTTCCATAGCTGCAGTGCTGTCCCACATTTCTTAGAATCCTCCTCACAAGTGCTGGAGGAATGGATTTTGTGCTTAGCTGACACCGTGAGAGGGTTGTCCCAGCACCCTGTGCTATTGGCTCTGTACACTAAGGTGCCTAAGACATCCTCTCTTTCCCTGTCTGGTTTATGCTCTTGTCTGATGTTTTCAAGGGGTTTTAATCACAACTCTAGCAGATTGATCAATGACAGATATGAGCAACAACTTTTGCATGCTAACAGTGCAGGATTTTTTATCTGAGATAATATTTCTCTCTTAAAAGGTCTCTGCTTTGCTATGTATTAATTAAAATCTAAATACTAAATATTGATTGATGCGTTATCAGGCCATAGCAGTTGGGCCCTGCCACATTGATTTTTAGCTGTGATTTATTATCATATTTAAGAAAAATCATTTCGTGTGATTATACGAGGAAATAGACTTTAGTGAGGGTGTAATTCTTTTGTATCACTTTTGTTGTGTAGAGGACGGGCCAATTCCTCAATTGTGGCTAAGATTGCTGATATCCTTCATTGCTTCTTCTCTTTGGCCTCCGACGGCTAATGCTTTAAGCCTGCTTGGTCTTGTCATTAGGAATAATGGGCATTAGGATTACCTCTTTAATCACAACTAAGATTAACAGATGGTATGAACCCAACATCTTAAAATTATCTAGTTATTAACAAGTATTTCCTTTAACACATCAATAACATTTGCTTTTCCTAACTGCTCAGGCAGAAACGTGAACTTTAGCATTAATAACAGAAGAATTTATCACTTTTGTCTATTAGTATCCCTTTCTACACAAAGACATCTAAAATATAATTATAAAGAAAAAGTATATGTAGCTTTTCATACTGTGAATTCTGATCTGCTGCTACTAGGAAAATGCTTATTTTCTGTATGTATGGATACAAATGGATGGGGGTTGTATGAATGCATATACGAGTTCATGTCTCTATTTTTATTATTTTCAGCTAAGAAATTAAAAACTGTGCTACTTTTAGATTATTTTTTCTGTTACTATAGCAAGAGAAAGACCACAATACTGGAATTAACATTTTGGGTTCTGTTTGCATCAGAAACAAGAAATATATAACCTATATTTTCTTTCATGCTCCACAAATCAGGTTATTAAAACTACTGCTTATTGGGTCCAAACTTTATATTTTCTATTTTCACCTTATTTTCTCCAGGTTCAGATGCCAGGTGAGGATTTATTAAGCCACCAGGTAGGTATTGTAAAGTGTATTTAGTTTTGCTTTTCATTTGACACTGGTAAATGGGTTCCTGAGAATATTTTATTATGAATCATAGACAAAATTACCAACTAAAATGGCCAGTTAAAGGAAAACATGTTTTTCAAAATAGGGCACAAAAATTATCCCCTCCTGAGAATTTTTATACAAACCAATAGTTTTCATTAAGAAAACAGAAAAACAGGTAATAGATACAAATATTAAAACACTGAAATAGTGAGCAGCTGTCTTGGATTAACTGTTATATATTAAGTGCTTTCATTGCACTGAACTTACAAAATCAGAGAAGGACAGAGCCTGTGGTCAAGGGACTCACCCTCTCAACAGATATTTTTGTGTTAGAGTCCATAAACACAGATATTTCCAAGTCCAGGGTGGTTGCTTATAGATGGGCATCTGTTCATTCAGAAATAAGTGACATAATCATGTCTGCCTTCTACAATCACAATTCTCTGCTAACATAAGATTTCTCCTTAAAATATAAAGAAAAGACCCATCTGATACAACTGATAATTAGCCAAAACAAAAATTTTATTTCTGGGATATAAGAAATTGATCTTTTCCAAACATAGATTAATCCTTCCATTTGAGTGACTGATAGAATGTAATAATTGCTGGTGCTGTTCACTAGTGTAATAATTTTTAAATGTGCTTACCAATTAACCTGAAAACATTTAAACACAAGATCTAAAGTATTATAGGAAAATACTTAACCATGGTGTTCAGTTTTATACACACCTTGTTTCCTGTTTCATGGTGATGAACTTTAGAAAGAAAAACTAATTCTGGAAGTTGGTAATAAATGTTCAGTAAGAACAAGGAAGTACAAAGAACCATGTGGACAGCCACTAGAATGTTGTGCAAGTAGTGCAAAGTGGAGGGCTTAAAACTTCCATGCAATGAATTTCAAAATACAGCTATACAGTTAAAAGTTAAGCTTTTATGTCTCAACAAGAATGTCCTGACAAAATTTTTACAACCACCTTTTCTCCATTTCTAAGGAATTAATTTTCCTCTCTCCGGTGTTGTTTAGTGTTTTATCCTGGGTACTCAACAAGGGAAACTGCTTACCACAATAGTTGGAGGATATATTGCTACTAATTATGCAGAAAGTGTCATCAGAAGTGCAAATTAAATACAAAAATGATAGATTCTCCTCTATTCCCATGCATTCAGATTTATTTTCATTAGTTCAGTGTCAGGTGTTACACTTAACTGTGGTAGGTATGTAGACATGAAGATGATTTTTAAAATATTATCCTTTGAAAAATTACCTCCTCTAAGACTATCTATTAACAAAGTGCTTTTCTAAATTGGACTTGTTCTTGCCTGGGAATTTCCAAGTTCAGAGCAGGAAGTAACATGTCTTCTTGCACTAGCCAAGTTTTCAAGCATACGGTCTAGACTGCATATGTGAAATTGAAGTCCAGTGAATTTGGTGGGGAATGGTTGTGTTGGTTTGTTTGTCTGTTTTCATGCACTTGGGCATAAAGTAAACCAGCAAATACGTGATAAAAATAGCAGCACCAAAAAAGTTTGCTGTTGTTTACATTTATTCCCTCCCACCTCCCCAGATAATAACAGTGACTAGTTAGTCCACATTGCATGTGGACTGTGCACTAGTGCACTACAGACTGATTGCTGGCTAAATAGCTTCAGAAGGGAAGACATGCATTGCTGCACTAAAAAATATTACAGCTTTCCACCCTAAGTTCAAAGAATGATTTGGGGATCTGATCCAACAAGCAGTTCCAAGCGGGAGTAACTATCCAGTGAGGCAGTTACTCCAAATTTTACACATAAGTGTGAAAAAGTTATAATGCGATCATACAGTTATTAGAAGTAAAAAACCCTTCTTTTCAGGTTATGTCAGTTTTGACTAACGTAAGTGCAAAAAGTATTGCAGTCCTCCACATCCCAAGTCTGTGATAGTAGTGCTAAATTATGGAGATGACTAGCTGGGTAAAAATCCTCCAGGCAGGAGTTTGCAGTTATTGTTTACATTTACACAATCCTAGGGATTTCCATGTTTTTTAACAGGCCTCTGAGATAGCTCCACTTATCATCCAAAAATGTTCCCTTATGTGGCACACAAATGTTGTGTGAAAGGTGGCAGGGGGGAAATCCTACATGTAGGATTAGTTCAGGAGAGCTTGCATTTGAATTAGATTTTTTATTATATAAATAGTATATAAGTGGTTCTTTTCTTTACAACATCATGCGGAAACATTAAGACATAGCCAGTCCTGTGTAGGAGAAAAAATGCTGTAACTTTAATGAAAAAAAAAAAGGGAAGAAAATATTTATGATATTTCTTTTATTCTGAGTACTCTCTGCAGTAAGTCTGGGAGAGAGTCAGACACTGAAGGATCCCACAACATTTACAGATGTAGAGGGGAGAGCATCTGGGGTTAGGAATCAGCATGACAAGGATAAGTGAGTCTTTTACAGCTTGCTAGGGCTCATACATTTTCGGGATAATCCATTATTCTACTCATTTCCAGCAAGAAGCTGTGGAAAGTAGAGCCTGTGTCAATTAGGTGACAACTAGTCTTCTGAGAAGGAAGTGTGCTTCAGAGCAAAGGGTTTCAGGCCAACAAAACCTGTCTAACCTGTGCCTCTTGGTGAAATACCTCAGTTATCACCACTAGCTCTCCACGCTGACCTTGCCCCCTTCCCACACAGTGCCAGTGAATCTGCTGTCAATACAAGAAAGACATTAAACTGTTAGAGAGTGTCCAAAGGAGGTCCACGAGGATGGTGAAGGCAAGTGAGGAGCAGCTGAGGGCACTTGGTCCATTCAGCTTGGAGGAGACTGAGGGGAGAGCTCACTGCAGTTCCGACTTCCTTGCGAGGGGAAGAGAAAGGGCAGGCACTGATCTCTTCTCTGTGGTGACCAGAGATAGGACCCAAGGCAATGGCATGAAGCTGTGTCAAGGGAGATTTAGGCTGGGTATTAGAAAACGGTTCCTCACCCAGAGGGTGTTTGGGCACTGGAACAGCTTCCCAGGGAAGTGGTCACAGCACCAAACCTGACAGTTGAAGGAGCATATGGACAATGGTCTTGGACACATGGTGTGACACTTGTGGATGGTCCTCTTCAGGGGCAGGAGTTGTATTTGATGATCAGTGTAGGTTCCTTCCAATTCAGCATATTCTCTGATTCTGTTACAGGCTCAAACTTACTCCCGTCTCCCTCTAGGATGACTGCCTCGCCAAATTGTGTTGGAGCTTCTTCTCTTCCAACTCTTCCTTCTTTCAAGTACTGTTCTCTAGCATCATACAAGGAATAGATTTCTGCTTCTCTTCATCCAAGTAAAATGCTTTCCTCAGCTACTGCAAGATTAACATGTAAAGACTTTCAGATTATGGAGCAGTATACTTTGGGGAAGACAAAGTGGTTTCTTTATTTTTCTAAGTCTGCATTTTCAAAACTCCATCTTGCACTAATTCATGGAGCTCACCAAATCGAAGTGTCAAAAAAGCACTTTCCCATCATAGGCCCAGGGTCCACTCTGTCTTGAGTATTATACAGAGCTCTGCTTCTGATTCTGTAGATTTTTATTCAGAACCCTTAATAGTTCAGGACTCTGCTAGCACAGTCTTTCCTTTTTTACACAACCTGCTGAGGGAAATTAAAATCTTAGTCCTCACTGAATGCTGAATTTCAAAAGAAAAAAAATAAAACCAAAAATAATTATTCTTGCCTCAGTTTAATTACTATATTGACACTTATGCTAAAGCATTTTGTGTTTAACTTTTGTAGTTTTTCATGTTTAACAAATATTCCTTCATCATGTCACATCTTTACTGACATGACAGTGGTGGTTGAACATCTACCTGTCTAAAATGGCAATTTTACTTACATGATTCTAAGGATAGAGAAATTTTATCTGATTCTAAAATGATGCTCTTGGTTCTAAAATGATGGTTTTTATCAATAAGTTTAGTGCACTCCCTTCTGATGAAGACATGGGAAACCTCACTGGCTTTGTGTAAATTCAGTATGAAAAGTTATACCAAATCTGACTGACAAACTTTAATGTGGGGACACAAGTTGCAAGAATATGAAAGTGAGCCACAAAGCATGTTTGTGTTTGCAGAAGACACCCATGCATCTCCCAGCTGTCAAGAGCATCAAGACATAGAGTCATCTCCAGGCAGGCTTTGGCTGATTGCACAGCATGTGTGATAGATACGCTACCACATTTGAATATGCTGGGTCTTCCATGGCTACTATAACTTTTTGATATTCTGGATGTTGCTTCTCACTTGAGTCCTCTGACACCCTAATCCCCAAGCTAGTGTCACTCGTGGCAATCAGTCTGTATTGTTACAAGATCAGCTGAGGCATGGATCTCTAATAAGATTAAGATTCACCAGTATGGTTTTAGTCCTTTCCTTTTCTAAGGCAGAGAAACAAAATTACTCAAGGCATGCAGCAACAACTTCAATAATTTGCTAAATATTACCTTCTCCCCTTTTCTCTAAGAAATCCACTAATTGTAGATTTGTATACAGATTGCTAATTTGCATAAACACCTTAATGAAAAGAGAAAGCAAGAATAGCAAAAAGCATTTGATGTTTTGTTTGAAAATATCTTTTCACAGAATCACAGAACATTCTAAGTTGGAAGGGACTCAGGGGGGTCATCCAGTCCAAAGTAAATGGCCCATATGGGGAACAAATTCACAACTCTGACATTACTAGCACCATGCTTTAACCAGCCAAACTAATTTGACATCATATCAATTTGCATTTTTTTATGAAGTTACATATTTGTAAGCATGTGCCTTGATACTTCAAATTTAGTTTTTGAGAGATCAAGAGAAGAGAATTGATGCTCCTTTCCAGGAGGACCCTTCACTCTATTCCCTTCTATTTTGGTAGAACAGGTTTTGCACCTCACATGAGCAAAGTACAGGGTCTTGTCATTCGGGGTATGTTGCCATTTTTTGAAACTTTGAAGTAGTTAGAAAACCCAAGCTCACTATTTTTTTACAAATGCTTGTGTTAGCATTTTGTAGAATGCTAAGGATACTTCCAGGAAGTTGCTCGTGTAGGTGCATTACACCTTCTCCTTTATGTAACAACTTCAGGACTCAGATGGGTGCATATAAAATGGATGTCACAGAAATATAGGAAAGGTATTTCACCCACTTTCCGTAGGAAAATCAACACCCTCTCCCACCTACCCTGACACCCAAATCTTAGATACAATAGGTTTGAGTGACAGCTGGATTTTGAATCCCATGGGGAGACTCTATGCCTCTTGACGGATTCATTGTGACACTGCCCAGACTGCCTGCAAACTGGCAGACAACTCTGTTTGCCAAATGTCGACATTATCTAATTGGCATTTCAGCCCACTTCTCATTTTTAATGGATATGGGGAAGACCCAGCCAGCAGAGTGCTGAAGCAGCAGCTCAGGCTGCGCTGGCTGCAGCCTCCCTCGGGCAGCTGCAGGATGGCACCAGTACCCGAGGCACGGAGGCAGCTACTCAAAAGCTGCTGGACCACTTGATGCAAAATACAGGACCTGAGGAGGAGAAATGAGAGAGCAGAGGAATGAAAAATTCAGGGGTAGATTTTAACAATCAAAGCAATGTCATGTTATTGTGGTGGCTAAATACCTTAAACCTCTTAATATAATTTACAGCAAAAGCAGCTGTCATCTTTGGAAGAACAGGCTTACCACAAACAAGAAGATTTCTTATATATATATATATATATATATATATATATATATACACACACACTGACCTGTAAAAAGTCTCCTGATGCATTATATTCAGAAACATCAAACCTTTGAATGGGTAACTTGGAGCAGAGTTCACACAATAAGCCATCTGCTGAAGCAGCTGAGAGATGGCAACTCATATATTAAGGTAGCTGTCTATTCATTCATAATTGTTGCCTACATCTCGAGAAATAGATCTGTTTCTCTTTTTCATATCTATCTGCCTGGACTGTCAGAGCCATGGTAGATTACTTTTTCTCACTGTACTAAACTGTGGTTTTCCAAATAAATTATTACACCTCTCTTGGCTTGCAGTAATAGTGTGGCAGAATGGATAAACAATTCACGTGCTTCAGTCATCACTCTAAATCTTCATCAGACACCATTTCAGTGGCTGCACCCTTTTATCTCAAACATGTCATTCCTAATTTCCTGTCAGAGGGTTTTTACACATTATTTCATATTGCTTTAAATGACAGGATATACATCCATGGAAAAAACACTATACAAAATACTGCCTAGATGAGAAAAGGCCTGCTGCCAGAGAGAAAAGCATGAGTGCTTGAAGTTTTCTTGCTGAAATTGAAATTGATACCGAATAAGATTTTTTAATCACACCACTCTAAATAAAGTGTGTGGAAAAACAATTAAAACTACCAGATAAATGTGTGATTTTAGAGTTGCAATTAACCTACTCCAGCAATAAACCAGAGAATAAATATGAAGAGATATGATTATGTGTATAAGCAATGCTTTTAAAGAAAAGGAGGGGAAAAGTCCGATAGAAAAGTCCAAAGTTTTAAAATTTAATATATAATTTGCAATGAAATGTTTTCTTTCCATTTATATTTCTTTAAGGTTACCTTCATGTCAGTTGGTGGAGCTGGAATATTTTACATTGCACTCCTACTTGGTAAGCACAAATAAGGAGTGCACTAATGATGGAGGGCACTTTTAAAGCTTAACATCAAGATGTCTTTTAACAAGCTACTGTAAAAGGATTTTCCAGATTTAGTGAGAGTTATGACAGAATTCATCATTCTAACAATATAGTAAACATAAAGAAAAGCTTTCCTACAGTCTCAATAACATTTTCCATAATACCCCCTTCTAACTGCATGCAGGTGCATGTTTTCAGCCACTCTTCACTGTTCCTTAACAATCATTACAAATCCCACTTATCTAAACTAGTGATTAAAAACCTTTAAGGGGAAGCTGTTTTAATTAAAAGTAAAGTAGACATTTATTGTGTGTTTAGTGTGCCAATTTTGCTATGACCTAAGAACCATTCCCTAATTAAATTTTGTAATTCTTTCATATATCACAAGTACAATATGATAACATAGCAGAAACCTAACAGCTAATTCAAAGCTCTCATGTGCTGCTCTAAAACAATAGGTTGGCTGTTTTAAAACCTGAGGCTGGGTTTTGCCCTGGGAAAGTCTGTGGGACTATATTTATAGTTTTGCCATCAATTTTTAAAAAAGCTAGAATGTAACCTGCAAAACTCATGGTCATGATTCATTTATGTAATTGACCTTAATCTGTCATAATTTCTTTTGTTTCAGTGGAATCAATCTGGACAGATAAAATTATTCCACGCACAATATTTCCTACAGCTTAGAAACATAATTTTTGTCAGAATTTTCTTTATTGGGAGCATATGCATAGGTGTCTGGGGACAAACATAGGGATGTTTGTGATCTCCCATGTTTTAAGCCATGATGGCTCAAAACACCGCTATAAAGCAGAGGCATGGCTGCAGTGCCTGGCGAGGCACAGGGCCGCTGACAGTGACATGAGAACACACCTCTCTTGTTCAGTTTTTTATCGTTATTACTTCAGCGCTGACATCTGACCTCTTTAGCTGCCTGTGTGTACTGAAGTGCTCCTGGCTCACACCTGGCGTAGGTAATAAAGCACAGCATGCATAAATAATGAAGATATGTTTGTGAAACTTCACTAAGTGGCAACTGCCTGTGACAGAGATCCTGCTACCAGCACTCACTGCTGTAAAGGTTTGTTAATGGAGGCTGCTCAGCAGATGACAAAATGACCCAATTACAGTTTATTCCAAATGACATCAGGGTCATAAAAGGGAGCAAAAGAGGAGGAAATGGCTCTAGTGGTTTGAGAATATATTGCTATGTATATTATGACATCTGTACTTTTTGCTGTCAGAGGAGGACTTCATATTCTTGTAATATCTATAGAAAGCCAAGTTAAAAGGGTGACTGTTGGCTAGACAGAAAAATGATTGCTTGTGACATTCTGCTGGACATGCTTTCCAGGAAATGATCTAGTAAGAGAGTCTCTTGAGACTAGGATAGGAGAGACATTTCTCCTGTCAGATACTGGATCAGAGACTTTCCAGATGAGCAAAGGATTTCAAATTCAAGTAGTCAGTCCATTTGTAGGACAAAGCTCTCACATAAACAGTAAAGTACTTCTAGTGCAGGATCTGTCGTATTCTGATTTATTCTGAAATTTCTAGATGAGGACTGAAACTGTGGGCCCCTGGAGGACTAGACATATGGCCCAATTTACAGAAAAGTTATTTTCTCCTAAGTGCCCCTTCCACTGGAAAGGAGGAAATGTGTGTAAATGAAAGGAGACTGAGGTTCTCCAATGAGAAATCAGCAGGCAATAAAGCGTCTGTGATTTTGAGCCACCTGCAGTTAATTTTCCATTGGTTCCAGTCATCACTCTCCATAGGGAAGGAGGAAAGACTATTTAATTGGATTTCTTTTGCACCAGGACTCCACCGACACCTTGTGATGTACCTAATGCACCAGTAGGGTAAGAGAAGCTGTGTCTCATGAAAAGGAGAAGCAAGGAGAATGTGGGATCAGACCACAAGTGTCACTTGTGTGCATTCATCCATGCAAAATGAAAATAGATCAGCACAATTTGTTCTGAGAGACTGTGAGGACAGACTAGAACACCAAGAAACACTCCTTACAGAGTACAAATATTTAAGGGCATATTTAACTGAGAGTGTTAATTTAGGGTCATTTTTAATCCTAGGAAGCCGAAGAAACCAAGGCCACAGAGAAGCATCACTTTGAGTACATTAGTATTAATTGATTGAATGAAATGCAGAGTTCGCTACTCAGAGACAGGTTGTCAAAATCAGCTCTGGTTAATTCAGCTTTACTATGACACTTTTCCCATGTTATAGTTGAGGAAAATGATAAGTTGTTTTCACAGCTGTTAGCATATATTCATAATTCACTGCTACCCCAGCTCAGACAGTTTGCTCCCCTCCCCTATTCAGGTTTGATTTGTGAGGAATTTAATTTTTTAAGAAAATCCATTTTCAAGAACTTGAGGGTTGGTTTATTTGTTTTGGATTTGGTTTCGTTGTTTCGTTGGTTTGTTTCTTGAGTTTTGTTTTTTTTTCACTTCTACATACTTGCAGCAAGTATTCAATCAACTGCTGTTCTGCAGGCAAGGAGCAGGACAACAACCTGTTGTTGCATTCATGACCACCTCACCAGCATAAAAACACATTATGAAGGTTGGTGGCTGCCTAAGGTGGAAATATTCAGATTTCTAAGGACAGCCTTTTGCAGCCACACAAAAAAATATTTTACCTATTAAGATGCAGCTTTAACTTTGTCATTCAGGCTTCACCAGAAAGAAAGGATGTTTAAGGAAGAAAGCTAGATTAACATTTGGTTACGCTTTCTTGACATATAACACATCTTTCAACAACCTGGGGTTCAGAGCATCCTGGGCCACAGTTTCATGTTTAATAGCCCTTTGTCAATATTTTTTTCTGTAATAACTGTGCCTGAGTTTTGAACTTACATAAATTTTTGGCACCTATTTTATGGAAGTAGTAAATCAAAATGAACACCAAGCCTCCACAGACAGCTAGTTTAATAGGGAAACACAATTTTCTCACAATGATTGGATGTTTTCCTTGCAAAGTGTGATACTAATTGGAATACAGTGATCTTCAGCCTACAGATTATGTTTTGGTAGAAATAATGATAAAACAAGTAGAGTCATACTTGCCTTAATAAAAAGTCATCCTACCCTTTCAATATGAAAACGGGATTTGACCCTCGTTAGCTAAATGAGTTTGAGTGAGAAATTGAGCAATAAAATTTTTGGACAATTAGTCTCCACTATGCTGCTTCTCCTAGTAAAAGAAGTTATTTGCCTTCTACCCCAGCTTCTTTCTGATGCTTCTTGGCATGTGTTTCTTTATTGTGAAGGAAGATCCTTCTTATGTTCCAGGAATAATTATGTGCCCGTGTAAAATCAACAGGATTAAGAAGTTTGCCTTGAGGCAGTGATTCCCACCTTAGCAAAATATGATGCAGACCTGCTTATCAATGCTACCTTTCACCTATTAAAAAGTGAATGAAAATTCCAAATAACAACCCGAAGGAAAATATTTTTTCATTTATATTTGTGCAGTATTTCCAGGAGATATGTTTTCCATTTTGGTCTTTGTTTGTCAGCATAAAAAGAAAGCCTGCTACTGCATAAACCCATGCTTTGTCATCCCAGCAGCCTCAGTGGTTTCTTATGAGATCACATCTTGAGAAGGAGACATCTGAGAGAGCAGACCATGGGCAGTTCAGCAGAGCTGCTGCTGCTGTCTCGCAGCTCCTGCTGCAAGAGACGTCCCAGAGACTCTGGTGTAACTGCTAACACTCTTCAAAAGCAGAGCATATGCTCAGACTTTCTCCCAAAAACAGGTCCTCAGCAAGTAATCTTTTCTCATCCCCACTGTGTCTGTGTAGAACTGGTGTTATTAGGCAAGGAGGACACTGATGTAGTACAGCAGCAGCAACATTTTGGAAAGGAAGTAAAATAACAGCCCTAGTTGCTTGTCCTCTTTCCAGGAGTGCAGTGGTATTTATCCAGTGCATGAGAGCTCTCAGCCTCAGTCTTCTGATAAAATTTCTATCGTAGCTAATTATATTCTCCTTATCTACAAACCTCCCATACTTCATCTAGCTGGAGTGGAACTTTTCCAAACGAATGTTTTTTTCAGTGGAAAACTGCTGTTTGATTGAAAACAAAGCTCTTCTGAGAAAGTGTCAACTTCAACAAAATCTGGAAAATAATTACAACACCTTTGGTAAGGTTAAAATACCTCACATTAACCTTTTCAGAACAGTAACTCCATTTTTCATTTTGAAATTACTCCTTCAGATTTTGTTATATTTTAAATTGAGATTAAACACTGGGGTCTAAAATGAAATTGTTTTGAAAGTGTCACTTAAAGTGATTTGATTTTATTCTGCTTCAGAAGCAAAGTAAATCCTGAAATCCTGAAATTTCCCATGAAAAGGAAATTTTATATCTTTTGCAACTTTACTCATTTGCTTTTGGTTCCATGCTCTGGTGCACTGCTACTATCCTCATTGAAGAAATTGATGCATATCCTCCACATGGGATTTGTGTTTCATTCATGATGACTGTAGCTGGGTCCCATAAATAGCCAAATTTTTCTTTTTACTATTGCCATGAAATCTTGTGGTGACTTTCTGGTGACATGTAAGAGCTGTGATCTCTTGCTCTTACAAGTGAATTGCTGATACCTTTTTTGAAACTTCATATATCACAGCCTGAGCAGTATATAACTGAAAACCAGTCACATATTTCTGCTTTACCTATAATGAAGAAAAAGAAAACAACACATTCTGATGAAACAAAACTTATTAAATGTTCATAGCTGGGTGTTCTCTGCAGAAAATGTCTGATTTCTCCATTCAGATAGCACTTCAAGTATAAATTCAGCTGCTGGAGTGAGTATCACATACCAAAGAGAGCAAGACAAAGGAAGGCTCCAAAACACAAGGATTTACAAGGTACTGAGAACTTCTGGGAACTGCATGTGAAAGTAACAGAGAGCACAAAGTTACTTAATCTGTTATTTTAACAATGTCATTAGTAGATAGTGCTAAACATCCTTATTTGGCTTTTGATTCTGAATAGTCCTTTTGAGTAGAGACAAATGGAACAGGCCAGTGTCAATAGAGTGGTCTTTTTGGCAACAATTCAGGCTGAACTTCAGGTGACACAATTCCTAATGTTGTCTGCCTTACAGTATAAGGAACATGTCTGTGTCTGAAAACATACCCCATGGATGTTGCTCACTAATTGTCACTGGAAAAGAGCAACCTTAACATCTGGCCTCAGTCTCATCTAAAATGCCACAGGAAGAACAATGGTGAAGTAATTCATAAAATTGTCATGCAGTTCAGTTCAATAAGTAATGTTTGCAAACACATATCTTTCATAGATTCTCCAGCCAAGGAGCTATCCTTGAATGATGCTTCAGAATTACATATCCTGATTTTAAACAAATCAGGTCAGTCTACCTCTAATTAGTTCTTGCTTGAATATTAGTTTGTGAGATTTAGGAGCATCACAGTGTCACTAGGAGTGTTATGATCCATCAAAGAAAGTATCCCTAAGTTGTAGTACATAGACATAGATGCAAGCATTAGAGAATATTTGCAGGAGACAGATAAAAAATCCAAGTCCTAACTCAGACTTAAATATTGTCTTATCTATATAATTTCATGTCAGTTACTGCATTTTGGAGCTCTTATGCATCTGGCTGATGTACAAACTTTATGAGATAGAAATGCTATGTCTATATTTGTTATCCAATGTAGGCAAGCACCTTTCTAGATGCTTGGAGCTGATGAAAGCTGTATTATCTGAATATAACTTATTACAGCTCTTTGTAACAGGGGTACAAGAACTGAGGTCACCAATACTGGTAAGGAATGCTCTGACCAAGCCTTATCAGAAAACACCTATTTATCAAAGCAAAATAACTTTTGTGAAAATTCTTCTGGTTTGATACATCCTAATTAAATCATAGGTGTGGCTCTGATGGAGAGTTGCCTGTGAGGAAAGATCCCATTAGAAATACAAGTGACCTAGTCTCCCAAGGGCAAGGCTGGGATTTCTGACACCCTTTCATATCCTTGCCTTACTAGCCTCCTAACAGAAATGGAGTTCTCTGTAACTGGTATTTTGCAGAGGAATTCTGAAAGTAGCTGCTTTTTCAATTGGGTGGTTTGATGCTGCCAGCTTCCCTAAACAAGCAGGAAATATGTAATGCTGGACTAAGCTTGGTTATTTTTTTAGAACATGAAAGGATACAAACCCACACCCCACTCAAGGCAATCAGTTTTGCTAGTGAGTCTAATGGATTTCTGAACCTTTTCTTTAAAAGAATCTGATTAAACCTTCTTATGGTTCACTTCTAATACAATTTTGTCAGGTGGTCCACCTGGAAACTCTGGTACCAGCCCTTCAGCCTGAACTCAGATAATACTCTGGGAGATTTTGCGAGATTGTTTCAGCTAATATGCTCAGCAGTACACAGCCAAAGATTAGGTTGTCTGTGAAACTAATTCATATTAAACAGTTGTTTGAATGCCAAATGAAAAAATAATTCTTCCTCTTCCTTCCCCCCTCAGAATCTCTCACACATTATTGAAATTTCCCTTAGCCCATATCATCCTGCTGATATATGGGGGTGAGAGGGACAGTTCTTCCATCCCATTTGCTGTTCATGTGGAAATGTGTAATTACTAATCAAAAATGCACTTGGATAGTAAGAAAGTAGGAAAGCTTTATTTATTCAAGCAGAATTATAAAGTAACAAATTTCCAGGGGAACTAAAAAAATATGCAAGTCATGCCAAAGTATTGATTGCATAATAATGTGATGTCAACAGGGCAGAATAATCATATTTGCAGGTGAGAGCTCTACATGCATTATACAGCAAAGGTTTTACTGTTGAAATGGAAATATAAACCAAGTAGTATGCATTTCTAGAAAATAAATTCTTATTCACATACTAATACCCATCTTGTACAGCATGATAAAGCATTATCATCTTTCTCCTGGACTGACTAATGAAAATGAAAAATTCAGTGTTTGGAATTAAATCTGATGTAGATGACATTTAAGGTCATGAAAGGCAATCTTAGCTGTACTGAAATCTTTTAATCTTATTTGCAGATTATTCCATCAGTGGCTCCCTGGAGATGCAAAAGGATTTTATTCTCATATCTTTATTATTTAATTGAATGTTGAAAGTGTAACATATTGTAAATTGCTCTTAATTTTAAAAAGTACTTTCTTGTCTCAACATCATCGCACTTGCAGAGTTACAGCAGTACTCACTCAGAAGTATACCTGGGCAAATTCAATAGTGACATGCAAAGTGGTTGGATGTAATTAGGTAAGGAAATGACTATAGGGGGTGAAGTACATAATCATACTTAATTGTGATTCAACAGATGTTCAAAATTACAGTAACTTACACCAATCTCATGTAACAGCTAGATTTGATTCTATATTATATCAGGATGCAGCTGATATCTGGGCTATCAGACTACCAACTTCTGTAACCAGGAATATATTTGGCCCCAGGCAAATGCAGATTACAAGGGCATTGGTATGTTTTCCTTATCATAGTCATCGCTTTCTCTACAGCCTACTGTTAACCAATGTTTAAGATGTTGCTGTTCTTCACATATCTGAAATGCCTGGACTTCCTAACCTCCAACACCTCTCCAAGGACTAAATTTTGCTTTTGACAACTGAATTAAAGACAACTTTCCCAATAGCCTGAGTAGCCATCCCAAGAACAGCTTCCTGGCTGGACTAACACACACCAGCATTGAAGGTCCTCTTTGTTTATGTAGGGGCCCCTCACTGCTTGTCTTTATCCAACAAGCCTGAAGCTGAACTCCTGTCTTCACGTGACCTGGACTTAAATTTCACTCAACAAAGTTGTATCAACAAAGTGAAAACATTTTTGTCACCATTTTTTTTTTTTTTTTGGTTACATCCGTTCACCTGGAGGTATGATCCATGGTTCCTGGGTTAAGGTGAAGAATGTACCTCTCACTCAAATTACAGAAAGAAGCAAAAATGTGAGTGGTTTTACCTTGTATTTTTGGTGCAGAAAGGGAAAATCCTAACACAAAGACAATGTGAACCTGGACTGTAATCACGCCCAAACACAGTCTTGTGTAAAGGCTTTACATATGGATTTGAAGATATTTTTGAAATTTCCTGTGAAAAGGAAATTTTATATCCTTTGCAAGTTTACTCATTTGCTTTTTGTGCTATACAAATGTTTTGAAACAATGTTTTGAAAGACACTAGGGGTTATGGCACAAACTGTCAAGCAGTGGCAGCAGAATGAGCGATGAGGCTAAGGATTGGCAAACTCCACACTTCAGTGATCTGCCATGGCAGAAGTCCCTTCAAGTAGTTGGTTCAGCCATGTGACACCAAGCTTTCCAGCACACCTGGTCTGGTCCCCTCAGGTAGGAAAAGCCAGTGAAGGAGACACACTGTGCATGTCCACTGATGTCACACCACCTGGAAGCCAGAAAAAGCTGCAGGAGTCTTTGACACTAGGAGCAGCATCTGCAGGGTCCCTCAGTGAGGCCACCTGTCCGTGAAATCATCATTACCTCTGCAAAGGAGCTTAGAACAGTTTTTTCTCACTATGTACTAACACTGTGTGTTTCTTGTAGGAAAATACAATTAATTTCCTGGCCAGTGCAGGGCTATCTCTGCTATGTATTTACACAGTAACAATCACAAGCCACTTGTGCATAGGTATTTATAGAGCACCAATTACAGGCACCTAATGACTGATATTAGCATCGTGTGTCAAATACAAAAATCTTGCTCTGAAAACAGCAAGATCCAAACAACTCAGCTAATGAAACAGGCAATAAAGAACATGTATGTCACACCACCTCACCTATCCTATTTTTGACCACTAAAGTAAATTATATGGATTTCAAGTACATGAAAATAACACAAGACTACCTGACTTACCTGCATGTCAATGTCTTGCAGCAAGGCTTAAAAGTGGGGTTTTTCTCCTCAGAAGCAAACCCTTGGCATAAATCAGCTCTTTGGTGACAACTAAGATGACAAACTCTTCCTTTCCTGACAGGAGTGCCTGGTTTCACAGTATGGCACTGTCCCTACAATGCAATGTCCTTTGGAGCATGAATTAATGTCCAGTGCTTGTGACATAAGAGAGTGTTAGCCCCATTCCACAGTCGGGGACATGGTGAAGCTCAGCAACCAGACTTGTGTTGCATTTAAGTGATAATCCTTGTGTTGCAGGCAGGATTTGACACACAGAAGGATGGACTTGCAGGACAGCAATGTCATCAAAACAGTCCCTCCTCCTATCCCTGTGCACCTTCCCTCTCCCTTTTGGAGTCTCCTCCACAGGTAAATAAAATGAAGGTTATTTCAAAGACAGCAACTTGTGCTGGGTTATAGAGCTGATATGGCTCTTTCATGGAAGCAGAGACAGGGGAGCAGATAAGAGGAAGCACTAGAAATGTACAGATGTAATGCATCCTTGCCAGAGAACAGAAAGACATACAAATTGTTGTGCTGGTACAGGACAGTTGTTTGGCTTACTTATTATCAGTCTGTGGCATTGACCTGTACCAGGTGCTTTAGATGAATGTCAGAAACCATACTGATGTTGACTCTAAAATTGCCTGCCCATCATGGAAAATTTTTCTAACCCTTAGATATGAGTGGTTGGTCTCAAACTTCTGGTTCACCTTTTCATATGTTTGTATTTGTCTCTATTCCTCTCTGGTTTAAACGTAAACCTAATATATTAAGTATTTGTAAAATTAAGAGAAACTTACCTAATGGATTGAATTCGTTGTTCATTCATTCATCTCCGAGTCAGATTCTAAATTTGGAAAATGTGCTTTTAACACTTGATATAGATGCATTTTTTGTCTTTAAGAGCACAAAATATATATATATATATATATATATATATATATATATATACAAGAAATCTCCCACTATGAGGAGAGGTGGATCTTTCAACCAGAAATATTTCTCTGCACCTGACAAGGAAAACACAGCACAACTACTGTCATGGATAGATACTGCAATTAGCTGCACAGATTGTTAAGATAAAAATTTTGAGAAAAGGACTACATGGTTAGATGTCACTTTAAAACAATCTCTGTGTTCAGAAAGAAAGCTGAGGTGTGCAAACACAGTTTTCAGATCTACATGGGTATGTCTGTACAGTTCTGTATGTGACTATGAAATGTATAAACCTGGCTCAATGACCTTAAAGGTCTTTTCAAAACTAAATGATTATGTTTCTGTACACACAAATGAGTGTGCACATGCACACACAAAAGCTGGTGCATTCGTTTAGGAAATAGATTCCAAACAGGGGGGCAAAACCCTTCCTTTATTCTCACAAAGAGGGGTAAGGACAGATTCTGCAGCGTCATTCCTGTTAGCAGGCAGAGGCCGGCAGGGTGATTGACTGATTAATTGATTTTGATCCCAGCAATAATAGAGATTTTGTTATAATAGCATAAAGTCATGGGTTGGGAGCATTATTGTACTCTTTAGATAAATCTTTTCAATCCAAAGGTGATGCTTTATAAATTTTATCTGAGTCACTCCTGCTACCACCATCCCACCCTTTTATACCTTTCAGTGGTGAAAAAAAACCATAAACCAAAACAACAAAACCAGCAAGTTAATACCACTGCCATTTTATTTTTACCTTAAATGAAAGGACTAGCATCTGACATGAGCAAAGGAGACAAATGTGCATACTTAAAAATGTATACTGTTTTATGATGACATTATGAGCACTTTAAACTGTGTCATTTATATATAAAATCTATATATAACAGATATACAATAATGTGACACTATCAGCTGCTGGAATTCTTAGAAAGCAGAGGAAGAAAGAATTATACATTTTTCTTTCATTTTATTAATGGTACATGCAAAGAGAGCAACACTGTCATGACAGAAATTAGCCTTTGTCCCTTCTTTATGCCTAGAAACATCTCAAACTTTTTTTTCATTCTACTTTCAAAGAGCAGTTTTAAACAAGATCCACAACTCTGATATATCAAAATCCTCAGAATCTTGTCCTATTACTCGAAGTCTCAAGCTCTTTTTACGAATACTACCTTGCATAACCCTTCATGTAAAATAAAGGTTGTAATTTTTCATTTGCTAATTTCTGTGAACTCATTTCCAAACCATTTTATCCACAGTCACACACTGGCTTCTTCTATCTCTGTCCACGTAATCTCCCTTCCCATCATCTCTGTTTCACCTTTTTACCCTTACTACCATTCTCTTACTACACAAGTGGCTCAGTCTCCTGTCTGTTTTATCAAACTCCTGTTTTTCTTCCTTTCCTCCTTAATAGCACTTCTTTACCAACTATTCATTACAGGTTGCACTTTTTTTCCTCCTCCTGATTTCTACATATCTCTGAATGATTCTAACTCAGGCTGCACTACATGAACTAACATATATGGTCTGAAAGGAAACCATATTCCAGCATGTTGCTTATGTAATTTGTGAAAATTCAGAAGTTGTGGAAAAACTAAAACAACGGAAAGTTTTTCAGAGGTCTCTCTGGCCAGTAGAGTATCACAAAAAGATTCAAACCCAGCAGAAATGCCAACCCTTTAGAGCCTTCACACATACTTAGAGCTTTCTCCTGTTTCTGCAGGTGACATAATGGTTTACATTGAAAAGCCAACATACTTATCTTGAGATTTGATGATCTTCCTCAGAGTGGACTTGAGAATTTAAATGTTTCCATGCTCCCTTATCTAACACTCTATTCTTTCTCACATTCCTGTTATTCATATGGGTGTGCAGTCTGAGTGGGCTAGCCAAAATCATTTATGGAAATGTATGCTGCCTAGTTTTCAAAAAGATTGTATTTCAGCTATCCTTATTTCAGATCTCAGCACATGGGCTATCATTTAAAACTTGCAAATACTCAGACAAACAGACACAACTCAGCAACCTTTGGTAGTAAAGGTGGTATCACTAGCACAAACTGCATAAATGTTACATTAAAACATGAAAACATATAGGATTTTGCAAATTATGAAAGTATTTTCAAATGCAAGGGCATTTGAAAATATCAGACATTCTTTCTAAAGGGAAGCTAGAGTGACACAGAGAGAAGCTGTTTCCTGATCTGGTGCTGCCTGTACCCAAGCAGGGTAATCTAATTTACAAGTAGGTGACCTATATAGTTGATTATTTATTCAACTAATCAAATTATATTGTGTCATTTGATGCTAAGATGTACACAGTGCTGACACGATGTTATTTTTTGTCACCAGATAAGGGGAATTGATTCTAATCTATATTACTTTTGTTAGTCATCAACTCTTACACTTAGACCTGCCAAGGGAAGCATGAATGCATTTTGTGAAGTTCAATAGCACACATGTCATTCGGTCATAGCAAAGATATGCATTGTTGAACAAAAAAAAAAAATCAAAAACTAAACAAACCTGAGTCCATCACCATTTGATCAATTATGTATCGGTAGTGTAAGGCTGAAAGCACCCTTCTGCCCCTCTCCCACCAGTCACTGCCACTATGCATTTGCTCATTTCTACTTCTTTATTTTTGTCCTTCTGTCATCACCTGTTTTAGGAAGAGACCACTTTGGATTAGATTGCATCTTCTAAGAAACCTTGCCTCTTGCTATCCCAAAAAGCACTGAAATCTTAAGAAAATCCTCCATCCACCTCTGTGTATTTGTGGTGCCCCTTTTATAATTAATCTCAGGCCAGATGTCATAACCTCGACAAAAGACTGTCTTTTTTTTTTAATTTTGATTGACTAATTTTATTCTCCAAGAGTATCTACTGCAAGGGTCAGTGAACAATTCTGATATACCAACTAGGGCTGGGAAACTCGTCAGGAGTGCTCTGTGCCTGCATGCCCTAATGAGGAGCAGCAGCTGAGACCACAGCAGATCTCGGAATTTCTCCCATCCCTCCCTGCCTTGCGTTGTTGGTTGGGGTTTTTTCAATAACCCCGCAGATTTTTTTTTTCAGTGAAGAGGAGGAGCAAAGAGAGGGGGTGCTTAGGACTTAGTGGGAAGAAAGTATTGCTCGTGGGGCAAACGGAGCCTCCTCTGGAGTGTTACGGAGAACGATGGCTGTAATTGCTGCCGCTCTCATGGGTGGGGGGGCTCTGCCTCCGACCCGCGGGCAGGAGGGAGCCGGGAACGGCAGGAGCCCGGCCGCGACTCCCAGTGTTGAACCCGCGGGCTCTCACCTCCGCGACACTCCCGGGGCCACAGTCGTGGGTCGGAACTCCCGGTGGGAACCTTCCCCCGGGGAAAGCCCCGTGGGGGAGCGGCGGCACCGCGGCTGCCGGGGCCGAGGCTGCTGGAGGGGGCACGGGAAGACAGGGAGCAACGTGCTCGCTCCGGAGAAGTTGGCGGCAGCGCAGCGGGGCGGCAGAGGTGCTGTCACCGAGCCGGCAGCCCCGGCGAGCCCGCGGTCGGGCTGGGGCCGCTCCGCCGCGCCGTGCCTGCGCCGGGCGAGCCGCGCCCGCGCCCCGGCGGCGGCGGGTCGGGCACGGCCCAGCCCGGCCCGCTTCGGCCCGCCGGGCCCTGCCCGGCGCAGCTTCCCGGCTCGGCCTGGTTACCCCCGGCAAGGCAGGTCCGGCCCCGCTCGTCCCTCAGCGCGGCTGCCTCTTTCTGGGACGTGCCCGGCGCTGCCCCCCCGCCCCGCTCCCCACAAAGGGTGTTGATCGTAAGGAAAGCGCCTTTTCCCCGAGCTACGCTCCCCTGGGGCGCCGGACGGAGTGAATGGAACTTCAGCTGCCGTCGCCGCTTCCATCGCTGTCCTTCCTTCCCTCCCCCCGCCTCCCCTTCTCCCCTGAAAAGAGCAAACTTGCGCTGAAATGGCACCTCGGCTCGTGCGCCAGCCTAACCAGCCCATTAAATATGATCAACGTACCGTTTGTATGGATTGAAACCTTTCCCAGTCCTGATTGCTCCAAAGGGGAATCACGTCCTACCTCCCACCTTCCCAATCTTCATTCTCCCAGTGTACACACGCTTGTAATTACTGGTGATTGTGCTAATGCAACCCTGAGCAAAAGCATGCTGGTACTATGGAGAGGGAAGGCGAAGAAAGTACCGTTAATTTAGGGCAATGTACATGTGGATTATGCTTTTTTTTTTCTTGTCTACACCACCCTTTAGATGTTCGTTAAGCATCAACCCAAACATCAGCGGCTCGTTTGCTAGGCTCCTTTTTTTTTTTTTCCTCCCGTGGGATATTTTTCTTTTTTGCCCCTTTACCGGATCACAAGGTAATTCGAAAAGAAATGATGGATCGCTTCGTGGACCAGCAAAGGAAGAGAAAGTGAGAAGACGAGTTGTTAGTCCTGACTCTAGCCAAGGAGAATGCTGCCTGATCCTACTTCTGCCGTGATTGCTTCTTACATAACTCTCTGTATTCACCGCAGACCGCTTCGCTCGGGGGGTGGAGGGGGGGCACCCCAGTAAAATATCATGCCGGGCCTTCTCTGCACTTGAATCCCCTCCTTCAGCAGAGCGGCGCTTCGAAGCGTGATCATTAACTTCTGTGATCATCACTTGGTTTCTTTTGAAGGCGGCTGAACGGTCTTTTTCTTAAGCTAAGAGAGTTTTTTTATTATTATTATTTGTTCAGATGACATTCCCTGTTCCGCTCGCACCCGCCCCCGCGGCTTGTGCACACACAGACACTCACTCCCCTTTTCTTTTCATCATCAGCAAATAAAGATTAGGTGGGCAGATTATAGAAAGCGTTTTCAGTCCTGTGCTGATCTTTATTCCAGAGCCTTTGTGATGATATTGATGATGATGATGGTCAAGTGGACAGTTTGATTTTTGTGTTTGGAGCTAGTTATAAAGAATCAATATTATATCAAGGGGTAACTTTCGTGATAAAGGACTTTAACCACTCTGGCTATTCATCATAAGTCTGTAGCAAGCAGATAGGTCAAAAGAAATTATATTGCACTAAAGAGTGTGTCTTCTTATCTCTCCTATACCAGGGGAATAAGGGACAAGCCGATCGATACAGTAGCTGCTGTATACTTCTTGCAATTATCAATAGCTGATTTCGTCTTTTGAGGCCTGCATCTATTAATACAAACTAATAATAATCTTCTGAGCATATCTGTAACCAAGGCAATGAAAGTTTTTATACCTGCTGGCACTATTTATATACCTAGAATTAGTAGACAATGTAACATCGTTTATTTGTGTGTGTGCCTGCAGTGTGTGTATATATATATATATATATATATATATTCATTTCACTTGTATTTTTCAGAAGCATGCAGATTTTTGCAAAGGGGCTAAGCCCACTAATTTTACATGCACGCTGCATTCCTACATGCACCTCCTGGAGTATGTACTGACAGACGTGTTGCAGTACAAATACAGAAGCTTAATATATATAGCACCTATGCATCTATATATGTGAATGACATATATGTATGAGCTTTAATGTGTGTAGCCCCACAACGATGTGTATTATAAATGTTCCACAAATTGTTTTAAATTCTTGGTTAAATTATCAGGTGTTAGATTAAGGAACGGAAGTAGATGGTAATTAGAGTTTGCTACATGTGAACATAAGCTTTTGTGTATATGAATCGATGTTCATTTAGACCCAAGGGTGTATTAAAGACCCAAGTATTAAATAAAAGGAAAAGTAACTTAAATGTTTAAGGCAAAACGTTTAGGCATAGATATGCTGTAGACTAGTTCTATGAATCTCGTGGTGGGGCTAGTTGCTTTCCACAAAAAAAAAAAAAATGTAATAGGAAAGAAACATCTTTATAATTGACATTTGACATGCTGTTTGGGTTAGGCTGTGGTAGACCAAGCACAGATTTCCCTCTGATGGAAACATTTATCATCATGATTGCTGCAGAGTGGCAGGTGGTGTTATCAATTACGTCTTCTTACCAATAATAATATTAGTATGGTAATATCTTTGCTCACGTGAGAACGGATTACTGGTCAGTTGTTGCAGCTTTAAGCAGAAGAAAATCTTGTTGGATTTAACCCCAGGGTCCTCAAACAGAAGTTGTGGTGCGGAAAGAAGGTGGGAAGATGATACTTCAGCCTGCCAGGAGGAGTAGGAGATGACAGAAAATAAAGCCCAAATAATTACAGGCCCCTTCGAATAAAGTTGCTGAGCAAAATAATAACTTTAAAAGACGGTAGATGGATTGCACTAAACGTCAGATCCATCTTATCCACACGTTGGTAACTTTGACGGGTTTAAGAACAACCTTGTATAAAGCATAAGTGTAGACAGAACTACTTATATGCTCTTTGTACAGTCAATCTTGTAGATAAGCTTTCTGATGGCTTTTATGAACTCCGAATAAGGATAAAATTTAAAGCAAACGCATAACTAGGTGTCGCATGAATGGAAAAAATAACTGGTTGGTAAATGATATTATTAAGCAGGCAGAATAATAACGTGTCGCTTCTGACAATGAAAGCAACATTGCAAAAGAAGAAGACGATTAACAAATTAGATTTAATTAGGGAGAGGAAAAAACACTTTTGTTTCCTATCACTAGTAAAGTATTTCGGTGGACCCAGCAGTCACGGCGAGGGGGAAGCGAGCGGGCGCTGTTTGAGCCGGAAGAAGCGTGACTGCCAGCCCCGCAACCGCGCTCCCTGCTCGCCTGCGCGCCCCTACCTGTGCGGGTGCGCACAGATTTACGCGGCTAAGAGATCCCATCCCCTCCCCCCGCGCCACCCCCAACTGCAGTGGTCGTGCTTTTTCGCAGCCCAGCTTCAGCGAACGCATCATTACATTTCTTTTTCGCCCTAGACTCCAGAAGATTAATTAAAAGGTCCGTGGAAAACTTTGCGGTGTAATGGGGAGCGAGGGAGCAGGAAGGGACCGGAGGAGACGCATATCGCTTCGTAACTTTCCACTCGCCTCCCGAGCCCGCTACACTGACAGGTTTTCCACTCAGGTCGTGTAGTAAGACTCCCCCGGCGATGTGCGCCGTCGCTGGCGGTGCGACCCGGCGGTGCCTGAAGGAGCCGGGGCTCCGCAGCGCTTCTCCGGCGGGGGGCAGCGGCCGCCCCGCTCCGCGTCCGGGGCACTCCGGCACTCGGTAACCACCGCGCAGAGCTGCCGGCTCGCTCTCCCAGAGAAAAAGTAGGAATGCGAGCGGCATTAGGGAAAAGAAAACCATAAAATGTATCACTTGTAACCCTAGAATATGTTAATGTCAAGAGATACAAATCTGGTAATTATGCCTTTCTTGCCTATAGTGTTCTCCATTGTTCATTAAATATTAAAGACGGGATTATTTAATTTTCCACTTAAAGATTCTCTCACATTCCGCAAAATCATTTTAATTTTCAGTCATTTTGATTTTACAAAGGACAAAGTTTTTGGTTTATAACGCTGCCAATGAGCTGCCTTTTTTTTCCTCCCCTCACATCGCACTTTTAAACGTTCTTCTAGAAATCGTCTGCTGCTGAGGGAACTACGAGGTACCGAGCAATAGAAAACGCCAAAGTTTTGAGGGATAGGTGGTGAGGGGGGTGGGGAATGTTACCTCACCAACAGCAACAAATCTTTTCAACAGATGACTGGATGAAAACTGACACATTTATTTCAGGTACTACAGCAATTGCGGGGGAAAATGCCTGGACGAGGGGAAAGTGCGTTCTCACTCATTCCCGGCAAATATCTCAGCCAAAGAGAGCACTAGCTAAGCCTCCTCACCTATAAAAATCGGGAAAAATGTCCCTCTCTGTTTTTGAAGAGGAAGCCCCAACTCCAGCTCCCTACTCACGGCCGCGGTGCTGCGGGTTACTTGAACGCCCGCAGATGCTTGCTTTCACCTGCACTCTGCTTGTAATGCAGCACATACACACAGACGCTCAATGTGTTATTCGTGTGAGTTGGGTGCAATAAATCCCTATTTCTGTCAGAAAAAAACCCATGCTCAATTAGTGGACTCATCCCCTCCCACTTCATATAAGAAGATTCCATCATATTTCAATCTTCACCAGGTATTTTAAACTAAACACTGTTAGTACGACAAAACTTTCAGCAAGGAAGGATGCACGGGAAGGAGATGCACTAGAATTTCTAGTCAGTAAACGAGTTTTATAATTGTGAAGCAGGCAGTCATAGCATGGAGTGTCGTGTACACATCTCGCCAAACGACAGACAAAAAAGTACAGTCGTCTGTACTTTTTGGTATTCCAAAAAGCATTGATCTGGCGTTTCGGTGTTCTCTCCCTTAGGGGTTGTGCCCGTTTCTAACGAATACCTGCCTCACAGAAGTCGCGGATGTTGTGCGTGTCCGCAAACTATCCAGAGTGGCCTAAACTGTCCCCTCTAACTTTATTTGGTTTGCCCACCAACATAAAAGCGGGGAATAAACCGAAAGCCCAGAGACAGGGTATCAGAGCTCACGAGATAAAGGGAGCTATCAGCAGGGAAAGTTTACACAGAGAAGGCTCCCAAAGAAGCCGGGGTTAGTGTGTTTTAAGGACTAGGGCTGGATTACACGGGCTGGGGTGGGGATATTAGGAGAAAATCCCTTTCACTGATCCCCGGCCCCATGCGCGGAGCTGACCGCCTCCCTCCCGCGGCCGGCAAGGTGGGCTGCGCCTCCGCGCCCCTGCGAGGGCCGGCGCCGGGCCACTCCGCCGAGCGCGGCACGGGGCGGGGGTCGGCGGGGCCGGACTGCGAATATTAGAAGAAAAAAGAAAAAAGAAAAAGAAAAAAAAAAGAAAAATAAAATAAAAAAGAAAGAAAAAAAGGACAACAAAACGGTGGAGGGGACCGCAGGAGCCGCTGAAAGACTCCTCCCCGCCCCGAAAGCACACATGCACAGCGCGGCGCGGAGCTGCCCGACAGGACAGTGCGCACGCTGCGGGCCCCTGCGCGGTGCGGCGCCTCGGCAATCGGCGACGGTGGGGTACATCCTAGCGGCGGCTGGCTGCCATGGGAGCGGGCTGGCTGCACTCCGCGCCCGCCCCGGCCCAGGGGGAGGCGGGCAGGGACGGCCACGGGAAGCGGCAACTTGTGGCAGCGGCCGGGGAGACGGAGCTGCTGCGCGGTGGAGGGGCCGCCCGCCTCCCTGGGGGACGGACGGGGCGGGAGGGACGCGAGTCGGCGGGACGGGGCGGAGGAGGCTCGGCCCGGCTCCCCGGCAACTTGAAATGCGATAAGAGTGGAAAGCGGGGGGTGGGGGGAGAGGGAAGTCTCTCCCCATCCACCCCCCCTCACTTTTACAAAAAAGGGGGGGCCTGGGAGAAAAGCCGCTGTTGGGAAAGTGCGTACGGAGAGGGAGGCTCGGCGGCGGCGGGGAGCGGATCCTGCTGCGGGGCTGGGGGCAGCCCCGGCGGCAGCCCCGGCAGCGCAGCACGGGAGGCGGAGGAGGAGGAGGAGAGTAGGAGGAGCTGCCGTGTGACCCTCTCCGCTCCCAAACTTGAAAGTTTATCTGCCCGAAATCAAGAACGTCCGCGGTGCGCTGAGCGCTCCTTGGCACGGAGCGGAGGCAAGCGACCGGTGGAGCCTCCGCGCAGGGAGCAGCTGGCGGCGCCGCTGAGAACGAGGCAAGGCAGGGGAGGGGGGATCACCCGGCGACAACAACAGCCACCCCCACCCCCCAAAACTGGGAGACGATCCATACTATTTGCTGGAGACCAAGGGCTTGCTCATCGGCGCACACGCGAGCCCGCTGTCATTAGCTAATAGGACACACGGCTGAGCCGAGGGGGTGGGTGGGCGGAAGGGTGAGGAGTGTCACAAAAAGTCATTACAACCTGAGAGAGAGAGGGAGAAAGAAAAAAACTTCCTACCAATGGACAACAGGAAGTGACCACCACCACCAACGGGGAGTCTCTGCTTGGAGAAAGAAGCTGCAAGACAAAGAAGAAGGAAGGAGAGGTGAAAGACAAAACTGCCCAAGGTCTTCTGCGTGTGCGTGCGTGCGCTTTCGAGAGCGGAGAGAACAAAAGTCAGCCGTGAAGGGGACACAGAAAGAGCGACGGGAAAGGAGACAGGATGGAGGAAGAACTGAAGAGAAGCATGTGAAGATCAAGGCGAAAGAGCATCACAACGCCGAAAAAGAAAGCACAGCGAAAAGGAAAAGGCATGCACAAAAGTTTCTTTTCTTCCTGGGAAGAAATTACTCACACACAGAAATCAGATGCTTTGCAGCTCAACTTCTGGGGAAAGCGAGACCGAGAGCAGAGGACGCAGAGTGATGTGAAGAAAGAAAAGGGGGGGTAAAAAAGCAGAGAGCAGAAAGCAGAGCAAAAGAAACTGAGAGACGGGGGGAAAGAAAGCACGACAGACAGAAAAGCGAAGATCGTGACCTTTCCCAACAAGTGAACCTTGCACATATGTTGTGTAAAGTGTGTGCAAAACAGATTCCCTCCTGCGTGGTGCGTGTGTGCTTCTCTGCTGCCGCCTCTGCTGCCGCTGCCGCGGCCACCGACGCGGTCGGTGCCTCTCGCAGGCGGCGCTGCCGGTGCCGGGGAGACGCATCATTTGGCGGAGCGAAGCGGCTAATTGCGGAGCCCCGTCCTTCATTTACATATGCAGCCTGAGTCCGCTGGAGCCGCGCCAATCCGCGCTCGCCCCCAGCACCATTAATCGCCATGCATTATTCACAATCATAATTACTGAGCCCCATGCGCGCTGCGCGCAGCCGCCCCAGCCCGCCGCCCCGCGCACACCCCGCCGCCCCGCGCACACCCCGCTCCGTTCATCCCCCGCTCGCTCACCCGCTCACCCGCGCACTCACTCACTCACTCCCAGTTTGGCTGGCTGGTTAGCCTTGCCTTTTTTTTTTTTTTTTTTTTCCCGGGGTGTTGGTTGCCTTTTCTGTTGTTTGTTTGGTTTGTTTTGCAACTCGACTTTTATTTGTGAACAGTTGTTTGCAGTCCCCAAGCCCCCTTCCTTCGTTCCCAGTTCCTTCCCCCCTCCTTGCCACCTCCACGTCGCTGATGCCTCTGCAAAAATCAGAGTCAAGACGGCTCAGTTAGCAGCATGTCTCGTCGAAAGCAAGCGAAACCCCAGCATCTCAAATCGGACGAAGAGCTGCAAGCAGAGGTAGTTTCTGAGCACGGTAAGGGCTCCCGTCGCCTCTTTCTGCTTCTCTCTCTCTCTCTTTTTGTGAGTGTGTTTCGGATGGAGATAGGTGAATTTATGGTGATGGTGAACATAGGAGCGCAATTACTCTGCAGCGGGAGGATGGGAATTAGAGCAGCCGGGGGAAGAGGCAGCGGAACTAAGAAGTTCGCAGTTTAGCCAAGTTTCTGCAGCCCACCCTCTGCCTTAACCAGCCCTCCCAGCAGCAACCTCCCGGCCTTCCCAGCGCTTTGATCGTGGCTGGGCTCGGCGGCGGGGCTCGGCCCTCCCTCCCCACTCACCCGGGCTGGAGCAGCTGCAGGAACGGGCGCCCCGGAGCAGCGCCTGCCTCCCCTCCTCCTCCTCTCCGCTGCGCTCCTTCTCTCTGTGTTATTGGGTATCCTCTTTTCTCCCGCTCCTGCTCCCTCCTGGCGGAGGCTCGGGGCGGACAGAAGCCATGTTCCGCTCGCCCCGCTGGCGGCAGGAAAGTTGGGCCGGCCGGGGCCGGGATGCCCTGCCCGGGGCCGAGGGAAGTCCCGCGGGCCGTGGCTGCCGGGCCCCGGGGCAGCCCCACGGCGGCCGCTGCCTGGGGATGCCCCCGTGGCCCCGGGTCGCCCGTCCAGGCTGCGAGGGCTGCCCGGCCGCTCCCCCCGTTCGCCCTGAGGGACCGGGGGGGACCCTGGTAGGAGCGGCCGGGGCCGCTCGGGTGCGCGGGGCCACAGGAGTTGGTTTCATTATTTTCGAGAGGATTCAACAGCAGCTTTTAGCCTTCCCCCCTGCGTTGCCTTCCGCCCTTCCCCTCCCGACTCTGCTGCGACTGTAATTATTATCAGTGGTAGGTGACACGGAGTGCCACCACCGCCACCAGCCCCTGTCGCGCCGGCTGTAAGCAGTGGGAGAGGGTTATTTTCTCGCCCATCCGCCATTCCTCGCTTCCTCCCCACACGCAGGCACACGCACACTTGCTTCTATGCATCTGGTCTGCCAGGCTGCTAGTGAACAAGTGTCCAAAGCTGGAGAGATTTGGACTATAGGACTGTAATCCTGCTTTATTTCCACTTTGCTGTAATTTTGTTTTCAGGAATAGGGCTGCACGGTTTTCTTCTTCCTTTTTCCTTTTTTTTTATTTTTTTATTTTTATTTTTTTATTTTTTAATTTCCTCAGTAGTCCCTGGCACTGCAGCATGCAAAGGCACACCACAGCCCATGCTCTCTTGTCCTGGACTAAGATGAGAGCTTCCACTTGAAAGTTTTTTCTTTTCCTCTTTGCATAGAGCCCGCTGATTTCTTAGTTTCTTGTATAACCAAGTGGGATCCCAAATGTTTTCTGCTTTCTGTGTAGGCCCCTTTATCTCCTCTCTCTTCCCCTTTGAAAAGGAAAACAAAAAAGTCCTTCTCCTGCTTTAAAACTATAATTACTCTTAAGTTGCATCTGTGGGGAGAGAAAGGCAGTAACGTTGAAGCTTGAGGAGGATTTTTACTATTGTATCTGAACTTTACAGCCCTGAAGCTTAAGGCAGCATGAATCCACTTCATAAGGTTAAAACATCTGTCAGACTGGCAAATTGTTAAGCCTCCCACTCCTTCTCAGGGTGTTTGGGGAGGCAAGGAGCAAGTCCCACACTGTCCAAAGTTGCTAAGGGGGTTCCTGCCACTGCTCCAGGAAAATCCACTTGGGTGTTGACAATAACAGGCACACAGAGAAATGCTTCCTTCTGTCACAGTGGAGGAGAAAAGCAGTGCATTTTCAATTTTTTTTTTCCCTTCAGAAGCTGTGGTCGTGTAAAAGAAATTAATATAGACAAGCAGATGAGAATTAGTATTTTATTATGAAAGCAAGATTTGTTGAGCCCATCTCTGTTGGGTTGGGCTCTAGGTCTAAGAATTTATCATTAGCATTATAAACTTTTATATGCTCTGAATCCATTTCAATAAAGGAAAATAAAACCCCACTACTTCATTATGACACTCCTGGTGAGTTAATAAATTGAAAAAAATTGTTAAACTAGGTTTTTGTTTTGTTTTGTGAATCTTATCTATGTAGCCATGTCACCCGAGATTAGAACAAGAGATATGCTAAAAAGAAACGCTTGCATATGGTGGGTAGATTAAGGACAAAGAATCTTTTTGTCATGGAAATGGTTTTTTTTTTCCCCCTTTTTGGGGGGGTTTTGTTTTGTTTACTTCATCACATAGAATTTCTCACACTTGGTTTGTTTTGTATTGCCCTCAATGACTACATGATCAAATGAATGGATTTATTTCTGCCGAATGAGAAAGACAGTCTTTCCATCAAAAGGACTACATTGCATCCCAGTGAGGAATTTTAAAGCGTTATTATTGTGGTTCCTGAATAGCACAAAATCGGCTTTCACAGCAGCCCTAAAATGCAACAATGTAAAAATACTTTTCAGCCTTAGAAGGCTGTTATCAAAATGTACTATGTTTCCTTCTATTAAAACATATTTTAATTAATAGAGTGAAACCCTTGATGGCTAAGAATTAACAAGCTAAAGTTGGGTTTGCACTTTCATTTGAGAAATGTGAACAAGGTGGAAACAGGCTACAGGAGCAGAGGGCTATCTAGTGCACATTAGTGTAATGTAAATCATTTACACATTACATTAGGAAGCCTAACGATTACCATACTTGAAAGCAATTTTATAGGCCAGATATAATGAGAGTTCCAAATCTCATGAATTAAAACACTTCTTGTCAAGTCAGTGCTCTTCGTTTCTGTTCACAGCTGTGATCAAGATATTGCTACAGTTCCTGAGTATATTTTGCAACAGGCCAAAAATAGTTCACACAGCACAAGAATATTTGTCATTTTAAGAAAGTAAACTGTTTAAGCAGTATTATTTCATATGTGTAGCCTTTCAGTTCATTTTGCTCCTTGTCTCCAAAGGAGTAAATGCAAGACTAAGCAAATGAAGCTTAGTATTAATTTAATGAAATCATGTTTCATATCACCTCTAAATAGATTTTATAAAATGAAGCATTTACAAATTAATGTCCCATAAATATAATCCCCACAGTGAAGGGACATTCATAGCAACAGAGAGAAACATGGAAGTTTGGGGTGCAGGATGGAGGACAAACATTAGGCCGGGTTTTAAGTTGACTGGTCACAGTAGAACTTTCATGCTAATGTTATCACAAAAGTTTTAGAATCTAAACAAATAATTTTATAGCCAGCTTGGGCTACAGCATTCAAACTTCACTCAAACAGGACATTATCATGGTGGTGAGAAACTGTTGGCAATCTGAAGATAATTAGTATGTCATCAAGTACAGATATACACTCGAAATAATTTGAAATTGTTAATCAAAATTGAAATGCTAAAAATATATTTTAAAATAATTTTGAAAAAAAATTTTAACAAGTAGCTGATGATAATATATTTCTTGAATAATTGCAGTGTTGAAGAGTGAACAAAAATATGTATTAAAACCCCACAATTTGAGTTTGCTAAATGAGAAAATCTGCTGGAAATCATTTAAAAACAGCAGCAGCAGGACTCAGATGACTGCCTGTAGAATACAATAATCTCAGTTTCTCAGTAAATGTAACACATTGTAATAGCTGGAATTACATTTCTAATACACTTGCCTAATTCAACAGATTACAAATTAATCATAATTGTCGAAACAATAAACATTCTTCAACTCTATTTAATTTTAAAATTAAACCATAGACATAGCATTTGTATTTTTAATGTAGGGATTATAGAAAGTATTTTGTTTGTTTGTGGGGCTTTTTTTGTGGGTTTTTTTTGGTTTTGTTTTTTTTTTGGGGGTTTTTTGGTGTTTGGTTTGGGGGTTTTTTTTGTGCTGAAAAGTGATTTTTAGAGTGTGCAAGTGAGTTTCTGGTAAGAGTGTTGACAAATGGTGCTTTGGACTTCTTAATGTGAAGTTTCTGGTGAAGATGTATTATCGTTTAGTCTGAGGTGGAATGTATACTTTGTAGTGAACTGTGTAAAAAGAGTTATCTAATGTGCCTTTTTCAGTAATTTTTCAAAATATTGGACCTCTTTTTTCTCCCACTCTTCAATACATACAATATAGTCTAAACTAATTGATCTGTTTCATCTTGGTAAAGTGGGAATGGACTGTGCAGTTTAGGCAGTTTGGTGATAGCACTTAGTATTCTTCTGGAGTATGTACACAGACACACAGGCTCAGCTACAGCAAAGACACAGTTCAGTATGTAGCAGCCAGCCTCATGCAAGTGTGGTCATTCCATCTGCATATAGGGAGAGTTAAAACAAATTTTGAGGGGACATTCCTTCATATGAAATTGAGGTTATTCTCTATTGCTTAGACACTGTTGCATTTCAGACTTGAGAAGTCACTAGCAGCTGTCAGCACACACAAATTTTATGTGATTTTTACAAATGTTTGTTCTGAGGCAAGTGTAAGAGAAGGCTTTTTGTTTTGAAAAATAAAGGCCAAATTAGTATGGCTATAAATTGTCCCTTTGTTTAGAAATGGTAATTGAAACTTTATATAAATACTTTTGCCATTACAGTAGAGACTTCACATTCAAACTATGCAATATCTGTGTTTGTGTAATTTTAAAAATACTCTGCAATGAATTGTGTTTGCCATAAAAAGATATTTGGAATAATAAGGAAACTACAGCAAGTGGCCAATTTGCTGATGTATGTATAACAATGGAAATAGACAAAACTCGGTCAGATTTTATCTGGTGATGCTGGTCTTGAAGTCTTACCATCTCCTAGAGCAGACACTAAGGCATTTTTTTCAGAGTGAGAGGGAGGAAATTTTGAAAGGTGTTTGTTTAAATTCTGTGTAATTAAGCTATTAATATGCATACATTTAGCTGTTGAAAATTACTTTTCCTTGCCTAAAATAGAGGAAAAGCTACAATTTAAAAAATACATGGCATTAGAAAAAATGTAAAAATAAACTAATTAATAAAGAGTATTAGTGCCATCTGAAAAATATACTGAGTTCTGGGAAGATTTTCCTGATATCTCTCCTTCATTTGATTTGTTGTCTGCCCAACATAGACAAGCATATCTGTTGACTATCCAGCAGCCAGGGTAGGAGTCAATCACTTTTGCTGATAATAAACTAGGTCAGGTATGACATTAAAATAGTTAAGTACTGATACAATTTCTGCAATAAAGCATATAAAAATAATTTATTTTATTATATTGCGTTTGTAAAATGAGAGTAATTGTCTATATTTTTTTCCAGTGGAAGCACTAGTAAATCTAGTTTTAGCAGTACATTCATATTGAATTTTATATATCAATGTCAATTCCGTTTCCTTTGCACTCTTAAAATTTCCCACTAAATGTAGGGAAGGTTCTCCATTAATTCAAAAAAGAGAATTTAGGCCAAGATGTACTTTTAGGAGCTGGTTCAGTTCTAGTGCTGTTAGAACTAGAGAATGCTTCTTCTTATCAAGGAAATATCCTTCAAAACCGTGAAAGCCAGAAAGAGAGATGTTTGTAATGGTGATAGAAAACCATAACACAACACGTTTGAAAAATCTGTTTCTTTTGAGCAAAAAAAGTGAAAAGATAAAAATTTGAGAGAGGGGACTTTATAATTTCCTTGCTATATTTAGGGTGCAAAAAAAGTGAACACACTTGAACAATATTTATTATTATAGTGTAAGCTAAATCTTTACAAAAAGCCCTTCTGAAATCCTTATTGCCACTTTCCAATACTGGCGCATGTGGTGTGTTCCTCCCCCGCACCGCCAGCTTCACCACTCCCTCCTCCCAAAAACCTGAAATCTATCACTGGTTGCAAAAGAATCACGGAAGATATTCCCAAACCTGGGAGGCAGGGAGGGAGGCACGGGCTCGGCTCGGGCAGGCTGCCGAGCCCCTGCGGCCGCCGCGGGGCCGCGCCGGGCGCTGCGCGCTGGGTCCCACCGCGGGCGGCCGCGGCAGCTCCGCCGGGGAATGCCGGCCCGAAGGTGGGATCGCGGAGCGCCAGAAAGCTTCCCCAGGTCTCCTCTCCCTGAGGGTGGGTAGTTAGAAGTGCTTTGACAAGGCTTGCTGATTTAACCTTTGCCTGCTTTGCCCTGCCAGGGGTGGCCACTAGATGTCAAGCTCATAATACAATTAGTACATCTGTGCAGTTGACCTTGGCAGCATGGTTTACCACTGTTCTGTTAAGTGTTAACACTGAATTTGAGTGTTAACTAGAGATCCCTCGGAGTTTGCTACATGCTGTACGGCTTATCAAATGCCCATCTAGTTCAGCACAAATGTTTACAGTCCTTAAAGTAGGAAAAAGGTTTTCTTTTGTGAAGCCCATCATCTTGAGCTGCTTAATTAACCCTGCAGGTGCTGCCGTATTTTTGTTCCAGAAAATTAAAGTCAAGTCATCATTTAACATTTCAGGAGACCCCTTCTCCTGGTGCCATTTGATAGCTTTCATTTATGAATTTGTTGATGCACTACTATCCTTGAAGCTGGAAATTATGAAAGCTAAAGGATTTGTCTAGATTGTTATGGCTTTGCTATCCTGGGCAACACTGCAGTGCATGGAATGGTGAAAGACCAAAATGACTAAGCTGCACAACTGGCACTGAACTGCACCAGGTTTGCTCTTTCAAGTACTCCTGGTTGTGAATAATTTTACTCAAAGGAGCCCAGAACTCATAAGTTCAGTTTTGAGATACTTAGGAGATGCAGGATTCGGTCCTCACATCGGCTCTTTGTCTTGCAAGCCTCCAAAACCAAATTTGTCCTCCTTTCCGTGCTTTTTCAAAAAATTATTGACTAATTCATTAATTCATGCAGGGTGCTAAGAGTTGTGTAGTTTAAGATGTAGTTAATTATGCACTTTCCAAGGAAAGTGATGCAGAATCCCTATGAATCAGATGCAGGATCTCCCTCTCTCATCTAGTTTATTTGGTTTGGTTTTCAATTTTTTTTCTTATCAGCTGTGTTAGAAGCATTTACCTCAATTTTATTGGTGTTTTTTTTAGGATTACTAATAAAACTTGATGCATTCCAAATAAACTTAGTTCCTACAGACACCCACGTTATTTGTACACGAATTCTGGCCAACCTGAAATTATTGTACCTGTGCCATAACAGCCAACCGAGTAGCTGTTTATATGACTTTGAAAAACATAGCACAGGTCTTATTTAATATGAATCTTGCACAGATATTGCAAACAATTTATGAAGCTTGCATCTGTTCCACATCTTCGTCCACAGAGAAAGGCGCCAGTGTTTGATATAGTGAAGTGCTTCGCTGCACAGATTAGAAACTGCAAATGTTTTAACCAGAGTACAGTCAGTGCCTGTGCCACAGGTGGCTGTTACTCAACAAATTCTGAGGTTCAGGCTACTGAATAGATCAAACCGAGTGTGCCAGGTCAGCACCGGGTTTTGCATAGCAAGAGTGCCCTCCACTGTTCAAATCCATACTAACAGCTTTTGTGGGCTGAGAAAAAGGACAGAAATTTTTTCTTTTTAGTCTGGAATTTCTTCTACATTGTTAAACACAGTAGGGGTCTCTATTTGTCTCCTCCTGTTTCACAGCTTGGGCTCAGTATGTGATAATTCATCTTTCTTTATGGGATTCAAAGCTATCATAAAGAGTTAAAAAGAATTAATTTGCAAAAAAATAAACGTGTTCTAACAATTTAAGAAAACTTTCTTTAACAGCTCCGTCAACTGTAAGAGATGACAGAGCTAAGGAAAACGTAGTACTGTTCTTCTCCAGGATCAGTATGTTGCCACAAGGCTACTGTTTCCAAATTAATATATTTTTTAAACAAATGTATGGGTTTTTGTGGGTTTTTTTGTTTGGTTGGTTTTTTTTTTTTAGTATATGTTGTTACTTTATTTAATCTGTACTTGGGGAAAAATAAGTATTCTGATGATAGGAATAGTAAATAATTGTCCTGTACCTGTGCACTAGGCTCAGAATTTTGTTTATAATAATGCTTGTTTAAATATACAAAATGCTGTGAGTTGCACTTGGAAATGATTACTGGATTTGCATGTGAGAGCTTTTTCTACATCTGTCTTTATAGTTAGCAGACATTTTACTTTCAGCTGATGCTAACATATGCATTTTTTCTGAAACTTCTCCACAGTTTCTACACTGCTTCTCAGTGTATTTTATCTTCCTGAAAGAAATTACTACATTTACAACATATTAATTAACTCTCTATTATAGAGTTCTGAATGTAGAAAAAAATAGCAATTCATTGTTTATAGTCTAAAAAGAAGCTTCAGAAAATATTTTACTCCCACATTTGCTGGATTCCTTTATAAGTCTGTTTTGTTTGAATGCTTCAGGAAGGTATCAGCAATTTAAAATATGTACAAGCCTAAGGAAATGTTGATTCTCTTACTTGATTTTACCCAAGTAAATCACACATAATTTGAGGATTCCATGACATAGAGTAACAGAAAAACAAAATACTGAATAACCAGCGATAATTTTGTTGTTATAGTCCTTATTTAATATAATTGAAAAGGCTCTGTTCAGTTAATTTACTTGTGTGGAACTAGAACTGATTTAAGATGGGACAAAATTAAAAGATTCTGGAGGAAAAATTAAACACAGTATTTGGTTGGGGCTTTCTCCAGACTGGAAGCTGTTAGTCCTAAGTAAGGCAGTATTTAGCAAGCAGCATACATTTTAAGACTTAACCTGACTAGCATGTGATGCTTAATTTCAGTCTGTTTCACAAAAGCAGATAGCAACAATTTTGAAGCACCCATTTGTTATATTTTCCCTTCACATCATGTAAGAAGCTCTCCTCTCGCACAGAGGAGAAAGATCTATGCCAGCAATAAAAATTTAGAACTACTGAAGCCTGGTATACAAATCCTCTGTGTGTGTAATCAGAAGTAACTACTTTTTTCTCAACTCTGCACATTTTCCAAAGGTGACTAAAAGACCCACAGCACCATTTGAGCCATCTCCCTTCTCCTTGGGCACTGAGGAAGCAGGCCAACACCATCCTCCTTGCTCCTGCCCGAAAAGTGTTTGGCGAGTACACTTAGTTAAGGGCACAGAGCAAAGCCTCCTGGCATCAACCCCTTGTACACCCCTCACTGAGTCACCAGACCACCTGAACAGCTTCAGGTATCACCACCCCAAAGTGCCTTTCTCAAAATGCCTTTCTTTGAATTTCTGTGGGCTAATTTTAGGGCCAGACCTTGGTGGTGCAAAGTGCTAGTTCTGCTGGAGCCACGGCGGATCCGTGAGCTGGTACCTGTTCAGGAGCTTGCCTTGGGTACCATCTGAGGGATGCTGCCTGAAATTTTTCACCTGTTTTCACAGGGGGAGCTTGATGTGCTGTAATTCATTTTGCATCCCGTAGCAGCTTCAGATTAGTCTGTTAGCTGTTAGACCACTAATGAGAAAAAGAAAATAATGGAGAGGTTATTAGTGGCTGAGATCCTGACTGCTTGACAAAACTCCCATTCAACACCTTTTGTGAAACTAAGAACTGCAAAATTCAACTCATGTCTGTAATATTAAGCAAGTGCTCATTTAATTCCACCAAAGTCGTTGAAAATCTTTACTGTATCACATCTTCACTGTAATAAACAAAATTATTTTTCTTCTTCAGGAAAATTTAAAGAAAAGAGATTAGGTTCTTTACTACCTAACAAATTCAATCACTTTGTAATACATGGGGAAATGAAAACAAGTGTAAAGCATAAATAAATGTGGAAAAATTCTATGTTTTCCTGCAATAGATATATCCAGCGATTAAAAATAAACAAAATTAATTTGTATCTTAATATTTTAGCATTTAACATTTTTCATATTCTGAATTAGTGATTAAATTTTGGTATAGATTTCTGTCATTCATAAAGTGAATGAGTTTTAACAAGGAATCAAAAACAGCCTTTCATGTAGAATGCTTTTAAGCTTCACTCCCTGTTGAATTCAGTGAGGACTTACACTTCAAAAGCAACAACAAATACAGTGCCTTAGTGCTTTCATATCAGTAAGCACTACTGAAAGGGATGTTAGAAATGGCATTTGTGAAATATGGAGGCAATGTCCATTTGTCCAGTACAGGTATATATTGCAAAATATTTATCAGCTGTTATTTTTAGTCTTTCTTGTTTCACCCTTGGAAGTGCTTGTTTGCATCTTTCAATCCTATAAAATTCAGCACTGTTTCAGGTGTGAGTAAAGGCTACTCCTTTGAGTAGGACTTGCTGGATTGAGACCACAGGCTGTCATTGTGTGAAGCATCTTTGTATCCTCAGCATGCTGTACAGCAAAGTGCCTTCACCTGTGGCAAAGCAGCATTTACTTTCATGCTGCTCGCCTGCTTGTCCAAGGAAGTGAAGCTTTGAGAGAAATGTGTTTGTTTGTTTGTTTGTTTTTAAGCCAGAATAATTTATCCTAAATGGAGAGCGCTGTGATGAGATTCGTAGTATGTCCAGTTTGAGGTTGAACTGGAAGGAAGAAAACTCCTAGCAGCTCTTTGGCATTATTTGAAATGTTTTTCTGAAGGAATCCATAACTATTGCAAGGCAGATGGGTGATGAGGTGAATGAACTTGGATAGGTCATTGGAAAAGTATTCTCACTATTTATAAGGTAGGGGAGTTTAGGAAAGGAGAAATGCAAAATAGAGCTGTAGGTCCCCACTTAGTACAGGCGGGAGCCTGGTCCCCTGAGACAGCACAAAACTAACCATTTGTTTCATTGAGAGCAGAGCTGAGCACTGAATATCCAAGA